>NC_057724.1:56309541-56441375 GCF_004010195.1 Chiloscyllium plagiosum
TAGGAAGATTGTATGAGGAAAGGCTGAGGCACTTGGGGTTGTTTTCATTGGAGAAAAGAAGGTTTAGGGGTGACTTGATAGAGGTGTACAAGATGATTAGGGGTTTAGATAGGATTGACCATGAGAACCTTTTTCCACGTATGGAGTCAGCTATTACAAGGGGGCATAGCTTTAAATTAAGGGGTGGTTGGTGTCGGACAAATGTTAGGGGTAGATTCTTTACTCAGCGAGTCGTGAGTTCATGGAATGCCCTGCCAGTAGCAGTGTTGGACTCTCCGTCTTTATGGGCATTTAAACGGGCATTGGATAGGCATATGGTGGATAGTGGGCTAGTGTAGGTTAGGTGGGCTTGGATCGGCGCAACATCGAGGGCCAAAGGGCCTGTACTACGCTGTATTTTTCTATGTTCTATGTTCTATGTTCTCTAATACAGTGTAGAAATACTAATTAAATTTAAATTTGTGCACAGTTCTATACATATTAGAACCTAAGTTTGGATAAGTACATGAATAGGAAAGGTTTGCAGGAATATAGCCCAGAAGCAGGAAGGTGGGATTAATTTAGTTTAGGATTATGTTAAGCATGGACTGGTTAGACCTGAGGGTTTGTTTCCTTGCTGTATGATTCTATGAATCTTCATGGGAGGCATGAACATTTTATCGTGCTGTTGTCAAGTCCTTAGGAGCCAGCTTCCAGGTGGTGATCTTCATTGGCTATTCCACCCAACCCTTTCAGAGGATGGATGTGGAGGGCCTTGTGTTTCTGTGAAAACAAGCAAGTTTCCTCCTGCTGACCCCTAGCATCCATGAAGCTAGTAGCTTACTCTTCCCTAATGCTTCATGTGTCCTGCTCCTAACCTCTACCAGCATTAGTTCAGGCACCAGCAGCAGCTTCCCTTCAATAAGTGTTGATAACCTATAAGATGAAAAGGCTACCTTCAGGAGGAACAGATTGGCTGCTCCACATGTTATCAGTGCATGATATTTGAATCCATGCTGTGCACTCAGGGTACTAGCTGTGTACTAACAAGATGCACTAGCAGTGTGGGCTTTACTTCAACCGAAGCTGCAACTCTTTAAATAAGAAGGCAACATAGCAGTGTGTATACTACCAGCCTTGGTGGGAACAGTGATGATGCTTTTGTCTTGTGGCAACCAGACTTAGTAATGAAACTAATGGAATTTTTCATGCTAGCAATATTAGAAATTGGGGAAGACAATTAAACCCATCAAGGTTGCCCCTGTTAAAAAGTAAAAGCAAAATAGAGCAGATGCTGGAAGCACACGGCAGTTGAGTCAACATCTGTGTCTGCCCCTCTCTACAGCTGCGAGCTGACCTGCAGTGTCCAGCATTTTCTGTTTTAACATTGGCTGCACTGAGTGGTCAGATTAATAGTAGATTAGCAGTCACTGACATATTGCTTGACATGGATTGCATGGTAAACTGGGGCAATGAACGTTATGATGTTATTGTATTTTTTTCTGGTTTACTGGCTGCTGTGTTGTGGGGATTACAGCTCAGGTGGAGGTTTGTCTGTAATGTTGCAGAAAGTAAATGAGAGGGATTGCTCCATAAGTGAACTGTTCATCACATTTTATCAACAATACTCATCACCTACTCCATAGATTTTATAAATCTAGAAGTGGCTTCAGGTCACAGTTTAAGGACTGAGTGAAACATATTGCAATAACTGATGGGGAGAGGTTGTCATGTTTACTATCAGTGTGGCCCTTTCTGGCTATGATAAAAAGCTATTTAAATACAATTCAGTGTTATTTGTAATATTCCAGGTTTATAGGCAAACATTGACACAATTCAACCTATTATCTTGAGTTATGAAATGTGAAACTGCATCAGTGTATAACGCAACAACTATTGCTGCAGGCAGCTGGTAGCTTATTTCCACCATGAGTCCCCTCAATTTCCTCACTTAAGACCTATTTGTTCGATGCTATAGCAGTCCTGTAACCCTTTTAACTGATGATCTGTGAGACTAGGCAAGCTATTTCACATAAGAAGGCACCAGAGATCAACACACCGCTGTTTAAATCTGTCATGGACTCCTACATTTTCTAGCATGAGCTCCTGGATTTATTATCTGTTTCAGCTGTGCTTTTAATGTCACTTTGAACAGGGAGGTGATTGACAGCAGCTTAGGAACAGCTCTGTCTTCAATTTGAAGATTGGTCCGTGTCTCCTGACAATGCAAACAGCAGAGTTTTATGATTCCCCACTGACAGGAGTTGGATGTGGGATGCCTGACATAGTATCCAGATGGCCTTCCTATCTGACCCAGACTGTCCACAATTGGACGGGAACAGGTGAGATCTTAGCAGGCGGATTTACCTTTGCTCAATTTAATTTTTTTTTTGTCATTTGTGGGATGTGGTCATTGCTGGCTGGGCCAGCATTTATTGCCCGTCCCTAGTTGCCCTTGAGAAGGTGGTGCTGCATTCCACAATGACCACAATGCCCTTAGGCAGGGAATTCCAGAACTTTGATCCAGCGTCAGGATGGTGAGTGACTTGGAGGGAAAATTGAAGGTGGTGGGGTTCCCATATATCTGCTTTCCTTGTCCTTCTTGATGGAAGTGGTCATGGGTTTGAAAGGTGCTGTCTGAGGATCTTTAGTGAATTTCTACAGTGCACTTTGTGGATAGTATGCACCATTGACTGCCAAGGAACAGTAGTTAAATTGTTTCTAATTGGTGATGGTCATAGCCTGGCATTTGTATGGCCCAAATGTCACTTGCCACATATCAGCGCAAACTTCAATATTGTACAGATCTTGTTGCACTTGAACATGGACTGTGTCAGTATCTGAGGAGCCGTGAATGGTGCTGAACATTGTGCAATCATCGGCGACCATCCCGACTTCTGACCTTATGATGGAGAAAGGTCATTGATGAAGCACCTGAAAATGGTTTGCCTAGGGCACTACCCTGAGGAACTACTGCAGAGAGGCTCTAGATCTGAGATGACTGACCTCCAACAATCATGTAGCAGGTATGATTCCAACCACCAGAGAATTTGTCCCAGAGACTGCTTGTGGTCCCAGTCTTGATCACTGCTCCCATCAGAGTTTCTGCGACAATAGAGTTGCCAAGCATTCCAGTTGCCCACGTGCTCTCTGAGGCAGCATGTAGTTCCAAGTGAGAGGTGGAAGACCTCTCTTCAGCCAATCAACACTCCTTCAGTGCAATTCCTGCTGACTGTTTGGGTAGTAGAGCAGTAAACCCATCGTCTGAAAAATCCCGGTATGGCAATCCAACTATTTTTAAGCAATATTATAACTTAGGTCAAATGGGTATCATACCTATAGATAAGAATTTTGCAGCACCTCATGTGAATTGTCCCATTTGAATTGTTGTTTCATATTTTCCATTTTTTTCTCAATACTGTTGTAAGTTGGCAAAGAAGGTTAGGACCCACTTGATAATTATTTGTCCAAAAGATGGGCCAAGCTGATTAGCATCTGAGATGCTGAGTCAGATGGAATCTGCCAACTTTCATTGTTTAGTCTCACAAACAATGAATAGCACCCCAGGGAAGGCATTGGAGTGTATAATCACATGGTCCTATAAGGGTCTATAATGTAGTTCCTTTGATCCAAAGCACAGCTACTGACCACTGTAGGTACCTCATATGGTTAGATCCTGAATCGAAAATAAAGTTTCTTTTATCAATCTATTCAAACATATTAGGACACCCCCGCCCCGTGAAACAGGGCCTTTTGGCTTAGAGGTAGGGACAATATTACTACACCACAAGACTGCTTGTTCTGAATTATTGTCAGCAGGATATGAACCTATGTAGGGAGACTCCAATGGATTTCAAATCTGCCATTTCAATTCAATATACAAAGGGCTTGGTACATAAATTCCATGAGTAGAGGTTGTACACAAATACAAGGCTCGTGAAGGCTCTTATCCATTTGTAAACTGAAGGCAAACCCCAGGAGCACTTGAACAATCTAACAAATTCTTCATGTCAATTTAAAAGATATGCTGCAATGGCAATCCCACTGTTTGTAAACAATGTTCAATATTTGTCAGTCATTCCCTTTCATATAACTTTTGTGTAGCAGTTCCGCAGCAAGGTAATTACTTTTAACAATAGAAGATTTGATATAAGCACCAGGTGACACAACAAACCTTCTTAAAGCTACAATATAATGTCTATTATCTCAGTTAATGTTGCTATTGGAAGTAGCTTATTATATGATATTGGTCATGGTTCAATTTATTTTTATTAACTAAATGTCACTTTTTTCTGGATCGTATAAATTGATTTTGGATCAGTGAAGAGCCAGATTACACTGTTCATCATTATCATCATGCACAACTTTCTTCAGGAACAGATACACCCTGATGACTATTTCTTCAAGTCAGGACGACATTGCATTTCTCCAAAGTTCAGTGGACCAGTTAGTTCAGAAAAAATCTAAATTGGAAACAAAACATTATGTAAGTTACATACGACTTACTCAGAGATCAATCCCTGATTGATTTTAGCCTCTACAGTAACAGCAGTTTTAATATGTGGAGTTTTTAACAGAGCTACCAGATAAAACCCTATTTTTGTTATTACATCATCCACTACACATTATTTCTGTACAGCTTTCCATATTAAAATTTGTATTTATTGGTAATAGTTTCATTAATTTATTAAAGTAATAGCCAAGCACAACCTACACTAGAAAGCCAGCATCTTAATTGCCACATTACTATTTGAGAATTAAAGTGTGTGTCACAGCTGGTGCTGAACCTCCCACGCTGTGAAGTATTACAGTGCATTTTTTATGTTTTTATGCTAATCTGTAGGAAAAGTTTGATGAAGTAAATAAACCATTAGCACCAGATTTGTAATAAACCAATCCCTTCACCTCAACATCACTTTGACATCTTAATTTACAAATCTGCTAAATTTCAGGATGACAATTTCACTTCAATAGCTTCTTCACAATTTATCTTCAAAAAGACCGTATATCACATACTGAGTAAACCTCTCTAATTTTGCGCACTATACAAGCTGCTCGTCCTATCTTTGAGTTATTGTTTAATAATTTCAAATGATTATTCCACTTCACAAGATTTGTATAAAGTATTTGAACATGTTTCATCATAATAAAATGAGCTGCAGATCTTATGGATAGTTCTGAATTCACTTTAATGTCATTGCACTGAAGGTCAATGAAAATGATTTGGTCCTGTGGCTATCTTTCATTGATGCTATAATCTATGCAATATCACTTTAGCTAATACTGAAGCACTATTACATTTATTCTCCTATGTGCTGGATAGAATCCTTCTTTTCTATGCTGCAAGCGGGCTTGTAAATAGAAAACCTGAGAAGATTGGTTCTGAATTACCTTGCCTCTATTAAATTTACAGTGTTACTACAATAAAAATATTAAAGGAATTCAGGCTTCATGCAATACGCCCCTAATTTGTTTTGGTTGCCTTGACAATTAGCCAGACTCCAGGGAAGTCATTTGCACAGAAATGCCAGTTTATAGGCACTGTACCAAGGGATTTCCAGCTTTTACACTGACTTCTGCGCAGGGAAAGTTACAGCTGAATAAAACATGCTCCCTCGGCCTTAGATTCAAACAAAAGTGAAGGGGTTGACAGACTTGAAAGAACTCCTCCAACCCCATCTTAAATAGTACTTGCTTATTTCCATTTTAAGTATGTTTCCATGGCACGTGCCTTGAAATCAACCTTGATTCAGTTGTAACCAGGCCTGATTGGATTCCTTTGAGTTGTATTAGAGTTCTCAGTTAATGATTGCAGCATCCTACAAGGTCAGCGTGAATCTATTGCTACTTACAGATGGAAAATGGAATACAATACTCAGAGCTACCATCTGTTTGAATTTGCCTACCTGGCCTTTGAGCCCTCGGTCTGGAAATTTCTGATATGTAAATCTGAAAGCCAAAGCAATTCTTTTTTTATAAAGGACAACCATCTGATGAAGGAGTGGCGCTCCGAAGGCTAGGTGATTCCCCATAGACCTGTTGGACAATAACCAGGCATTGTTTGATTTTTAACTTATTTATAAAATAATCTTACTTCTCTACCTTACAATGTGAAGATACTAGTTATTGGGCTTCTGCAAGTTTTTAATTAATTCTAACCAGTCAGAAAGCGGCACGGTGGTACAGTGGTTAGCACTGCTGCCTCGCAGCGTCAGAGACCCGGGTTCAATTCCCGCCTCAGGCGACTGACTGTGTGGAGTTTGCACGTTCTCCCCGTGTCTGCGTGGGTTTCCTCCGGGTGCTCCGGTTTCCTCCCACAGTCCAAAGATGTGCAGGTCAGGTGAATTGGCCATGCTAAATTGCCCGTAGTGTTAGGTAAGGGGTAAATGTAGGGGTATGGGTGGGTTGCGCTTCGGCGGGTTGGTGTGGACTTGTTGGGCCGAAGGGCCTGTTTCCACACTGTAAGTAATCTAAAAAGCAAATATCAAAGATTACCTGCCTGTTCCTGACCAGATTATGGGTGAATCATGTCCCAAGAATGTAACTCTTGGTGAAGGGAACTGTTGGATGGGACACTATAATCTCAGTGACTTGTAGGATAGCTACATTTGCAAGGAACGGACATGAACTGACGAGTCTGACATCCAGCACCTTACAATCCCAGACCAGATTCAAGTTTAGTTATGATCTGGTTACAGACCAACAACTTTTTATTTAAATTAGACAATGTTCAAAGTGCTGGGTACTTACTACTACCACAAGCTTTCAGGGTTTTAAACTGCCAAGCCTAAGTTTTACTATGATTGGTTAACGTGGTGCCACTATTTAAGAAAGGTGGTAATGAAAAACCAGGGAACTATAGACCGGTCAGACTGACATCGGTGGTGGGCAAGTTGATGGAGAGAATCCTGAGGGAAAGATTTACGAGTATTTGGATTGGCAAGGAAACCAAGTTTTTTGAAGAAGTAACAAAGAGGATTGATGAGGGTAGAACCGTGCATGTGATCTATCCCCATGGGAGACTGGCCAGCAAGGTTAGATCACATGGAATACAGGGAGAACTAACCATTTGGATACAGAACTGGCTCGAAGGTAGAAGTCAGAGGGTGGTGGTGGAGAGTTGCTTTTCAGACTGGAGGCCTGTGACCAATGTGTGCTACAAGGCTTGGAGCTGCGTCAACTGCTTTTCGTCATTTATATTAATAATTTTGATGTGAACATAGGAGGTACAGTTAGGAAAGTTTGCAGATTACATCAAAATTGGAGCTCTTGTGGACAGTGAAGAAGATTACCTCAAAGTACAATAGAATCTTCATCAGATGTACGAATGGACTGAGGAATGGCAGATGGAGTTTAATTTAGATAAATGTGGTGTGCTACATTTTGAAAAGGCATATCAGGACAGGACTTAAACACTTAATGGTAATGGTACACTGAACAAAGAGTCCTTGGAGCGCAGGTTCATAGCTCCTTGAAAGTGGAGTCTCAGGTAGATAGGATAGTTAAGAAGGCGTTTGGTATGCTTTCCTTTATTGGTCAGAGTATTTAGCAAAGGAGTTGGGAGGTCATGTTGCAGCTGTACAGGACATTGGTTAGGCCACTGTTGGAATATTCTGTGCAATTCTGGTCTCCCTCCTACAGGAAGGATGTTGTGAAACTTGAAAGGATTCAGAAGAGATTTACAAGGATGTTGCCAGGGTTGGAGGATTTGAGCTACAGGGAGAGGATGAATTGGCTGGGGCTGTTTTCCCTGGAGATTCAGAGGCTGAGGGTTGATCTTGTAGAGGTTTATAAAATCATGAGGGGCATGTTTAAGGTAATTAAACAAGGTCTTTTCCCTGGGGTGGTAGAGTCCAGAATTAGAAGTTATAGGTTTAGGGTGAGAGGAGAAAGATTTAAAAGGGACCTAAGGGGCAACCTTTTCATGCAGAGTGTGGTGTGTGTAAGGAATGAGCTGCCAGATGAAATGTTGGAGGCTGGTACAATTGCAACATTTAAAAGGCATCTGGATGAGTATATGAATAGGAAGGGTTTAGAGGGATATGGGCCAGGTACTGTCAGGTGGGACTAGATTGGGTTGGAATATCTGGTCCACAAAGACGAGTTGAACTGAGGAGTCTGTTTCTGTGCTGTACATCTCTATGACTCTCTGACTCCATACAAAGTAGAAAAGTAAAACAGTCTACAATATCTAAATTATACTCCAAATTCTGCAAGTAACATGAGGTGAATGTGAAATACTGAGACTGAACACTGAGCATTAAGTGGCAGACACAACCAAGACAGATCCCACCAATTTTGAGAAAGCTACCCAAACATCAGTGACCCCTGTGAGACACAAAATAATGTGAATGTTGTAAAGACTACATACATTTTTGGAATATATATTGGGTAAAATGGAAGTTTAGTTGAAGCTGTGCTCCAAGAAATGTCTCTGATGTGTACTTTCATAACTTTAAGGTCATTGACTTTTTGAGAAGCTAGATTTAATACTTTAGTGAGACAAGCTGACACCAGATGCCTCTGGGTTGAAAAGCTGCCTAGCAACAAACATTTTGGATTAGTAACTATCAGTTTGTCACAAAACTAAGAGTACATTTGGACCTCAGAGCGCCTATAAGCTAAGATAGTTCTCTTTCTTTCTCAGTTTATGAAAGTGGAACAAACCAACATCAAAGAATTTGAAAAGAAGAGCTTCTTACTCAAGCAAGGTCCTAAATTCAACTGTGGAGCTATCAAATGGAGGATCTTTTATTGCTCTACGATCATTAATAATGGATATCATTAGATAAAACTGAAAGAGTTATGAGAAAGCTACCTCATTCCACATTGTGGTTGGGAATCAATCCACAACATTTGTTTCTTTTTGCCTATGTTTTCCATGCATGATACTTCTGAAGAGCTGCCTGCTATGTCTGTCCTATCTATGAATGGATGTATACATGGATGGGTTTAAACAGGATATAGTTTAAGTATGCTAGTAATAGTTAATAATCTGCTTTACCACTTGTTAAAGAAAAGATTTGTTTAAAGGTTCTTTTAGTTGTTGATGAAACCTAGTATGAGTTTGTTTGTCCTAGATAGCGGTATAAGTTAACCAACTTGATGATTTCGTTGTTTTTTAACACATTTATGATAGCTCATGGAATAATGAGACTTGATTACTGTCATACTCTTCCCTTTATGGCAACACACCCTCATGAGGTGTTCCACCTCTTACAAATACACAAGCTGGGAACTAGAGAACTAGAACACATTTGGCCCTTCAAACCTGCTCCACCATTCAATAAGGTCATGACTGATTTGATTTTAACCTCAACTCTACATTTCTGCATATCCCTGATAAGCTTTCATCTCCTTGGTAACCAAGAATCTGTCTATCTCCACCTTAAAAATATTTAAAGATTCTGCATCCACTGCCTTTTGAGGAAAGGAATTTCAAAGATAAAATGTTGCCTTATCTCTGTTTTAAATGGGTGGTCCCTTATTTTTAAACTAAAACCCCTAATTCTAGATTATCCTTCAACAGGAAAAATCCTTTCACCTGGTCAATTCCCCCAGGGTCTTATGTGTTTCAGTTAAGTCACCTCAAACTCTTCTAAGCTCCAGACGATAAATGCTTAGCCTGCTTTTCCTCATAAGGCAAACTGCTCATTCCAGGTATTAATCTGGTAAACGTTCTCTTAACTGCTTCCAAAGCATGAACATCCTTCCATAAGGACAGTGACCATAGTTCTCTAGATACGGTCTCAACAATGACTGTTGTATGACTGAATCATAACCTCCCTCCATTTGCATTCAATTCTGCGTGCAGTAAAACATGCCATTCTATTAGTTTTCCTGATTACTTGCTGTACTTGCATACTAACTCATTTCCTTGGTCTTAAGACATGGACAGTATTGAAAAGGCAATATTTACTGTGCAGATTGCCTTGAAGCAAATTGGAATCAATCATATACTATGGAAGTAAAGTCAGAGACCAAGGAAGCATGCAGGTACTTCCCTGAAGAACACTAATGGAGCAGTATTTCAGGAATAAAACCCTAACAATTTACATCATTCTTCAATATATAGTGGGATTTAAGCCTCCATACCTGGCACATGATGCTTTAGAACTAGAGCCGTAATCCCATCCCTTTCCATGTTACAATAACAGGGAAAGGCGCCAATCTTTGAGATAAAGCAAGGCTTGAGGCTTAGCTTTAGGCCTGTGTTTGATTTGAAACTCAAGTAATGTGAAACACGTGTAACAAATTTACTATGTTTCAAAGTAGTTTGTGTATGAAACAAGAACGTGGATTAAATTGCCTTGAAAATGTATCATTCCAAAGATAAACACATCCATAGATACTGTTGTATATAAGTATGTTTTAAATTAAATCTACGTTTGAGCACCCACAAAGTAATGGCCTCTGTTCTCAATCAAAAGCAGCTTTTGAATTTCCAAATCTATCTACCCTAAACAAGATGCTTTGTCAGTCAAAGAAAACAATGATTTGGATTGCTTTAAAACTGTGAGGTAATGTTCAATTGGTCATGTAAATATTCAATACCTTTTATTAATAAATTTACAATTAACAATAAGGACAAGCCCACTCTGTCTACTAAACTGACAGATCTTGGCTCAGGTATTATTAAATGTATTACCACTTATTAAGACTTTGCATTTTTTCTGTCCTGAAATCACAACAAGCTCTCCTTACAGATTAAGCAGCATAATTCTGCATTTTTGTGAGCTACATGATAGGATTTTTCTTAAAATGTTGCCAGATTGTTTATAGCAGCAAGAGGGCTGTATGAATGCTGCAGAACATTACAGATCAAATAAATCCTTTGAGATAGATTAACTTGAAATATCATGGGAAATTAGGAGAAGGCAGCTATTCCAAACTAATGCTTCATATCAGAAGACTGGACAAAATCTATCGTCAGTGGCTGCTCCTTTCCAATTTGTAATTGTTGCAGAATTTATTACACATCTGTTGTGCAAAAATCAAAGCATTAATTGACTACAAAGGAACAACCCAGATGTCGTACACGTCAGGATTTTCCAAAAATCCTGGGCGGCACGGTGGCGCAGTGGTTAGCACTGCTGCCTCACAGCGCCTGAGACCCGGGTTCAATTCCCGCCTCAGGCGACTGACTGTGTGGAGTTTGCACGTTCTCCCCGTGTCTGCGTGGGTTTCCTCCGGGTGCTCCGGTTTCCTCCCACAGTCCAAAAGATGTGCAGGGTCAGGTGAATTGGCCATGCTAAAATTGCCCGTAGTGTTAGGTAAGGGGTAAATGTAGGGGTATGGGTGGGTTTCGCTTCGGCGGGTCGGTGTGGACTTGTTGGGCCGAAGGGCCTGTTTCCACACTGTAATGTAATCTAATTTAAATCTAAAAAAATAAAACTGGAGTAAGGGAGACTTGGTTTAATAATCCAAGAGTTTTGGAGATAAAGGGTTTGCAGCTGACAACTTGACAATTGTTAACTTTTTCAATTATAAAGTATATTTCTTTTTCCTTAAACTGTAAGAAATTGGCACTTTGTATCAGCATGGACTACTTCCAGGTCAGACACCTTAACTACAAAGGTTTTTCTCCTCTGCTGTAGCCCAATTTTGGAAGACCATCCAAAATTGCTGTTTTACTGCAGATTATACCACTAAAGAAGCCAACTGAGCTAGAATTTATACTCCGCACAGGTCTCCTCCCACAATATTCCATTTAGTCCAATCCGATGACCTACATATGTTTCTTTTCATGTACCTTTCTAGTTGTGTTCTCACACACATTTTTGCTGTTTGATTCAACTATCCTGAATGGTCACTCTCGATATTCCTGTGTGCCAGAGACAGTCCCTCGTTCGATAGCTTTCCATTCTTCAGATTCCTTGAACATTATTAGTTCAGTCGAGAGACACAGTTTTGCAGGCGCACTGGGGCAGAGGTTTGAGTCCTCTGCACTGCATTGTGGGATGGTGGGTGTAATTGAGGTTCGACTCCTCTGCACGGTACTGAGTTTCAAGTCCCCTGTGGTGGGTGTAGTTGAGGTTTGAGTCTTCTGCGCAGTATTGGGGTTTGAGTCTGCTGGGTGGGTTGATTTGAGATTCAAGTTCTCCATGCTGTGCTCAGATTCGGGTTTTCCATGTTTAAGTGAAGTTCGAGCTCTCTGTGTTTAAGCAAGGTTCAAACTGTCTGTGTTTAACAGGGGTTTGGGTTTTCTGTCTTTAATTGGGGTTCGGATTTTCTATGTTTAAGTGGGATTCAAACCCCCATAAGTACTAAAGTGAGAAAGGGGTTAAAGTTCCCTAATGGTGAAATTTGAGGCTCTGTGGGTCTTTGATCTGGGGGAAGAGAGTGGCTTGGACTGCGGCGCCATGTGGTCCACTGCAAGAGGAGGGGAAAAAAACAATGAGAAACTTTGAAATTAAAGTTGTCCTAATACTTGGGTTAAAGGAGGAGAGTTTCAATGTAGATTGTGCCATGCTGAGAGTGTTTGATGTTTAAAAACTTTGGTTTGTTAAAATATTGGTTCAGAAAATCCTTTTAAGTGACTGTTTTGCCTTGTTTGAATCAGGATCACAATTCAATGTGTTTAGTAGGCTATGTAATGGGGCAGATTTTGTTTTTATATTAAAATTGTACAACATTATGCCTTTTTAAAAATTATCAAACTTGTAACCTGAAAACAACTTGATTGAGTGCTTGAGCCCCTGATTTGTTTGAAATTCTACAATGCCTGTTTCAAAAGGAACAGTTGGCTCGGTGGTCGTGCTTTAGCCAGATGAGAGTATTGTATTATAATACCTTTGCTGCTGCTGTGTTTTTAGTACAGAGTGTTTATAAAAAGAAGACTGCATTTTGAGCTTGATGTTTTGTTAAGATTCTAGAGAATATCAGAACTTGAGGCTGGGCTGTTTAAATTCTGTTAGTTATGATTAAGATTTCATTGGCTCCCTTCAAATTGCAAAGAATGTTGATTTCTACCAAAATTGCCACTGTAATTCTGACTGATTTATTTGGGAAATTCCATTTGGAGAAGTTATTTTAAAATATTCAACACTTGTTTCCCACGAATATTTGAGATTTAAATTTGAATTGAAATTGCCTCTTCAATTGCTAAAGCACAGGAAACATTTTGTTGTTTTCTTGCTGTTCCAGACTTTTGAAATACTTTTCCTGACAGCTTTCACATTAGCTAAGTATCAATTTGTTAAATGAAAATAATTTTTGTATAACCCTGAGGGTTTGATTTTTGGACCATTGATTGTTGTTTATAAATGACTGAATTGCTTAGGCAGTACAATTTAGAAGTTTATGGATTGTATAAAACTTGATAATGTCATAAATAGTGAACAGAGTAACAGACTTCAAGAATTCAAAGAATGTTGAAATAGAGAGACACAACTTAGTATAGTTATATTCATACTGATACCCACCACGGCAAGGAAGGAATGAGAGAGGAAATGCAAATATACTTTCAGCAGCTAGCATCTTCTCTAGAGTCTCTCTATTCATCGGTAGAGCACGTCTTTGGACCATTGCCCACCCCTCCACAACCTGATCCAACAATTCAATCAGCTCCGTAGTCATAGACTCATTGAGTCATAGAGATGTACAGCATGGAAACAGACCCTTTGGTCCAACCCATCCATGCCCACCAGATGTCCAAACTCAATCTAGTCCCAACTGCCAGCACCCGGCCCATATCCCTCCAAACCCTTCCTATTCATATACCCATCTAAATGCCTTTTAAATGTTGCAATTGTACCAGCCTCCACCACTTCCTCTCGTAGCTCATTGCATACACGTACCACCCTCTGTGTGGAAAAGTTGCCCCTTAGGTTTCTTTTATATTTTTCCCCTCTCACCCTAAACCTATGCTCTCTAGTTTTGGACTCGCCCACTCCAGGGAAAAGATTTTGTCTATTTATCCTATCCATGCCCCTCATGATTTTATAAATCTTTATAAGGTCACCCCTCAGTCTCCGCGCTCCAGGGAAAACAGCTCTAGCCTATTCAAACTCCCCCCATAACTCAAATCCTCTAAGCCTGGCAACATCCTTGTAAATCTTTTCTGAACCCTTTCAAGTTTCACAACATCTTTCTGATAGAAAGGAGACCAGAATTGCATGCAATATTCCAACAGTGGCCTAACCAATGTCCTGTACAGCCGCAACATGACCTCCCAACTCCTGTACTCAATACTCCGCCCAATAAAGGAAAGCATACCAAACGCCTTCTTCACTATCCTATCTACCTGCATCTCCACTTTCAAGGAGCTATGAACCTGCGTTCCAAGGTCTCTGTTTAGCAACACTCCCTAGGTTCTTACCATTAAATGTCTAAGCCCTGCTAAGATTTGCTTTCCCAAAATGCAGCACCTCACATTTATCTGAATTAAACTCTATCTGCTACTTCTCAGCCCATTGGCCCATCTGATCAAGATCCCGTTGTACTCTGAGGTAACCTTCTTCGCTGTCCACTACACCTCCAATTTTGGTGTCATCTGCAAACTTACTAACTATACCTCTTATGCTCACATCCAAATCATTTATATAAATGATGAAAAGTAGTGGACCCAGCACCGATCCTTGTGGCACCCCATTGGTCACAGGCCTCCAGTCTGAAAAACAACACTCCACCACCACCCTCTGTCTTCTATCTTTGAGCCAGTTCTGTATTCAAATGGCTAGTTCTCCCTGTATTCCATGAGATCTAACCTTGCTAACCAGTCTCCCATGGGGAAACTCGTCGAACGCCTTACTGAAAAAAAAATCAAAAATCGGTCATGAGCATGAAAAGTAAGAAGTTAACAATAGTGAAGAGGAGGTCGGTACACTTTTTGTCAGTGACCTTCCTAAACCACATGAGCTTGACCTTGTCTTTCAATAATTTAAGGGGTATGAAGGTTCACTGATCAAGCTAACATCACAATAGCAGAGAGGGAGCAGAAGGAGCAAAGAATGCTGCGTTCACCTAGCCTGCTGCTACAGCTGCTGCACTGCACACTCAGATGCGCTGGTATCCTCCATCTGAAGCATCTCTACAAGGACAGAAGTCTTGTCAGTTTTGTGAAGCTTTTAACTGTCCTTATCCAAGAAATCAGATTTCTCCGAGGAGTGATGCAATAGCAGACTCAATTTTGTTTTCAGATTGGACTTTACTGATGGAGATTTTGGAGAACTAGCTCATTTCCACTCGACTTGGAGGGGATGGAGTGGTCACTAAGGACTCTGGATTTAATAATTTTACTGGTGGATTTTTTTCCACATGGGAGGATTCTTCAAATTCCAATTACTGTAATGGACTAGTATTTTTTGTTGTTATAATAATTGTATACTGTGTATCAATAACTTGCTTAAATACTGGCTGTCAGAGTCTTATGAAAGTTTGTAGTGCCATATCGATTATCATGAAATGATTAAAAAGGAGAAAATGAGAATGTGTATTGGGTATAAGCAGGCAGGGAAAGAGTTGAGTTCTGAGTTTTGTGAAACAAGAGGTTCAGCTGAGCGTGACTCAGATCAGATAAGAACTTACAGGTAACAATCGGTTGCTGGAGGCAAGAGTAATGGGTTAACAAGGTGGAAAAACATTCATTATGTAGAGCATTCAGTATGCAAAGTCATCTGACAAGGGGAAAATTATCCAATGTATGAATCCAGTTAACAAGGTTAAGAACATTCATTGTACAACAGTAAAGGTCTTGGTCTCTGCTATTGATATTCATTGATGTGTAACGGTCACCCAATTTATATGTATGTTGCCTTATCTGGATGCTCCTCCCAGTAAAATGACTATGTAGTTCATTGAGAAACTGTTGTTCCAGAGAAGACAATGAACTCATGTCCCTGTGCACATGGGCATTCGTTCTCTCTCCCTCCAGGGCCCAGAATAAAGATGAAGGAAGTAAAACTACACTGTCTCAGAGTATTTTGCTTCGACTGAAGGGGAAACGGGACGACACATGGACTACCACCCTCAGTATTGTATTCATCATGTTCACTTAACATCTCTTAACCCACCTGATCCTCCTTAAGGTAAAATTGATGATGGTTCACTTGGGACATCCAATTAGCAAACATTTCATGTCCTCTGCACTTCTTACTTCCACAGCTCACTAACTCATCTGTTTCTACACTACTTTGCCTTTGACTCACTGAAGGAAAGATTGGCTTTAAACCAGGTAGATGTCACATACAATGAGCTCCTTATTCCCAACAAGGAGAAAATTCTGAATTTGGACAAACAAGAGCATGACTATTCTGAGGGAATGGAGAGACTGTAACGGCCAAACAACCAATAATACTCCATGTATATTGCCACCAACACTGGAGCTAACTCACTGCTCAAGTTTTTATCCCTCAAAGACAACTGATTCCTTTCTCCTCTTACACAGGCACAGTTGTGAATCGTTGGAGACTCTCAGCTCTGCCTCTGCCTCTGAGGAGGAAGCCACTCCACCCTCAAACAATGCAGGGAGACTTTGATCTCATTGGGTACTTTGTCAATTGGATGGCAGTGCAGTCTAGTGAGTACACACTGATACAGCTTCACAGATCATCATTCAGGAAATGCCTGAGGTGGCTGGTACTCAGAGGATTGCCAGAGACCTAACAGGAGACAATCTCGTGGTCTTTGCCACTCATGAGTTTTTCAAAATGCAGCAATGTAGAAGGTGCAGGGACGTAAGCGGGTTTACCAGAAGCAATTGGTAATCTGTGTTGGAGATCACAGTGGGTCAGACAGCATCCATAGACAGATGCATACATGTCAAAACCATGCATATTGTTGGATGGGGGGAGGGGGGGTCTATCAATGCTATCAATTCCATAATGATTCTGTCATGTGTGCATCTGGCTGTCTCCATGGGCAGGTTAGTGATCACCATGGAAACCCAGGTCCAGAACACTCAATATCTGCCAGGTGTGTGCATGGACTCAAAATCCACTACTCCAGCTTGGGTACCCAACAACAACAACAGCAAGCTGAGGGAGGAGAATGAGGAATCTTGATCTCATTCCAGGTATTCCATCTTCTCAAGGAGACAGAATAGTACCCGCAAGCATCCACAGGGTGGAGGAACATTGTATCAGCCTCTAGAAGCTTCTCCTTAGGTCATTTCAAAATTGTTTAGTACCCCAAACACCTTTCCCCACTTCCCAAACTGAATTTCTGAAGAAGGGTCATATCGACTTTGAAGCATTAACTTTCTTTCTCTCTCCATGGATGCTAACATCCTTGCTAAGTTTGTTTGGAATTTTCTGTGTTTCTTTCAGTATGCTTGCTGTTTTTGGTTCTCTTTCTTTGCTGTTGAATAGCCAGCTACTGAAATATGGTGCATTTGCATATTCCAAGTCTAGCTCCATGGTCTTTTTAAAACTGAATAATCTGCAAGTCTCCTTTCACCTTCTAGTATATGACTTTATCATGCAAATGGGAGAAAGTAGAGTTGAAAATTTGCTGATACCTCCCTGAGTTTCGGTGCTTCTTAATAAAAATAATATTTCAAATGCCACTCGATTTGTTGCCTCGGTTGCCTGGGCTTGTCAGGTGATCACAGCAGCAATGTTAGATAAGTATTTCCTTTCAGAATACTGCATGACTTGCTGAGTATTCCCAGCATTTTATGTCAGATTTCCAGCATCTGCAGTATTTTCTTCTCTGAGATACTTAAAGCCCCAGTGAGGGGTAATTTTCCAACCTCATCAGCAGTTTGTTGACAGTGGAGTGACCCCTCCTCCAGCCCTCACCCCAATATGTTTGGCAGCTATTTTTAATCCATTGAAGTCTCAGGCATGAAAGTCAAACGATAGTAGTCCATTTTCATTCGTTCCATTAAAGATTGGATGTGGACACCTTAAAACACCAGCCTAATCACATAACTGCCAGCTCGAGAGAGCGCGTGGTGCTGCTGAAGCAGGTCAGAAACCAAAAGGAGACATTAAGATAAATTAACAGTTTCAAGATTCCAAGCCCAAAGGATCGTCAGAGTGGAAGGAGAGATCCATCTAGCAGAATCTCAGCTTCATACTCAGCCTTTCCTGACTACTCCCTGTTTTTGGGAGTTTGAACCTCTTGGCTCTAATCTTGACCAACCAGATGGGAGCATCTCCCTGGAGCCGATAGCTTCCAAACATATTGGGGTGAGGGCTGGAGGAGGGGTCACTCCACTGTCAACAAACTGCTGGTGAGGTTGGAAAATTACCCCTCACTGGGGCTTTAAGTATCTCAGAGAAGAAAATACTGCAGATGCTGGAAATCTGACATAAAATGCTGGGAATACTCAGCAAGTCATGCAGTATTCAGAGAGAGATGTACAGCCTGGAAACAGACCCTTCGCTCCAACTCATCCATGACGACCAACAATCCTAAATTAATCTAGTCCCATTTACCTGCATTTAGCCCATTTCCCTCTAAATCCTTCCTATTCATATACCCTCAATTACATGTCTTTTACGTGTAATTATCTATAGAGGGAGTAACACATTTAACACTGCAGAGCAGTGACCTTTCATCTAAACTGATGAAAATTAGAAACGTAACGTGTGTTAAAGTGAAGCTGGGGGTGGGGGGGATGGTGGGCAGAGGGGTGGAGGAACAAGGTCCCACCATCGCCTTTTTCCTAAGTGATCTTTCATTCTATCTGCAGTGTTTTACTTGCTGGTTCCTAAACCTTACTGAAATATACAATGTTAGTAAAATGCAAATTGCAGTAAAGTATAAAATTACAAGCAGAATAGCTTGAATTAAGACCATTAATTTAATCAAGTTCACTGCTAGTTTCAGCTTTCATTTCATTTCAAAGCTCCTGTAACTTTTCCCCAAGCAACAAAATGAATATTTTGTGTGGGTATTATAGACAAGAGGATAATATAATATATTATCATTATTATGTTTAGTATGCATAGAATTTGCTGATAATTAACTGCGACTGCAGTAAATGGATCATTATTGTTTGTATTTTATTATGTGTCAAGCTTAATGACTTTCAGAAACTGCAACTCCACTGTCAACTTCTGCTTAAAATCTACTAGAATAATGCTACCCTCTGCATCAAACAATGAAATGATGTGTGTACATTAGCAACATAAATTTATGTTGTACTATTATCATGAATGCAGGACTTTAGAAGACAGTTTAAAATGCCTCCTTTAATTTAAGGAAGCAGTATATTCTTGATAGGGGATGATAAATCATACCAACTTTTCATGGAGACAGGCCCATGTGATCTGGTTATCTCAGGAAAAGACACGAACTGAAACCTGTTGAAAATCAGGTGACAGTTTTCACACTTTGATATAGAGGCACAGGGACATGAAGTGAAAGAAAGAGATGGTGAGACAGGGAAAGAGAGACACAGAGATAGACGAAAGACCAACTGTTGTGAAGACCTGGAATATACCTGTTTTCATCAGCAGAATGTTGGTGACTGCTGGTTCTCTCTTCAAAGAGAATAGAATAAAAAATGACTGTTGGAGATTTTACAACCAGGATTTGCTGAGGTGGCCTTGCTGGTGGGAGTCTGTTCCACAATACACAAACTAAATGAAATGATTATCAAAGGATACCAGAAAAATTTGTGGGGAGATGTGAGCCTACTGAAAGTTCGAAGTATCTTGAGACTTATATCTTGTAATGCAACTGATCTGTCAGAAGACAAAATTAAAGTTAAAATATGTTGGGCAACATATATCTACTGGGTTAAATAATAAATATAGAAATATCTTTTCTTTAAGTTGGGGTACTAGTTGCCCCGTTAAGTAGTGTTTATTCTATATTGATTTTAGTTTGTTCCTGTAAATGATTAAAATGCAAAGTCTTTTTCTTTAGTAATTTCTACCAATTGCTGGTAAAAATTGGTTAAAAAAATTGGTTACTACATGTTTCATCTATTAGGAGTGAATATCTGGCAATAATATGATAAATATGTTGTGTTTTAGGCCATTTATAATGTAGGGGAGAAAGTGAGGTCTACAGATGCTGGAGATCAGAGCTGAAAATGTGTTGCTGGAAAAGCGCAGCAGGTCAGGCAGCATCCAGGGAACAGGAGAATCGACGTTTTGGGCATAAGCCCTTCCTGAAGAAGGGCTTATGCCCGAAACGTCGATTCTCCTGTTCCCTGGATGCTGCCTGACCTGCTGCGCTTTTCCAGCAACACATTTTCAGCATTTATAATGTATACCTGGTTTACCTTAATGCAAATTGTATGATTTGACTTGGGTGTATTTAACTGCCTAACCAGATACTAACTGCAACCAAAACAAAACAAATTTTAGAACTAAGCAAGATGACTTAAATTTATATAGCAGCTTTCATATGCTTATGATATCCCAAAGTGCATTACAGTCAATGCTTTTGAAATGCAACCACTATTGTGAAGTAGGAAACATGGCAGACAATTTGCATCCAGTAAGACTCAAATTAGAACTAGAATTCCTACAGCATGGAAACAAACCCCTCAGCCCAACAAGTCCACACCGACCCTCTGAAGAGTATCCCACCCAAATCCATTCCCCATTACTCTACATTTACCCCTTACTAATGCACCTAACCTATATGTCCCTGAACACTATGGGCCACTTAGTATGGCCAATTCACCTAACCTGCACATCTTTGGATCATGGGAGGAAGCCAGAGCACCCAAAGGAAACCCACACAGATGGGGGAGAACATACAAACTCCACACAGACAAGTCACCCAAGGCTGGAATTGAACCCAGGTCCCTAGTGCTGTGAGGCAGTAGTGCTAACCACTGAGCCACCGTGTCGTCCCAGATTTCACAGAGTAAAATGAAAGTGGCCAGATCAGTTAAGTGCTAAATATTGACCAGGATAGCTCTTCTTTATATAGGGCCATTGAACCTTTTGTGTCCACCTGAGAGGGATGGTCTACTTCGTCTTAATATCTAATCTGAAAGATGACACCTCCAGTAGTGTAGCACTCCCTCAGAACTGTACTGGAGAGCTAGCCTAGATTTTGTGCTGAAGTTCTCCAGTCAGTTGTAAGTGTAGTATAATCTTAGTCCCCTCTTGTTCACATGCACAGGAATTTTTCATTCCTTGGATGTCTTCTGATTAAAACCATTAAGTGTCAATTAGTAACTAACACCCTTTCGCTAAAATATAAAGTTAATTAGATGCCAGTGAGTGGACTCTGAGAAAATAGATTTAAAGTGGTCTCGTTTGTCTGGGAAGACAATAAGGATCTCAAACCTACCAACCTTATGGCACTAAAAACTGTGTCCATATAATATTTTTAATGTTAAAGCTCTTAACACTTTAGCTCTCACATATATATCTTGTCACAATTCAAGCATATCGCATGGATTTTTAAAATACTTACCGAGAATGCCTACATTCTGTAAGGGTGTTATTTTTTCATGTCTCATTTAGTTTCATCCATTCTTTTCTTTCAATATTCATTTTTACCGGCAGTGATCTAAATGATACATGAAGTAGGGTAATACTTAGGCGAGGAGCAGCAAACAGCAAACACTTATAGGTCTTTAGACTGGAAGATTTTAACAGTCAGTAGTTATATTATGAAGAATCACAGGCAGAGGACCTTATCCATGGTGCATCATGTAGACAGTCAAAATGTTTGAACTGACAGCTGTCCATCTGACACTGTAGGCTCAGCCACATTTGCAGACAATCCCTGTGAGTAGAGGAGGTACCAAATTTGCTGGCCCCTGTTTTCTCTGCATCCTCTTCTTGAGCCTTTAATTTCTGCTTACCTCTTCCAAAGTCCATTCAAACAATGAAGTCATGATCACTTGCAACTGTCTACAAATTGTCAGTATCAATGTCTGCCTTCTTCACATCTTGCTTGGCCCTATAGGAGAGGTATGGATGCGCATGAAGTCAGGGCCCAGTGATCAGTTTACTACACAGATTGTCTTTGGGTACATGGCCATCATCCTTTCTGCTAAATGGTTAAGTCAGTGTGAGGTTGCAGTTGCATTCCAAGTTTGGGTCAAGCACGGGACCTGGCATCAGTGGTGAACCCAGCGATGAAAAGATGGCGCCTGAAGATTGGTGACTCCGACATTGTTGGACCTGGTGCAGGAGGCAGTGTGGTGATGGAGAATGGGTGACAGCACAGGTGTCATTGGTGAGTCAGTTCAGGACACATGGTGGAGGCAGTGGAATGGAGATGAACTCCATCTCAGTTATATCTTATTGTTCTTAAACTGTTCAAAATGGCACTGGATTGTGGTGACAGTTGAAGCTTTTTACTGTATTTTACTGTATTACTCACTCTAAAAGGCAAGTGACAATGAATCATCATTCGTTCATTCATTCATAAATGTCAGTGGCTTAGCTATGTGTGAATGCTACTCTTGGACTCTGGGTTCATCACCGTGTTCTCGTACCCAGCCAAGGGTATGACTGACGGTGGAAGCTGCTCAGCTTTTTCTCCTGCCTAGTGTGTGTGATCCATCTCTATAGAGGAGTGCATAGAGGATGCAGTTTAATGTTGTCAGTAAATGTGTTTACAGTGAATATTTCTATGCCCAGACGCTAGGCAAGGTTTCCCAATTTGTTTTTAACTTCAGTTGGAATATCCTAAATTGTTAAGCTTCATGAAGAGGATGAAAGGGCTCCCCTTCTTTATTCACCTACTTCCTCGGTTAGTTGTAACAAGGTTAATTCAAAAAGGATCCCTTCCTTTGTGGATACCAGTCTCTCAGATCTGAATGAACCTATCATTTAAAACAAGCCAATTTAACCAGGCTTTTTTGAATTAACAAAAATAATTAGTTTATTATTTACAACATGCAAGAAGAAATACCAGTGTAACACAGATGCTGACTGACTTAAACTAAGACATGAGTCCAGAAAGACAAGAGTGATAAAAGGGTTATATTCATCAGTCTCTGGTTTGCTTGTGAATGTTGCGATTTTTGCAGTTGAAGCTTCCAGTTGCAGTGACATTGGCAGTTGAATTATTGACTTCCACAGTTTTACAGATTAGTTGAGATTTGATATTTGTGATCCTTTTCAACTGTGATTGAATTCCAGTATTCAGGGTGAGAGAGAGAGATAGACTTTTGTTGATCTGTTTCCTTTTATAACTGGTTTGCAGCACTTGGAGTCAGAAAACATCCCTACCTGCAACATAGGATTAACAATGGGGTAATTCTTTGACTGTGACCTTCACAGCATGCTGACATTCAAAACCAAGCTGATACATACAAGAGCATTCAGTCTCACTAGCATTCTCCAACAGAGGTAAAATTAGCTGTCCCTGTGTATTCTTCAAAAGCAGAAACACAAATGTGTCTGAAGTTTAAGATATAATCTGCATGGGGTGGCTTGCTGTTGAACAGGGGGTGTCAGTTTTGGGTTATATTTGTAATCTTAAGACATTATAGCACAGTCTGTTTTGACTTACCTGTTCCCTACCTTTGAGCGCTGTTGTTTGAAGTTCTCTTATTTGTGGGTCTCTTTCTCCAGGCAATCACTTAATTTACATGTTATGAAAAGAGACATGTTATGTCTCTTTTCAAACACACTTTGGAATTAGAAGTTAAGAATGTCCACTAAATTTCAGCATTCTGACCCGTGCTCATTGAAGTACAATCCTACAATAACAACCTTAAAAAATAAAAACAGGCATTTTCAGCAAAGTGTGGCAGAGTTCATTTGGATATTGGTTATTAAACATAAGGTGTACTGAATGTAAATGGTAATTGCTCTTTTGGGATCATTAAACTTTAAACATTTTCTTTCTCCTCATGAGTCATGATATAATGCTGAGGTTGAATGTGTCAGTAACCGTACAATTCAGTAGCATGCCAGCGTACACTGAGGTGTTTATACTTGTATTTAAGGGCCAATTTAAAACCATTTGATAGTCCTTGAGCAGTCATATCCTCAATGACATAGCCAGCTAATGTCAATGTAGCTTTCATGTTAGCATTCTGTAATATTTTTAAAAATCCAGTAAGTACTGGAGAGTGGTAACTTAGTTCATTCTCAAAAAAAGGGAAATTATCAAGGCCCAAAATGCAGGACACTATCCAAGCAGAAATTAAAATTAAGATGAATTACTCTCATTGAGGTAGGACACGTAAAGTGGGAAATGGGAAATCCTGATGACTTCACTATGGAACAAAGTCTAAAGGTGATACCTTTAAAAGGATGAGTTATTTTTCAAAGTACATTATTTTTATAGAGTTTTATAAGTCTGAAACTATAAGATGTCAAATGTGGTTTAATTGGACACAAAGCAAAATGGGAAACTTGGACTGAAATCAGAAAATGCTAGAAATATTCTGCAGGTCTCACAGTCTCTGTGGACACAGATGGAGAACAAATATTTCAGGTCTGTGACCTTTCATTCCTTCTGTGGCTCAACTGGATATTTGTCCTGTTTTTACGTCTATTCATATCTTGTTAAATTATATCAAGAAAATACCTTGTGGAGGCCATATGCTAATATTTAAGTGGCTTAATTTCACAAAAGAAGCTGTGTTAAATAGTCAGAATTAGAGGATTGCTGAGTACACACGATCAGAGAGTTTTCAATATAATAGGTTTTCAAATAATTGTTTGGTAATACAGAACTTGAACATTGCTGAAAACGGACACATTTTCACAAAACGTTTTGTTTTGCACTCATTAGGAGAATTCCCAAGGATACTAAAGTAAAGGGAAAACATCATTAATACTCTATGAGAGCTGAGTTCTGTTTGGTTGGCAAGTGGACTCAAATTGGTGGAGGTGCTGCCAGGAAAAATGCAGCAGTTAATGATAACTGACTTTGTCAACTCAGGCTTTGTTTTGAGTTTTAAACCATGCACGTTGACTCTAATTATTCAAGGCATTCCTCTAAGAAATTAATCTGAGAATGACTGTTGCTTATTTGATTGCATTGAATACAGACACTGTGTTTGTAAATACTTTTCTGTCTGCTTTAGTATTTCTTCAGCAATAATGGGTTTTATTGATTACAGAGATTGAAGCACTTTAGTCTCTGAGGTTTGTGTTACTTATTGTAAGATAGTTATACCATTCAATTGAGTGTTATAATCAAATTAATTAAGTGATTTTCAAATGATCAAATTCCTGAATACAGGAGTGAATATTATGTGTAGTATAAGGGAGAAATAAAGGGCCAGATATTTCATGGGAGACAGAACAATAAACACAAATTGAACTGCATAAAAATAAAATGATGGCTTTACAGTCCTTTTATACAAATTGTTGTTTTCATTTTCTTCATAGTGTAAGGGACTGCATACTTTTTCCATTTTGAGTTATAAGTTAGAATAGCAACCAAAAACTACTATAAAACTAAAGTACCAGGAGAGTTTTGTAATTTAAGCAAAGAATCATAGGGCATTATGTAGTGTACCCTTTTAGCTGCATAAGACGATATTTCTTTGGAGCAATGGGGTTGTTACAATGTTGAGTCGCAGCAGCACCAAGAGTTAAGGAAAAACTAACTGACAAAAGCCTTCAGATTGGTCTAGCCTCAATTTGTTATTGAATTGTGAGGGCAGTGGAGACAGAAACTTCCGGAGCCAGAAAACAGAAAACATCTCTGACTCCCTTCTCTCTGTGTGAGTGAAAAGAAGTAAACACCCAGAGACTTAAAAGAAAGAGTTCTAATATAGGAAAAGACCTAGGTCGGGCCGACCATTGAAGAGCGACTTTTGCTGTACAGGCAACACCATATTATCCTTGCTAAAATCAAAAATCTATCAGAATATCTCTCCACATTATGTTATGGACTTCTGGTCTTTGAAATTTTGTTTTCCCTGTTTATGTTGTAATATAATATTTCTGTCAAATTGCCTTTTGGAGTTTTAATCGTGAATGAATATGCGTATATTTTGGATTTTAAAGGGTTATAACTGAAGTTACAAGGGAGTAAATAGTCGTTTTTTTCTGCTGTCATTTGTTAAAGAATGAATGTGCCTACAATAAAAAGAATTATTTTCTTGCTAATGATGAAACCTGGTGTGAATAGCCTTTGTTCTGAATAGCAGCTCATCAGGCAGATTGATCATCTTGGTGGCTCAACTGGGTATTTCTGACTCAATGTGAAATAGTGGAGCTTGATTATCTGTGAATCCTTCTTATGAAAGTTGTAATGAAAGTGATGATTTGGAGATGCCGGTGTTGGACTGGGGTGTACAAAGTTAAAAATCACACAACACGAGGTTGTAATCCAACAGGTTTAATTGGAAGCACCAGCTTTCGGCATCCTGATGAAGGAGCAGCACTCCGAAAGCTAGTCCTTCCAATAAACCAGTTGGACTATAACCTGGTGTTGTCTGATTTTTAACTTTGTAATGAAAGTGGGTTTACACAAGGCTACATTAAACTAGCAATAATAAAGAAACTGCTTTGGAAAATCAGACGCAAAGTTACAGGCAACTCCCTTATAACATTGAGTCTTGGAATTTTTGTGTTGCCCACTAAGAAAAAATTACGTCAATGAGAGGTCAGTTCATAGTGTATGGAAGCTGATATACATCAGCCCTATGATAACATACATTTGACTTTGTCTTTATTCTTTGGAGACTAATAAAAAGACAGTAAAGTGTACTGAATCTCAGCTTGAAGCATATCTACGAGTTATAGAGCCTGTGTGAATCAAGGCTTCGAGTTCCAGAGAACAACAAATCTTCTAGAAACCACATCGAAATGCCAAGTGGTTTTCCAATTGAATTAGCAGCAGGTCATTTTAGAATAAAGGAGCATATTGCGACCACAATGTTTTTTCAAACTCATGTTAAGTGATGCGTCCCTTCTCAGTTTATACTTGGCAATTAATTGAAACATGCTTCCCCATTAACCTTCTCCCAAATTTAACATTAAACGTGGTTGCAGAGCTGATGGTTTGACAGATGGATTTCATTTTGGCTGCTGCTGTGTTATGCCTGCAGTGATGATGCAGCAAATCTCCTGACGTGGAAACATGGAATCTGCAGTGTCTCGAATGTTTATTGTCAGCTCCCCCACATAGTTGTCGACCAGTGTATGGTAGAAGTTTCCTTCTTCACAGATACAAATACCTTGGCTTTTGTAATAACTGGGACCATTTAATAACTAATTTAAATGTATTTTAATGTGTAAAGTTACATTGCAATTACAAATGGTTGCAGATCAGACCTGCTGGTCCAAGACCGCCATCTGCTGGCATTCCATGGCACTGCACATTTAGTGCAATTTGAGAATAAGAACACCCACAGATGAGATTGACCATTTAGCCTAACAGGTCAGAAAGAAAATTCTTTAGCACAGCATCTAACTTTCTTTTAAATAGATCCAAAGTAGTATCCATCTTTGCCAGAACGTTGTGGATTTTGCATGGCTTCTCTTCCTGAATCCTGCACTGTTACCTCTTGTGCAGTACCCTTGGCCTCCTCATATTTCTGATTTAAATCCTACTGTTCAGTTACAATATCTGAATACACAGCATTGGTTTTCATATGTACACTGATGGCACTCAGCCCTGCCTCACCACCAACTCCCTCACTACTAACACTGTCTCTAATTGATCAGACCTGAGTTTCTCAGACTGGATGTACTGGACCAGCAGAAATTTCGTTGAATTTAGTATCAGGAAAAATAAGGCCATTGTTTTCAGTCACTGTTATAAACATTGCTACCCAGCCACACAGAGAAACATCACAGGCTCTGGTGCTTCTCCTGGCCCAGGCCCCTGCCCCCAGTCCCTGACCAAGTGGCCCCTCAATCCTTGGGACACGGTTATTAGGCCTTGATCAGTCCTGGGCCCTTCCAGCCACTGACTCCATCCCTCTCATTGACAAGTATCTGATGTTTAACCAGATATTTGAAACTCTATTGTCATGCTGATAGCAATATAACCTTTTGATGTGTATTCACACCATGACTAAGACTACTTGTCCCACCTCTGTGACATTGCCCTGCCTCAACTCAACTGTGGCTAAGCCCTCATTGACGCACTTGTTATCCAGCTTTTGGTCATGTGTCGCTCAGTGTTATGTTTTATATTGCTCTTGTGCAATATCATGGAACAGTTTATTGACTTAAAAACGTTATATAAATACAATCTGTTATTGTTGTTGATGCTGTAATTCCTATGTAGAAACTAAAATCTATAGTAATTACAGAAACCTGTTTTTGGGACTAATGCAAGTGTTTGTTTTGCCAATAATTTCTGTACAAATGAATTTGTGGCAGCAAACATGCACTACAACTGATGATATACCAACAATGTAGTATCACCGTGTATCTATTGAAGTTTGAATGCTCCAGTAGATGGGAAGCATTGTAATAATCTGTAGATTAACTGACCAGCCCTTTGGGGATGATACAGAAGTTAATGAGTAATCAGCTATTTATGATACGACTCTAAAATGTATAGAACATGGGAATGAGTTTTATACCAAGAGGCATATCAAGAAGTTATTAATAAGGAGGTTTTAACATTAATTTAAGATTCCCAGGCTGGTAAATCACTGTCTCTTTGACTCAGTCCATGTTCTTCCAAAGAACTGGCACAGAACCAATGGGTTGAATGGCCTTGTTCTGTGCTGCATTATGTAATAAAAGCACAGTCTCTTGGGTGCAGCAATTAAATTAACTGTCCATCTTCTGAATGCAAGGTGCGAACTGCAGTAACCAGCTGTCCCTTAGATCTTTTTAATGATGCCCTTGATGGATTGGACACACTGCAGTGACTGCAGACCTGGATTTGAGAAATTATGCCTTTGATAAATGTTTCCTGCAGCTAACCAAATGAATGAATTGGCTGAAGACCTATCTTTGACTTTTGATCCTAATAATGCTCCATAGTTCAGCTGACAGCAGGTCACCCTCTATGGAGAGGTCAAACCAATAGTCACACTTCATATTCCAAGAGCATTCACTGCAGTCAGCTGCTGACTCTATGACTTATCAACTCTCTCCTAATAACTTGGCTCAGGACCAATGGAAGATCATTACACCAATGACTGACAGACTGAAGTGTGCCAGCTGCTGGTGGGAGTTAAACTCATTAAATCAACATAAATTTCCATTATTATTCCACTGAATTTTTGCTACCAGCCCCTCATTATTAAAACACAGGGAATGTAATTGTAAAAAGAAACTTCTCCAGCTGGACTTGTTAAATAAGGAATCAAATCTCATGACCCTTTAATTTCAAAGAAAGAGTCTCCTCAGTTGGCTACAGTCAGAAGTCAAAAAGTGGCAATGCATTATTGTTAGTTTTACCATACTTTTGCCACTTTTTCTTATTTGCTGTAGGTAATGTTTTATGTTATAACAAATGCACATGCATTGATAGGACCGTATAAGAGTGAGATTTACACGGTATATTTCAATAGACATGATGAGGTTTAATAGACAATTTCTTCAAACCTGATCATGACTTGTTTGGATTCCTGTAACAGTGGGAGTTCTATTGGTTTTGCAGAACTGACTTGATTCTGCTGTGGAGTTTAGATAGTGAGTGTTGGGAGGCCATTTAATTGCAGAAAAAAGTCCTAGAATAAACCATTTAAGTTTCCCCCCACACAATCCTTAGTTGCCACTCAGGTGGATATAGATTATAGATGCTATCTCTCAGGTTCTGTTGAAGGGGTTTTTTTCTACAAGAGTTTCAGATAGTATATTTCCAGTTATAGAGTCATAGAGATGTACAGCGTGGAAACAGACCCTTCGGTCCAACCTGTCCACGCCGACCAGATATCCCAACCCAATCTAGTCCCACTTGCCAGCACCCGGCCCATATGCCTCTTAAATGTTGCAGGAATCTGCAGGTTTATTGTGGGGGTGGGGAGGGGAATGTTGGATGTGTAAATAGGCAATCTTAAGGTGATGACTGAGATGTGCACTTTGAAACTTCAATAAGGATCAGACAGCAAATTTCCACATTGCCCTGGTTCAGTCAGCAGCCCTGGACAAGAATTGAATCATTGGCTAAGCTGTTGAATTTTGGCCTGAATCAAATAGGAAAACTTCTGTCATGACTTTATACAAAATAAGCAATTCAACAATGTAGTAGTAATTGCTCTCAAAAGATAGCAAAGACTGCATTAAGGCAGGTTGAAGGAGAATCAAACTGTAGTAGTGCCAAAGATCAAGGTATGTAAATGGGGAGAGACAATAGAGGAGGATTACAATGGTAAATGCTGTGGAGGAGGCTCAGGTGTTAGTGCATCACAAGCAAAATGACTAAGAATATTATAGAATCATAGAGTCACAGAGATGTACAGCATGGAAACAGACCCTTCAGTCCAAAGCGTTCATGCTGACCAGATATCCCAACCCAATCTAGTCCCACCTGCCAGCACCTGGCCCATATCCCTCCAAACACTTTCTATTCATATACCCATCCAAATGCCTTTTAAATGTTGCAATTGTACCAGCCTCCACCACTTCCTCTGGCAGCTCATTCCATACACATACCACCCTCTGAGTGAAAAGGTTGCCCCTTAGGTCTCTTTTATATCTTTCCCCTCTCACCCTAACCCTATGCCCTCTAGTTCTGGACTCCCTCACCCCAAGGAAAAAATCTTGTCTGTTTATCCTATCCATGCTCCTCATGATTTTATAAAACTCTATAAGGTCACCCTTCAGCCTCTGACGCTCCAGGGAAAACAACCTTGGCCTATTCAACCTCTCCCAATAGCTCAAATCCTCCAACCCAGGCAACATCCTTGTAAATCTTTTCTGAACCTTTTCAAGTTTCACAATATCTTTCTGATAGGAAGGAGACCAGAATTGCAGCAATATTCCAACAGTGGCCTAACCAATGTCCTGTACAGCCTCAACATGACCTCCCAACTCCTGTACTCAATACTCTGACCAACAAAGGGAAGCATATCGAATGCCTTCTTCACTATACTATCTACCTGCGACTCCACTTTCAAGGAGCTATGAACCTGACCTTCGAGGTATCTTTGTTCAGCAACACTCCCAAGGACCTTACCATTAAGTGTATCAGTCCTGCTAAGATTTGCTTTCCCAAAATGCAACTTCTCACATTTGTCTGAATTAATCTCCATCTGCCACTTCTCAGCCCATTGGCCTAGCTGATCAAGATCCCATTGTAATTTGAGGTAACCTGCTTCACTGTCTGTTACACTTGCAATTTTGGTGTCATCTGCAAATTTGCTAGCTATACCTCTTATGCTCATGTCCAAATCATTTATATAAATGATGAAAAGTAGTGGACCCAGCTCTGATCTTTTTGGTGACCGTCATAAAAGTAATGGTTCTGAAAGAGTTGATGTTGAAGCTGCACTAATCTCCAACCGATCTGACGATGTTATACAATATTTGGATGGAGAAGGAGCAGTTTAGCATGATAGAGATGAACTTGACTTCACTGGCTTCTTATTGTCTTTGCAATCATGCTTAACTACATAACATATAGTCTCTTCATTTCTTTACTCCTTCATTGGATGTGGATGTCACTGACAAGGTCCTCAGCTATTGCCCATCCCGAACTGCCCTTGAATTGATTGTCTTGCTAGAACATTAGTAATCTAATCTAATCTAATCTAATCTAAAAACATTTCAGAGGGCAGTTAAGAATCAGCCTCTTTGCTGTGAGTCTGGAGAAACATGTAGGCCAGACCAGGTAAGGACGACACATTTCACTTCCTGAGGGATTTCAAAAAGCTGGGCTTTTACAACAAATCATGATAGTATTGTGACCACCATTACTGAAAAGTTTTTATAGTCAAAATATATTGATTGCTATTGTGCAACAAACTGATTTTTGTTGTGCATTTAATTAAGACTCAGTAGTGGTTTATCCTCTACCACCACAAATTATGTAGGCCCTTAGATTCAACATAAAAAGGAAGCTTTTGGAAAGGTTCTCGTAGTGCAGTGGTAGTGTCCCTACTTCTTCAGCCAGGATCCCCAGGTTCAGGTCCCATCTGTCATCACATGTCCAAACAAGTGATGTTGGGTTTGCAACATGTATTAAAATAAACGTATGGGCTTTTGTGTCACAGTGGTAGTGTCCCCATCTCTGGACAGGAAGACCAAAGTTCAAATCCCAATTGCTGTAGTGGTCTATTGTAACATCTCTGACCATTATGAAGTGATACTGGCAGTGTGGTAACGTCACTGGACCAACAATCCAGAACCTCTGGTCAATATTCCGGAAAACACAAGCAGGAATTGGGCGGCACGGTGGCTCAGTGGTTAGCACTGCTTAAAAGTTAAGAAAATCACGTGAAATTGCGCCAGACACCCAGGTTCAATTCCCGCCTCAGGCAACCGTCTGTGTGGAGTTTTGCACATTCTCCCCGTGTCTGCGTGGGTTTCCTCCAGGTGCTCCGGTTTCCTCCCACAGTCCAACAATGTGCAGGTAGGTGAATTGTCCATGCTAAATTGCCTGTAGTATTAGGTGAAGGGGTAAATGTAGGGGAATGGGTCTGGGTGGGTTGCTCTTTGGAGGGTCGGTGTGGACTTGTTGGGCCAAAGGGCTTGTTTCCACACTGTAAGTAATCTTTGTGGGCGGCATGGTGGCACAGTGGTTAGCACTGCTGCCTCACAGCACCAGAGACCCGGGTTCAATTCCCGCCTCAGCCAACTGTGTGGAGTTTGCACATTCTCCCCGTGTCTGCGTGGGTTTCCTCCGGGTGCTCCGGTTTCCTCCCACAGTCCAGAAAATGTGCAGGTCAGGTGAATTGGCCATGCTGAATTGCCCGTAGTGTTAGGTACAGGGGAATGGGTCTGGGTGGGTGCGTTCGGCAGGTCGGTGTAGACTTGTTGGGCCGAAGGGCCTGTTTCCATACTGTAAGTAATCTAATCTAAAAATCCAGCAGCTCTCGCAGCTGAATTTCTGTGGAGAGCAAAACAGAGTTAATGTTTTAAGTCCTTAGGAATGGAAAGCAGCTGGGAAATGGTGGTATTTATGCTGATGATGGTGTGTGGGATTGGAGGCGTGGAGAGAAGGAGTGAGATGAATAGATGGAGATGATGCCAAGAGAGAAAGAGAAACGAAAGAGAAGCAGACAAAGGAATTGTTGATAGTAAACTGGGAGAGAAGGAAATGCTGAATGAATAATAATGGGAAGTGTGAATGGTTGAAAATGAGTTGGCTGACTGGGAGCCACCCATACAGAATAAGGCCCAGGGTGTGGGAGTGGGTAACGGATGTGGAGGAAGATGTTCATCTTCTGAAATTGTTAAACTCAATCCTAAAGGCTATAAGGTACTGAGCTGAAAGATGAGGTGTTCCTCTAGCTTGTTTTGAGCTTCATGTTGGCATGGAAACACAGTGATGTGTTCATTTGGCAAGCAACTGAAAGCCTGGTATCATTTTTACAGGGAGAGCAGAGGTGTTCCACAAAGTGGTCACCTGCATTTCATCTTGGCAGTGTAGAGGAGAGCACATTGTGAGCAGCAAGTACAGTCGACTAGATTGAATAAAATGCTGGTAAATTGCTCCTTCACCTGGAAGGTTTGCCTGGAGCCTTGGATAATGAGGAGGAAGAAGGTAACCGGGCAAGTGTAGCACCTCTGCGGTTGCATGGGGATGGTGCCGCGGGGCTCTGGGGTGGTGGTGGAGGGGCATGGGGGGGCAGCGGTGTTGGGAATGGAGGAGGAGTTGGTCAAGCTGTCTCAGAGGAAACAGTGGATGCAGTATGCTGACAAAGGAGAGGAGGGGAATATGTGTCTGCTGGTGACATCCCATTACAGATGATGGCAATGGCAGCTTATGATCCTTTGGATATGGAGGCTGATAGGGTGGAAAGTGAAGACAAGGGGGACCCTGTACATTTTGTGGGAAGGGGAGAGGGCAGAAATGCAAGAAATGGTTTGAGGGTCCTGTTAACCATGGTGGTGGGAATCCTCAGTGGAGGGAAAAGGTTGATATGTCTGAGCACCCTTTTGAAGTGGCATCATTGAAATAGATGTGACAGAACCGGAGAAAATGGGAGGAGGAATAGAGTCATAGGAAGTAGGATGTGAGGAAGTATAGTCCAGGTGACTGTGGGAATGAGTGGGTTTGTTGTGGACATTAGTGGCCAGCGTACCTCCAGCAATGGAAACAGGTGTTGAGGAAGGGAAGGGGGGAGCCACCAATGGATCAGGTGAAGATAAGAGGGGGATGGAAATTGGAAGCAAAGTTGATAAAATCTAAAAGCAGCACCAATCATGTCATTGATGTCCTGGGGAAAGAGTTGTGGAGAGGAACCTCAGTATGATTAGAACAAGGAATTTTCCACCTACCCAACAAAGAGCCAGAGCTAACTGTTTTATTTTAGTATTCTGGGTACATGGATTTGAAACCCACCATGGCAGATGGTAAAATTTGAATTCCAAACAAAATCTATGATTGAGAGCTGGCCAAATGATAATCATGTGATCAATGTTAATTGGTCATAAAATTCTATTTGGTTCACTAATATCCCTTAGGGAAGGAGATCTCACTGGCCTGGCCTCTTGTTACCCCAGTTACAGAATGTGGTTAACTTTAACTGCCTATTTGCCAGTAAAAGGCCTGCTGATGATTCTGCGTATCCATCTGCTGATTAAAGGGAATTGGAGGAACATCAAAGTCAGCGCTATGAACCTCAACCCCTTTAATGATTCTGATAGAAGGCCTGGTTTTAATTCTGTACCATGGACTCAGCCCAGGCCCAGAGTCTGTGTATGTGTCACTTAAACTTCATAATTCCCAGTCTACAGCAGCACTGCATCCTGGCGTAGTGCAAGTTTCTGAAATCTCCTTGGGAAGCTATTTTAGCTGCTTCTGTGTTCACATCTATATTGGAGTAAGTGGGAAACACCTATGTTTGTGGTAGGTTTGCTATGGATCTGAAGAGAGTAAATTGGAAAGGAAATCTGGGTCCTGCCTGAGAGTTTTCTAATTCTTTAAATCTGCACATAGCCACTTTATGATATAATTGCAGACTATTAACATAAATTCCAAACCATGGAGTTCATAATGTAATTGTGTGAATCAGATGTTAAGACTCAATTATGCTTGGCTAGTGTGGACCAGGAGTTGTCTGATGAAGAGCTTATGACCGAAATGTCGACTCTCCTGCTCCTTGAATGCTGCCTGACCTGCTGTGCTTTTCTAGTGACACACTTTTTGACTCTGATCTCCATCATCTACAGTCCTCACTTTCTCTTGGAAGTTGTCTCAAGCAGTGTTAATGAAATGGGAAGCAAAATCAAATCGCTGGAGTGATTGAAAGATGGTGAAGAGGGTGGCAGCATTTTTTTTAGATTGTTGAATTTTGTGTGTTCATAACGTTATAAAAATTCTGTTGATGCCATCTTGGTTATAGTTAAGTTCTGCACAGTACCTCTGAACTGCTTTTCCCTTTTCAGAATACTGTGTATAAAAATTATTTGACATGTTGAGTTTGCTGTTATGCTACAAAAATAATAATGGAAAGAGAAAAAGAAAGAAAACATGTTGATGAGATTTTCCACCTAAGCACCTAAGGGCAAATTGTGACTAAGATATTATTAAAAAGTAGAGTTCATAATGACATCTCCACAAGACTCAAGGAAGATCCTGATTTGTAACTGACTAAAATACAGAAGGCACATTTGAGAAGATTCCAAACACATTGAGATAAATTGTCAGGACTGTGCAGAGACAGTGAGACAGAACAAATGTCCAAACAACTCATCTTACTCAATCCTTCAAGCATCACGTGCCTCACATGTGGCAAATCTGCAGGTCATGGATTTGACTTATCAGCCATTTCAGCACTTATTGAATTTTGAGTAAGTACAAGTTCCAATCAATTCTGAGATATTGCCTGGGAAGATTGAGAAAAGGCCACAGTGTGGCAGAGTTGTCTCACTGTAACCCAATTATGTGTTGGAGTGGTCTGCTTCCGCTGTTTCTGGCTACAGACCAAACCTCTTGATTTACATGTTAACAGCAAGAGTCATGAAAAGAATGATATCATCTTGTCCTTAAATGAACTTTCATCTTTGACCTGCTGCAAACAACAGTTTTGTAAAAGCAAGTTATTTGATTGTAAAAGAATAAAAGATAACTAAAAGTAGCAACTTAAACGCGATAAATCATTAAACGCTGAACAATCTCTTCTGTTATCTCAGTTAAGACAAATGCTACACAAAAGCACATGTTTGATTTAAAGGAATGATTTAATAGATTTTTGGCTCTACGTCCAGGCAGACTCCATTGCTGGATCAATCATGAATAGCCTTGTCTGCTGGCTGTGTGTGTTTTGATAGATTTTGTAGATCTTCAAGCTATTGTGAAAATTACAGTTTAGAAAGAGTGGAGATGGAAGTGAAACTCCCACTGACTGGAGGATATCTTCAGTCTCTGAATGTATCACCATTTACTATCACTCCTTGTCTCCTTAAGGAGTTCTTCCTCTAACTTGCAAACTACTGAAACACTCATTCTGTCTGCCTCTGCTACCATTTATAATGACACATGCACTCAGCAGCCATTTTCACAGGGAGGATGATGTCATAACAATACCATAGTAACAGGACTAACCTTTGCTATTGTAGCAGAGAGGATAGCTGAGGTGATATCAGCTTTAAGATTGACACTGTACACCCCATAGTCTTTGTGCTATTCCACTGTTTAATTGTGGAATGGCTTCTACAACACTGATGAAGATAAACTGCTCTGCACCACTATTTAGAAACTGTGCTGGTTCTTTAAAAGAATCATCCAATAAATCCCATTTTCCTGCCCTTTTCTCACAGCCCTGCAAATTTCTCCCTTTCCAATATTTATAATTATTTGGCCTGATGTTGGATTTTCTACCTATTTTGGGGTGATATTCCTACCATAAGAAAGACACATGACAGTGGTGATAACCTGCAGCCTTTTCGATTCCTGCCACTTAAAGTAGCTGCAGAGTTCTCATATCTATCATAGTGCTGCTCTCAAGGGAGGAGCTTTTCATCATTGGAAACACTATAAAAGGGTGATTAAACACCCAACAGTGCCAAGCAGTCATCATCTCCGTGGAGCAGGACTGTGAGCCCATAGTGAACATGATCACAGTGTGCCTGGATTTGGGACAGTGTAAATCACAGTAGACAAACTACAAATCATGGCGAATGATGACTCTGTTGTCTTTAATTGCTTGAAACAAGTTAAATTTCTCACCAGGGTTGTACACTAAGAAGACTCAAAATGAATCACCGGATATAAAGATCCCCTTGTACTCTCTTCTGTGTGTGCTAACTCCAAAACTCAAGGACAAAACACTGTTCACATTAACAAAATATTTGCATACCCTTTGATTTGCTTCCAAAATAAGTGCAAGAATTGGCTTTAAAGGGTTTAAAGGTGCATTTGTATGTCACAAAAGAAAATTGCAGTACAAAAGATCTCCTTGTTAGATTCAATGTAACAGTGGTGCTGAAATGTGTTAGCATTTTTAAAACATTGTCCCTTATCATCATACTTTTATGCTATGAATCATGTATACTACAGTTTCAGATATTTACCCACTGAACCTGTAGGTCATAATGTGATTAAAATATGAAGACACTTTTGTTTGAGAAAATGCAAATCCAAAAATGGAGAACTCAGCCTGTTGCAAATTTGCAATTGTGCCAGTAGATGGCAATACACTCAGAGCTGAAACGGCAGATGGTGATTACAGAATCTCACCCGTGCTTAATGGTAAAAAAAATTGTTACAGAGAAACAGAGCTGGTTAGAGAAGTCATTGAAATTAGCAGCATGATGGAGCTGAATTAACATCATTACATATATTCAATTCAGACAGATTGAGCACTTCGTTATTTTATCAGTCCTTCAATAGTATCTCATAAAGCCATGACAAATCCATGAAACAACTAAATTCTATTTGATCCATCAAGCTCATTCCTTTCAAAGGTCTTGGATAATTTGCTACATTATGGATTATGGCTTATTTACTTAAATACAAGAGAAAGTTTCACAACTTTTCCCTGCCTCAATACAGGTCATGATTCCACATGATGTTTAGCCTCTGTTAGTCAAATCTAGCCAGTTTCTTCCCATATATGACTGTGGTTGTAACATCAGGGAACAATTGTATATGAGATCTATGCTGCACTTATTGCTTTGGCTTTTAACCCAATTCCAAAATACAAGTTTTCATTAATTTTGTGCTCATGGTCCATGTTGATTAGGGATGTCTGTAAAAGCTGGATTTTGGTCCATTTGCTACATTTGTATATTTAGCCTTGAATAAAAGCCAAAATTTAAAATTTGATTGGCATATATTTGATTTGGAAAATTCAAAAACATCACAATAAGTGAGATCACATATTTAATTGCTTTGAACTAGTTACATAGAGCTAACATGCTAAAGATTTGATACACATTTAAAGATATCAATGTAACATAAGTGAAGGATACACTACAAATCATGATGGAATGGAATTGGTTGAACCTCAAATGGAAATGAATAAGAAAGCCACAATCAAATTAAATTAATTCTTTAAATAAAAATGCAACATTTCAGCCAGCAATGGAAATCCACTTTGGAGCCAGTTAGAACACATCTAAATGCTCAAGACTGTAAAATAGACAGGAAATGGAAATAAAGTGGCAGGTTAGCTTAGTTCTCAGTCAGTGTTCAGTTTGCTGAACTCAGTTGGAGCAGCCTTTAGGATGTCACGGCTGACTTCAATGCCCTTAGGGTAAGAAAGTTTTAAATCAGCATGAAACTATGCTGCTGATTGTTATATTTTGATTACTGCTGAAAATCACACTTGTGATGTCAAATGGAAATAGCATTGAGCTTGGCTATGATGGCCACCCTTTGCCCCCATGAACTGCCACAAATGCTAACATTGTGGGCGGCACGGTGGCACAGTGGTTAGCACTGCTGCCTCACAGCGCCTGAGACCCGGGTTCAATTCCTGCCTCAGGCGACTGTCTGTGTGGAGTTTGCACGTTCTCCCCGTGTCTGCGTGGGTTTCCTCCGGGTGCTCCGGTTTCCTCCCACAGTCCAAAGATGTGCAGGTTAGGTGAATTGGCCATGCTAAATTGCCCGTAGTGTTAGGTAAGGGGTAAATGTAAGGGTATGGGTGGGTTGCGCTTCGGCGGGTCGGTGTGGACTTGTTGGGCCGAAGGGCCTGTTTCCAGACTGTAATGTAATCTAATCTAATCTACCCATTTTGATTCCTGTGTTTTGCATAAACTTAGATGATGTACTGGAAAACTCTGGAGGGGCTCTACAACCATTTCTGTCCCTGTGTTTCTAATTGTTTTGCACACAATGACATTACAACAACAAGGCAGAGATTATGAGTTGGGGAAATAATGATTCAATGGAGAATACATTTATCATCAGAATCACTAATTTAGCAGGACTAAGGAGTCCAATTCACTTTTAATTATTTTTTATTAAGCTATTTTTCTAAGCAACCTGTTGAATACAGGTCTCCCAGTCCAGGAGTGAGGACACTACCACTGCATTACAAAAGGGGCCTTCACTTTTTAATTGAATGAATTGATGGAACCTTTGCAGCTGATTTCAACCAAGTTTCAATGGAAAAGGGAAGCCAACTGAATTGGGTATACTGTATATACTGTATATACAAGAAGTTGCTCTCACTTTTGGTCAAAGCCATTATCTTCTGGTAACCATTGTGAAATTCTGGTTCACTACAATGCATTTCAGAATTTTTGTTATTGTATACAGAACTCTCTGGTTCCTTTGTCTCCAGCTATTAATAATAATCTACATTGGAATGGATTCAAGTAAATGCTGATAGAAAATCTAGCACTTACCCTGCCATATGTAGTTTGCCTGGCATATTGTCAAACTGTGTGGTTACATGTCAGCCAATAATAAGTCTACTCCAACCACCAATTGTTGAAATTAAGAGATTAATGGAATGCATTGAAACCAGCAATGTCAATGTTAAAAGAAAATATATATAGGATAACAGCTAATTAATGAAGCAATCAAAATGTAGCATGTTAGTCTTAGAAAAGGGTTTTTTATGATCTAAGTATTATTATTATTTAGGTCACATGCTTTCTGTTTGGTGAAAGGTAACTTCTTTCAAGTAACATGCACTCAATTTTGCTTCCTGTGCTGCTTTGCAATCAAAGAAACAGTCTATGAATCTATTGGTGTGGACCCTTCCAAGGCCTCTAACGAAATAGTGTAGCGGCTAATACATGGCCCCCACAAATTATGTGCTCATTAGAGCATATGGTTGTGCATAAATAATTATATCAATGTACGCCTACTGCTAAAAGGCAACTACAGAGATTTGGAAGTTTGACCTTAAGAAACATTAGAATGAATGCAATGTGAAAGAGAGCCCATCTGAAACATAGCAGCACATATTTTATCATTTGCAAAGTTTTAGTGTAAACAGTCAATCTATCCAATGAATGTGGCTGAGCCAGTGGAAGCATTCTTGGTTTAGTGTTGATGAAAGTAGCACACTTCAGGACTTCTGCACTGGTGACTTTATCCAACTAAGAGATGCTGAATATACATCAGAGATAGGGAAGGTGGAAACTGCTTAGCCTTTTTTTCTATTGAGAATATGCTGTCCAGATCTCACCACCTGCTGTAGAGGAGTGCACACAGTACACAAACTTGTAAACTCACAGTTTGATGTTTTCAGTCAGGTTACTGTTATTCCATCTTCTCACTTAGGTTGAATAAAACAGTTGTAACTTCTTTGTGATTTGTGCATTGATTTCAATATCAAATGGCAGATTGCTGGTAATTGTGGAGCCTAGATAAGTGAAGCTATTAACAACTTCATAATGTCAAGACTGATAGATTATGGCAACATTCAGGATCATGGTCACTGTCTTCCTGATGCTGATGGTTACACCCAACCCTTTATAGACTGGAGTGTGTCAGCCTATTTATCACTGAAGGTGCTTCTCCATATGGAATGCTAATGCAGTATCATCAACGTAGAGCAATTCTTTGAAGAGGACTTCGTGCATCCTTGTCTTGTACCTCAGATACAGAAGCCTGATAAAGTTTTTGTGAGCTCTGGTATGTGTTAGGCACTGTCCATAGATATGCTGGAAGCATATTGATGGTGAACCACAAGAACGTATAAAGCTGATCTCAGGGAAGCAATGAAGATAGCAAAGAAGGAGCATGATAAAACACCTGCAGGCAAGATGTGTTGTATCCTAGGCTGCTATGGGAGACAACGGAGGAAATAACAAACGCCAGAACCCAAATTTTTAAATAATATCTGGCCTCAGAGTTGTGTTAGAGGACTGGAGGATAAGAAATCTGGTTCCACTTTTCAAGAAAGGTGATAGAAATATACCACGGAACTGTAGACCAATGAGTCTCACATCATTGTTATGGAAATTATTTGAGAAAATTAATCTCCATTTAGAGATGCAAGGTTTCATCAGGGGGAGTCAGCATGGCTTTGCCAAAAGGAGGTCATGCCTAACAAATCTAACTGAAGTTTTCGGGGAAGTGACCAAATGTGTAGATGAGGGTTGGGCAGTTGAGAAAGGTTATATGGATTTCATCAAGGCCTTGAAGTCCCACATGGGGAACGCATTAAAAAAGTAATAGCTCATGGTTGGAGGGTCACATGGCAAAGTTGGATCCAAAATTGACTTAGTGACAGGAGACAGTGCATGTGGTGGAAGACTATGCATGTGACTGAAGGCCAGTGTCTACCATTGGTAATATTGCTGGGTCTCTTAATGATTGTGATATTCATAAATGGTGTAGCTAAGAATATGGGAGATGGGGGAATGGCAGAGGAGATGATAAGTTAGTTTGTGGATTACACAAAATTTGGCTGGGTAGTTGACAGTGACGAGGAAGTCTTAATTACGGGAGAGTATAGATAAGTTGGTCCGATGGGCAGACCAGTGACAGATAGAACCTCGATAAATATGAGCTGATGCACTTTTGAAGAAGCAACAAGACAAAAGAGTACTCAATAAATAAGAAAACACTAGGAAGCTCAGAGGAACAACGGGATCTTAATGTATTTGTCCATAGATTGCTGAAGGTGGCTGGATAAATTAATAGGTTATTTAAGAATGTTTATGGGATGCTTGCCTTTATCAGTTGAGGCAGAGATCAGGGAGGTTATGTTGGCGTTGTACAGAATTTTGGTTAGCCACAACTGGGGTGAGCTATGTGCAGTGTGATCATCATACTATAGGAAAGATGTGACTGCACTGAAAGGGATGCAAATAAGATTTAGCAGGATGTTACCAGGGGTACAGCATTTCAGCTATGCTGAGAGAATAGATAAGCTGGGGTAGTTTCTTTGGAGCAGAGAAGGTTAAGGGGGGACCTGATAGAGGTGTATAAGATTGTGAAGGGCATGGACAGGGTGTACAGAAAGCAACTGTTCCCTTTAGCTGATGGGTCAAGAACAAGGGGTATACTTTTAAAGTGGAAGGTAGGTGGGAAGGGACATGAGTAAAGGGTGGTCGGGTCTGGAATGCACTGTCTGAGAGAGTAGTTGAGAAGGGTAACTTCACAAGCTTCAAAACATTCTGGGTAAAATCTTGAAGTATCATAGGATTCAAGGATTTCTATAGTATTTAAAGCTTCTTCAGTAACTGTTTTCCCTGGAGTACAACTCAAAGTTGTGTTTCACCTAACTCTCCAACTGTTTATTGTAGTCAGTAATGACCTCCCCTGCCTTTACATTCTGTGGAGCCATTTTTCCTTAATGAAGGACATGTTGACCTTTTCATCTCCATATATGCCTCTAGTATTCATTGCATCAAAGAGCTTCTGGATATTCTGACCTTATAGAGGTTTACAAAATTATGAGGGGCATGGATAGGATAAATAGACAAAGTCTATTTGGGTTAGGGAGTCCAGAACTAGAGGGCATAGGTTTAGGGTGAGAGGGGAAAGATATAAAAGAGACCTAAGGGGCAACTTTTTCACGCAGAGGGTAGTACGTGTATGGAATGAGCTGCCAGAGGATGTGGTGGAGGCTGGTACAATTGCAACATTTAAGAGGCATTTGGTTGTGTATATGAATAGGAAGAGTTTGGAGGGATATGGGCCGGGTGCTGGCAGGTGGGACTAGATTGGATTGGGATATCTGGTCGGCATGAATGGGTTGGACTGAAGGGTCTGTTTCCATGCTGTACATTTCTATGACTCTATGACTCTATGACTCTAATCAGTGACACATCAGTCTGTTATACTTGTTTCAAGTGACTCTTAGTAAATATTGTGTGTTCTTAAGACCATAAGACCATAAGACATAGGAGTGGAAGTAAGGCCATTCGGCCCATCGAGTCCACTCCGCCATTCAATCATAGCTGATGGGCATTTCAACTCCCCTTACCTGCATTCTCCCCGTAACCCTTAATTCCTTGTGACATCAAGAATTTAACAATTTCTGCCTTGAAGACATTTAGTGTCCCGGCCTCCACTGCACTCTGCGGCAATGAATTCCACAGGCCCACCACTCTCTGGCTGAAGAAATGTCTCCGCATTTCTATTCTGAATTTACCCCCTCTAATTCTAAGGGGGTAAATTGTCCACGGGTCCTAGTCTCCTTGCCTAACGGAAACAATTTCCTAGCGTCCACCCTTTCCAAGCTAGTTATTATCTTGTAAGTTTCTATTAGATCCCCCCTTAATCTTCTAAACTCCAATGGATACAATCCCAACCATACTCAACTCAGCCCCCTGACTCCCTTTAATTGTTGGGATATTTGCTTGTATATTTGCTGGTATTTTGCTTGTATATTTCTTCTAATTTAATGAGATCATATTGTTTGGCTTTTATAGGAGGCTTCATCACAGCAGTACTAGTCGCAGAGTCATAGAGATATATAGCACAAAAATAGACCCTTCGGTCCAATTTGTCCATGACAACCTGATGTCCGAAATAAATCTAGTCCCATTTGCCAGCATTTGGTCCATATCCTCTAAACTTTTCCTATTCATATATCCATCCAGATGTCTTTTAAATGTTGTATTGTACCAGCCTCCAACACTTTGGCAGTTCATTCCAGACACACACCCCTCTCTGTGTGAAGAAGTTGCCTGTTAGATCACTTTTATATCTTTCCCCTCTCATCTTAAACCTATCCCATCTAGTTTTGGACTCCCCCACCCCATGGAAAAGACCTTATCTATTTACCCTATCCATACCCCTCATGATTTTATAAACCGCTATAAGACCACTGCTCAGCCTCTGCCATTCCAGGGAAAATAGCCCCAGTCTATTCAGCCTCTCTCTATAGCTCAAGCTCTCCAAGCTTGGCAACATTCTTGTAAATCTTTTCTGAACCCTTTCAAGTTTCACAACATCCTTCCTATAGCAGGGAGACCAGCACTGCGTGCAGCATTCCAACAGTGGCCTAAGCAATGTCCTGTACAGCTGCAGTATGACTTCCCAACTCCTATACTCAATGCACTGACCAATAAAGGAAAGAATACAAAATGCCTTCTTCACTATCCTATCTACCTGCGACTCCATTTTTAAAGAACTATAAACCTGCACTCCAAGGTCTCTTTGTTCAGCAACACTCCTCAGGACCTTACCATTAAGTATATAAATCCTAACCTAATTTGCCTTTCCAAAATGCAGTACCTCACATTTATCTAAATTAAACTCCATCTGCCATTCCATGGCCCATTGCCCCATCTGATCAAGGTCCCGTTGTACTCTGAAATAACCTTCTTCACTGTCCACTGCATCTCCAATTTTGGTGTCATCTGCAAACTGTGTCTTATGATCCTGCTCCACAGCTACTTGATGAAGGAGCAGTGCCTCCGAAAGCCAGTACTTCCAAATAAACCTGATGGACTATAACCTGGTGTTATGTGATTTTTAACTTTGTCCACCTCAGTCCAACACCGGCATCTCCACATCATATCTTGAAGCAGTCAGTACTTTTTCACTCTTGCTTCCTTTATGTTGAGACTGGTGATGATCAGATCCTACTAGTGTTGATGCTCTGATTTTGAACATCTCTAGGACGACACTTCTGTCTTGGACTGTTCCCAAAGTAGGTGTTAAACAAAGCTGATTGTAGCTGCAAAATCCTAGCAGTCTCTGTCCATTCCTTTTATCTTTCACAGGCCATGATGTCCAAGGCAGGAGGACCAGGCGTTTTGGTCTGTGCCCATTCTTGTGTTGAAATGCACCAGTAGAACATAAACAAAGAACTGTACAGCACAGGAACAGGCCCTTTGGCCCATAATTTTGTACTAAATATGGTGCCAAATTAAACTAATCCCTTCTGCCCTTGGTCCATATCCCTCCATTCCTTGCTTATCTAAAAGTTCATTAAATGCCCCTATCATATCGGCCTGCACCAGCATCTCCTTTGAATGTTCCCCCTCTCATCTTAAATGCATTCCTCCTAGTTTCAGATATTTCAATTCTGGGAAAAAGATTCTGACCATCAAGATGTTTTGATTTGGGGATTTTACCGATAACAGTGTCAAACTCCTTATGGAACTGGTCTTTCACTTCTGCAGTGGAGCACAGTATTGTAGCAAAGGTATTCATGAGGTTATCTAGGCTTGCTTGAGTCAAGAGGTGGATAGAGAGAACACATTCTGAATCATTTGTGGGTCTTTCTATCATTAAGAAGAACAAGTTCCCTGCAGTGACACTTACACCTTAATCAAGTGATACATCTGAATTATTCTCCTGCAGGGGAATATATAACATTTTACTTTTAGTGATCTGCTCCCTGTGATCCTGGTCTTTTGCAGGGAAGCGAGGTCAATGTTGAGTCTATCAGGTTCCTTATCATTCACAGTTGTCTTGTGTGCAGTGTCAGCCAACTGCAAGTCAATGTTAATTCTGTGCATATGGTCCCAATGTTCTATTTTGCCAGTCGAAGTCTATTCCTTTTGTTTTCCAAAAGATCTTCTTTCGTTTAATTTATTTTTTTCCTTTGCCTGGTGAAATGGGCTCCAATTATTTTTTTAAGCAGAGAACTTAAGACCCAAGAATCCACTGAAGCACTAAAGACTATGGTTCAGCACTGCATCACTTGGGGGCCACTGAACTTGAAGTGGGCAGTGGCACATCAGTGGGATATAATGGTTCCTCTGCTCAGAGACTGGCCAGAACATCCATTTTTCTACACCAATCAATTTAGACTTCTCACTTGTAGTGGCTGTCATTTGTGTTCTGCTAAACTGGAGTGAGCTCTCTATTGTGCAAACCTGGATTAAATTTATGGAGACATTGTGTTGTCCAAACATCAGGAGCCCTTTCTCAACCTCCCTGTTTGTGTCCAAAGGAATGAAAAGCACTTTGTTTGGCACTGGCTGGATTGCGGGAGTTGCGGATGTCAGAAAGATGACATATTTAGACATCACTGGCCTTTGGGCATCACTGCAGATTTTTTTGTTGGGTTTTTACTCCCTTGGTCTTCTATTCTCCTGGGGCACGCACACGATGGTGAAGCTATTCATCCATAGCTAACAGTTTGGTCCCTTTGGGCCAGGGCATTTCCACATGCTGGTGGGCCTGAACACTGAATGTCAGTGAGTCAAATCTCTTTCAAATTCTCTTGAAGCTTTAGCCTGTAGCTGCAAGGGATGTGGTTTGCACGTGTCATCACATGGAGATATAATTGAGGTCTTGTCCATAGAGAAGGTGCAAATACTGACAGAAAGTATGTTACACATTTAGTTCTCTTGTTCGTTTTGCTGCCAATGAATGCTGTAGGCTGAAATGAAAAAAAAACTAACACACAAAAGTGGAAAACATACTAACTTACTTCATCAATACATGAGACTCATTATGTCAATGTGTCGGATGTGATGCACCATATAAAGACAGATACATTGTTATTGCCAATTCACACATGTTCTGGCCTGGTACAAAATTATTTCAGGTTTGCAACAGTATTAAATTGACATTAGAAATCATGCTGACTGAAAACAAGAAAGAAAATGATCAGCAGGAGCTACTTTGTGACACTTTTGTTAAACACTGCATGGAGTGTGAACCCAGTTTGATACCAAGCTTGGCTTATCAAGTGATTAAGGGTCATTTGGAACTCTCCTAGACATGTTGTTTGTTATCATATAGTAGGGTCTAACACTTATATATATATATATATATAAATTAAGGAATAATTGGGTGAGAACTAGATACATAAATATGGGGAGCAAAGAATAAGTATGTTTGGAGTTTGTGGTGTGTGAACAAGAAATAAAACTCTTGACTACAGAGTACGTAATTAGTCGGTGATGGATAAGTTAGAATTAAAATTCCTACGGTGTGGAAACAGGCCCTTCAACCCAACAAGTCCACACCAACCCTCTGAAGAATATCCCACCCAAACCCATTCCCCAACATTTACCCCTGACTAATGCATCTAACCTACACATCCCTGAACACTGCAGGCAATTTAACATGGCCAATTTGCATAACCTGCACATCTTTGGATTATGGGAAGAAACCTGCACAGGCATGGGGAGAATGTGCAAACTCTACACAGACAGTCAGCTGAGGGTGGAATTGAATCTGGGCCCCTGGCGCTGTGAGGCAGCAGTGTTAACCACTGAGCCACCATGTTGCCCATAAGTTGTTGGAGAAGCTTCTGAGGGACAGGATTTACATGTATATGGAAAGGTAAGGACTGATGAGGGATAGTTAACCTGACTTTGTGCATGGAAATCATGTCTCACTAACTTGATTGAGTTTTTTGAAGAAGCAATAAAGGAGATTTATGAAGGCAGACACAATGGATATTGTCTATGTGGACTTCAGCAAGGCATTTGGCAAGGTTCCGCACAGTAGACTGGTTAGCAAGGTTAGATCACTTGGAACTGAAAAAAGCACAGCAGGTCAAGCAGCATCAGAGGAGCAGGAAAGTCAGTGTTTCAGGTCCCAACCAAAATATTGACTGTCCTGCTGAAGAGTCCTGACCCGAGACATTGACTCACCTTCTGCTATTATGTTGCTTGACCTGCTGTGCTTTTTCCAGCTCCACACTTTATTGACTCTGACTTCCCAGCATCTGCAGTCCTCACTATTTCCTAGATCACATGGAATCCAGGGAAAGATAGCCATTTGGATACAAAATTGGCTTGAAGGTAGAAGAGAGAGGATGGTGAGGGAGGGTTGCTTTTTGGACAAGAGTCCTGTGACCATCGATGTGCTGCAAGGATTGGTGCTGGGTCCACTGCTTTTTGTCAGTTACAGAAATAATTTGGATGTGAATGTAGGTGGAATGGTTAGTAAATTTGCAGACAACACCAAAATTGGATATGTAGTGAACAGTGAAGAAAGTTATTTCAGTGTACAATGGGCTCTTGATCAATGGGCCAATGAGCTGAGGAGTGGCACATGGAGTTTAATTTAGATAAATGTGAGGTGTTGCATTTTGGTAAGGCAATTCAGGGAAGGACTTACACAATAAATGGTAGGAAGCTGGGAAGTGGTGCTGAAGAAAGACACCTTTGGCTGCAGGTTCATAATTCCTTGAAAATGGAGTTGCATGTAGACAGGATAGTGAAGGTGTTGTTTGGTACGATTGCCTTTCTTGGTCAGTGCATTGAGTATAGGAGTTGGGAGGTAATGTTGTGGCTATACAGAACATTGGTTGGGCCACTTTTCGAATACTACATTCAATTTTGCTCTCCCTGCAATAGGAAAGATGTTGTTACACTTGAAAGGGCTCAGAAACAATTTATAAGGATGTTGCTGGAATTGGAGGGTTTGAGCTATAGGGAGAAGCTGAATAGGCTGGGGCTATTTTCCCTAGAGCATTGGAGACTGAGCGGTGACCTTATAGAGGTTTATAAAGTCATGAGCAGAGTGGATGGGGTGAATAGCAAGGTATTTTTTCCAGGGTATGACAGTCCAAAACCAAACCAGTTCCAAACCAGCATAGGTTTAAGAGAGGGGAAAGATTTAAAAGGGTTCTAAGGGGCAACTTTTTCATGCAGAGGGCGGTGCGTGTAAGGAATGAGCTGCCAGAGGAAGTGGTGGAGGCTGGTGCAATTACAATATTTAAAAGGCATCTGGATGGGTATACGAATAGGAAGGGTTGAGAGAGATATGGGCCAAATGCTGGAAAATTGAACTAGATTTATTTAGGATATCTGGTCAGCATGGATGAGTTGAACTGAAGGGTCTGTTTCCATGCCGTTTATCTCTATGGCTCTATGGCTCTATAAGTGACAGAATTCCATTTGCCTTTCTTATTACTTTCTGTACATGCATACCAGTTTTCTGTTAATCTTGCGCAAAGATACCCAGATCCCTCTGCACCGAAGCACTCTGAAGTTTCTCTCCATGAAAAAGCTCTTTGAGCCAACCAAAGCTGGTCTGTCCTCTCAGGATATCCAACTGATATTATTAACATATAATAATGTACATAAAAGTATCTGTAGATATTTTAGGTACAGAAAATAGATATGGAAAAATGTCTGTACTCAGCTTTTTTTAATGAATATTTTTATTAAAAACTTTTTCAAATCTTTAACAATGCAACTATACATAAAACTCTATACCAAAATACCCAAGGATAGAGGTAGTACAACAATGTCATATCACAATTCTATTAATAATAAACTACCTTCTATTCTACCAGAACAAAAGTATCTACTTAAACTAAACTACAATCAAATTAAATAAAAATTAAGTCAAGCTTAATTCAAACTAAATTAAATTATATCACATTACTTTATTCTATTTCACTTACCACACCTCCACTGAAGCTCCCAGTCATTGTACTTCTATATTTTTTCTCCCATGACCCCATGGGCACCCACACTGATTCAGATGGCTGTATCATAGCCCTAATTAATACTGCCAATAATCTGCGTCAATATAATTTAGAAAGGGCCGCCATGTCTTATAAAACTGCTCCATTTTGTGGTACGCCATATTTGTGAGGTAGTCTTGGGGAAGATGCTCCATCACCAGCCAGCGTCACCCGATAAGGCGATGAAGAGGATTTTTCCAATGTCCATTTCATTAAAATGTTCTTCCTCACACAGTGGGTAAGAATGTTACACAGTCTCTTCCCGTGATCCCCTAGAGAGGGCAAATTTGGCAACCCCAGAAGAAGAAATACCAGATCCACCTTGACTTCAATTCCCAGGGTTTCCTTCAGCTCCCTTACTATGGCACTCCAGTGTCACCAGATCTTGCAACCTAACCTGTCGTGATGTGTAAGAGTGCCTATACTAATTTTACATTTGGGACACCTTGGAGACACTCCTCTCTTGCACTTTGCTAGCCTCTCTGGTGCCATATGAGCCCTGTGTAAAATCTTCAATTGCATGGCCTGTGCTTTGTTATATATTGAGATTTTCTTCACATTTTCCCATATAGCTTCCCATGTTTCCAATAAAATACCCTCTCTTAGTTCCCGATTCCAAGTCCTACCGAGTCTCTCCACATCTCTGAAGCACATCTTTTCTGTAAAGGATACAAAGTTGTTGTGGTTCTGTTCGTCGAGCTGGGAATTTGTGTTGCAGACGTTTCGTCCCCTGTCTAGGTGACATCCTCAGTGCTTGGGAGCCTCCTGTGAAGCGCTTCTGTGATCTTTCCTCCGGCATTTATAGTGATTTGTATCTGCCGCTTCCGGTTGTCTGTACACCGGAGCTCTCTTTTCTCCATGTCTGACTTGTAAAGCTGAGCCAGGAGTGTGGTCTTCCTCTGTATATAATCCCTTATCTGAAAGTATCGGAACAAGTCTCTATTAGACATTGCATATTTCTGACTTAGTTGGCTAAATGACATCAAGACCTCCCCCTCGAATAAATCTCCAAACAAGAGATTCCCTTATTCTCCCATACCTTAAAGCCGGAGTTCATTCGCTCAGATTTAAATCCTTGGACTCCTGCCAATGGGGTAAACAGCAAGATCTTAAGTCAATTGCCCTCGTCTTGCCTCATTATCCTCCAGGCTTTCACCATGTTTACATTGGGCTCTTACACTGCTTTATCATGGATTTCAACCTATCCATGAATAATAGATTAACTGGGGACATCTCAACTGCGAAGCTTCAACGTCAAGTCAAATCGATTCCGAATCTCCTCCGTACCCAGTCACCCACATCTGCTAACATGGCGATTATTTGATATCTCTTCAAGTCTGGAAGGTCCACCACACTCTCACCCTGCGGGAGCTGCAATTTAGTAAATTTAATTAGGTGTGTCTGTGACACCAAATGAAGGATCCCAGCCAATCTTTGAGCCCCCGTAACACTCGTCTGGGTGGCAAAAACCGGAGCATTCTTGTGGGGTACAACAGGCGATGAAGAACATTCATTTTAATCAGGGCTATTCGACCTAGCCATGATAACAGTAATCCCTCCCACTGTTGCAAATCCTGTTTAACTCTCTCCAGTAATTGTACATAGTTAGCTTTAGGAGAAAGTGAGTACTGCAGATGCTGGAGATTAGAGCTGAAAAATGTGTTGCTGGAAAAGCGCAGCAGGTCAGGCAGCATCCAAGGAGCAGGAGAAATGACGTTTCGGCCTATCACCCTCACCTTAACCTCCTTCCACCTATCACATTCCCAACGCCCCTCCCCCAAGTCTCGCCTCCCTACCTTTTATCTTAGCCTGCTTGGCACACCTTCCTCATTCCTGAAGAAGGGCTTATGCCCGAAACATTGATTCTCCTGCTTCTTGGATGCTGCCTGACCTGCTGCGCTTTTCTAGCAACACATTTTTCAGCATAGTTAGCTTTATACAGCTGGTGGAAGGCAGGGGTAATAAAAAATTCCCAAACACAAAAAACCTTTTGACGGCCATTTAAATGGGAACTGCATTCCATCCTTCAGATCAGGCACCTCCACTACTCCCCCCACTGGCATGGCTTCCGATATTGTGATCCTGTATCCCGCAAAACTGTCAAATAAAATACTTTTTTGAATCAATCAAGGAACTGACTGCTCCGGATTGGCCAAGAACAAAGGACATCATCAGGGTGATCATCATCAAAAACAAAAGGGTGATCTCATGCTCCCCCATTCCCACCTCTGGCATCACTATTTCAAGATCCCTCCTGGTAGCCTCAGCTAACAGCTGAAATACCAAAGTAAATAGCAGCAGTGAAAGAGGACACCCCTGTCGACTACCTCTCCCAATACTAAAGTTATCCAACTTAGTGCCATTTGTGATGACTGCTGTCTTAAGATCATTATACAATACCTCCACCCACCTAGCAAAGGTTTCCCCCAAGACCAATGCACTCGAGGACACCACACAAGTACGTCTATTCTATCCGGTCAAACGTCTTTTCCTCATCTAGGGAGACCACCAAACCTGGGATCAACCTTTGCTGGCATACCTGCACTATGTTTAGTACCCTCCAGATATTGTTGGAGGAGCAATGGCCGTTTATAAAACCTGTATGACCTTCTTTTATTATATAGGGCAATACCTTTCCAACCTCTGGGCCAGCACCTTTGACAGAATTTTAAAGTTTACATTCAACAACGAACTTAGTCTGTATGAAGCACATTCTTTGGGGTCTTTCCCCTTCTTTAAAATGAGGAAGATATTGGCCTCTCTAACAAAGGGTGGAAGACAATCCTGTGTATATGAATAGCTATACATCCCCAAAAGTGGCTCCACCAACACATTTATGAATTCCTTATAGAACTCACTTGGGAATTCATCTGGCCCCGGTGCTTTGCCACCCTGGAGATGTTTTATTGATTCCTGCACCTTTTGAATCATCATAAGCGCATTTAACAGGGAGACTTGCCCCGTGTTTATAGTGGGTATTTCCAGGTTCTCAAAACAGAACTGCCCTCTGACCAGTATAACTCTGCAAAGTATTCCCTAAATCTAACATTGATCTTTTTCAACTTATGGGTAACTGTGCCAGCCTTCTTTCTAACAGACATAATGGATTGGGAAGTGTTTTTCTTTCTTGCCAGATATGCCAGGTACCTGGCTTATCTCGAAATTCAAACAATCTTTGTTTAGCAAAGGAGACCTCTTTTTTGCCACCTATGTGTGCAATGAGTCGAGAGCAGCCTGTGAGCCATGACTATTATTAAGGCCTATTATAATATGCTTCCTCAGCTACCTCAGCTGAAGTAAAAAGCAAAGTCTCTTCCATTCGGGTGGAGATGCCTCCACACATCCTGTACTGAGCTATTAATCTATATTTGGATCAACAATACTTGGCACCTGACATCAAGGAGAAAATGATATTGATAGCAATTGATTCTATCAGATTTTGGGCCCAATTTAATTTGCTAACAAACACACTTAAACTGTTGGTGCAACAGTGCCAGAAATATATAAAAAAGAACAGTTTAAAAGAGCTGTTTCATGAGAAATTCATCGTGATAAATGCTTTCATTTTCTAGACGGGATTTAGAGCAGGAAAGATTTGACAGTGTTACTTTGCATTATTTCTGCCACACCTTTCAATGTAATCTAGATTATTCAGGATTTAGCAAATGTAAATGAGGAACAAATCAAAAGACCCATTGTATTCATGTAAATTGTAATGAATGTTAAGAGCTAGGTTAAATCTTTGATAGATAGAAAGAAGGATAACAACTTGTGGCGGTTATACAAGACTAAAATGTTGTTTTAACTGGGTTCAGGAGCAAAACAAATGACTAAATATACAAGTGACTTGTAGAATGATCCAAATCGAAGGAGACCTCAAGATATAATGAAGGATATAAAGGTATAAAAATGGACAAACAGCTAAGAGTTAAAGAATGATTTGAAATTGAGTACAGGAAAAGCTGCAGGCATAGATGAAGTAACAACAAAGCATCTAAAAACCATTGGAGGAATAGAATTAAAATGATTTCAGAAATTTGTGATCAAATATATATTAAAAGATAAATTCCAATTGACTTGAGACATTCATTAGTCATTACCTAAGAAATTTAAAGCTTATGGAGTTATCAGAAAGTGACCTTGATAATCATAATAAAAAGAAACTTGAAGCAGAGATTGGTAAAATACAGGCCGGCTTTACACTTGGTGTAGAGATTAGAAAGGGAACATTTACCCTAGGAACCATTATTGATAAATATCTAGAAGTAACAAGAATATTTAGACATGCTTCATAGCCTATGAAAAAACATCCGATGGTGATTATCATCAACAGATAATAGATGTGTTTCTGAAATGTAACAAAAACAGTAGAAAGTCTACATTATGAGCAAATGGAGAGTCATCAGGTAGAAGAGTGACAATCAATCTGCGCACAACAAGCTCTCCCAAACAACAGTGCGATCATGAAACAAAAACAGAATGTGCTGGAGAAACTCAGCAGGTCTTGCAGCATCTATGGACAGAAAGCAGAATTAATATTTCCAATCCAGTCACCCTTCTTCTTCAGTGTTAACTCTGTTTTCCCTCCATAGATGCTGCCAGACCTGCTGAGTTTCTCTAGCAATTTGTTTTGTTTCAGATTTCCAGCATCTATGGTTCTTTATTTTTTGCTTGTTTAGTGTGACAATTATTTGCTTTTCAGTGTTGATTGAGAGATAAATATTGACCAGGGAGAGCTCCTTTGGTATTCTACGGTATACTGCAGTGTTATTGTATCTTTGCCATTCATCTAGGAGAGCAGGCTGGGCCCCGTCTTAACAACTAATTCAAAGATAAACTAATTTGGTCAGCATTGCACTGAAAGTTACCGGAGATTTCAAGCCTTAGAATGGTATTGAACTCCACAGCTGAGAGCCAGGAGTGGTACCAGTGCACTTAACAGAATGCTGATCGTAAATCCACTGTTTTAATGTAGTCTTTGATTCATTTCTTTTAAATTGAGTTGTCAGTAATTCTGGACAGAGGATATTTAGACAAACACATTAAAACTTTTACTACCACAGGGGCAAGTTTCCAGCCTACAGTCTCATATGTTTACATGAGCTAAGCTCACTCAGTTAGACGCCCCTTGAAAAGTAGTGACAACAGGCATGATGACCAGTATGAGATGACCACTTCTGTCTCCCATTAGTCACATAATTTAGGAATGTCTGACGCTGATTCTAGTTAATATTCTGACTAAGATTTCACAAAACTATTTCCAGATGGTTCAGCACAATGTCTACAAGAGACTCCAGCCTTGCATCAACTCAACATATTCTCCTAGGCTCTTTTGTAGTGGTCCCAAAGTGTCCAAAACCAAATTTACCAGCTACATATTTGATTGGACCTTTCTGCAGTGTAAGGGGCTCTTTGTTGAAATGACACAGCCGCAGGCTGACCTTGCTCGGTGATCTTGGGACTGGTGAGGACCACGCCAGAGGTGACGTCTCTCCCTCTGTCTCTCTCATTCCACATTGAGTTTGACATGAAGCTGTCTCTGGCGCGTTTCGTGTGTTCACCGGCCTTTATCCTGATGCATGGCACCCACACGGCGTGCCCGGGAGGGTCTACCACAATTCAGGTGGAAGGTATACAGGATGGCTCAGCTCACGGTATAAGCATCTTGGCAATGCATCGGTGTAACCTCAATGAAGGAGCTGTCAGTCATGAAGAAATTGCGAGATTTACTAACAATAAAGCACTGATTTAAAACGTATACCTATTCTCTGAGGGTCTTGAATTCTATGACCTGATATGTGGTTTGCATTATAATGTAAAATTATCTCGGAGAAATCATGAAATTTAAATGTTGGTATGCAGGTATTAATATTAACGTTAAACACGAGAGAACGGCATTATGTTGTTTTAATGAAAATGCAATGATATAAGAGGCTGGGAGAAACGATTAAGCACAATGCTGGAGAGGCTTGCATTATATTAAAAAAATCACGTCAAAATATATTTCAAAAGATTGGTTAATGTTGGGCCATCAATCTCATTGTTCAGAAAACGCACGGCATAATGACGTTCACAACTTCATTGGCCAGTAACAGCTTTTTGTAAAATATGTAACAGTCGCCGTGAGAATGAAATAAGAGACAGCCCTTTTAGGGCCTCGTTGATTGAAGCTAAAAAGAGAGAGAAAAATATCCACTCCCTTTGCTGCAGTCAGAGATGTTTTTGTGAGATATTCAACAGGCAAAGAACCTTTCTCGGAGTAACCCACATATTGCTCATGCTCTGTTTGTTAACTGCAATATCGTTAATCGTTTTATTCTATAAAAAAGATGCAGGATCTGACACGTGGTGGTTTAGACAGTGGCCAGCCCACCTGCATTTCCAATGTCTGTTTAATCGCTGCACCGCAGAGAGAGCTGAATGTCTGCTCTCCTCCCTCCCCCACCCCTTTTCTACTGATTACAACACTCCTCCAGGGTCCCACAGTCCACCTCACAAAACACTCAGCTCGCTGCTAGGCGAACGCCAGGTAGTTTGTGTCAGAACGGTGAGACCGTGTAAAACAACCTCCTGTCAGCTTTCCCGTTGACCGTACGGCAGATTTAATGAAAGGCGAATGTGAATAGTTGAATGCGCGGGGATGAAGAACGGTTCTCACTCAGTCCACAAGACGGAGATTTCTTCAAACAAAGTGGCTGGACCCACACTCTGTCAGCCTCCCCCAAAATCTCCCGCCCCCCCATTCCTTTCCCTAACTCTCTGTCCCTGCCCCAATTTTTCTCTCTTTCCTTTCCCTCCCCCATAACTCTCCCTCCCCTCCAACACCAGCATCCGCCACCAAACTATCCCCTGGGGATGAAGGAGCAGCGCTCCGAAAGCTAGTGCTTCCAATTAAACATGTTGGACTATAACCTGGTGTTGTGTGATTTCTAACTTTGTACACCCCCCCGGGTGAAGTGGGAATGCAAGATTTCCATTAACCTCCTTCAGTGCAATTGGGTAAATATTTTGTAAGTATGATGGAGTGCCTCACGTGTGATTGGCAAATGATCTGGAGCCATTTGAGGAAATGTTATCCGGTCACAGCTCGGATAATGTTTTGATGCCCTGAGCGTGAAAGATTGAGGCAAAGTATTTGTGTGTGTTTCCGGGGTAGGTGACTAGCGCCTACTCAAAGAATCCAACGAAACGACTCGACCTTTTTAAAAAAAAATCTGCTCAACTCTGTACTTGTAAGTCATCTCATGTGAATAGCCTTGAGGTATTCTGAGGTGTGATAGCAGAATGTAGAATTCGAACCCAACAGAAATAGTCTGCAAACGAGAGGAACATAGCTGTGATCTAGAGACATCATTCCCTACACGTCGCGTTTTGTTCAATATTGCATTATACATTAAACACTTAGTCCAATGTGCTGACTGAGAGAACGGAGGTCCATTTTGTGTACCGCTGCGATTTAAAAAAAAATGTGTCGTGTTTTCTTCTCTCATTCATTCGACCCCTGCGAGGCGCTAGAACAGGAAACGTGCGAGCCGCTTGCAACACTCGGGCTGTTTCAGTGGAAGTCGACTTAGACTCGCACTAGGACCCAAGGAAGCCCCCATTTCTCCCATTTGTGGGTCTGGCTCGCCCGAGCGCAGACAACAAAAGCAGACTTGGATTGTCTCTGTCTCTCTGCATCCACACCCTGTCCACACTGCACACAATTTGGTGAGTTGCTCCTTTGGTGTAAGTAAAAGACAGAGACAAAAAGAACCAATCTGTATCTATCTCTGAATAGACATTCGTGCACTATTACTGTAGCACTTTGTTCGAGTTCGGGTTTGACATTCTGTAGTAAGATATTGAGTCGATGTTCATTGAAAAGTGATTTATTTCAGTGTCTCTGCAGATGATATATGGGAATGATAAGATTTTCTCAAATTTTATTCTACAGCTCGTGTTCATTCCTAGATACCTGATGTTTTAACGAGTCATTCCATGGTATTTTTCAGGATTACCGGCTAAGAGTTAACATTTCCCATTCAATCTATTGTAAATACGTATTGCAGACCAATGTTAATAGACAATAGTGTTTTGCCTTCAAACAGATCGCTTCACCTTACATTTTTTTTCCCATTGAACATGGAATTTCATATAAACGAATTGTTAATCCCCTCTTTTTTAACGAGCGGTACGTTTTTTAAAAACTATGCGATGGTTCAATAAATCGCAGTAATGAATTCCCTTTGTTAAGACGTTTTTGACAGTAACTGTTGAGACGGCTTTTAATGATTCATTTATCGCGCCTTTGTTAACAAGTGTTTAATGTGAGTTTTCCGTGTTGTGTGTTCAGTTGCCCTTTCTTTACAAAGCCGTTTATGAATAATACGTTTTATTTGTAAACCGTTATGTCAGATACATTGTACAGAGCAAGGAGAAACCACTCCCCAGAAATTGTTACCTTAAGGCACGGGGTCAGGATGAAATACTCTTCATGTTTCTTGTTTCCAGTTGTAACTGGGATTAAATGCACAAAACGATGACTTTCGTGATTTTATTTTCACAGTTTTGTGTTTTAGTTTCGGTCATCTTTGAGGATCATACCGTTCTGCAGGGCTGCAGTGAAAATTAACATTTTGATTTTTTTTGCATTTTTTTTCACTTTAATGGGGGGTGTCACTCTGGGACTCATCAGGGTGACTCGCAACCCTCCCGGATTTGGATTAGCACACAGGTCAGCATTTTTACACTGCCCCACCAATTCTCCACCATAATCCACCTGGAAACAAAAAAAAACCCTCTACTGCACCAACCTGTCATTTCTAGCTCCCAACAACAGCTCATCACAACGTGAACCCAGCCTCACCACTTTATATGTTCATGATGTCAATGATCCAGGAGCTAGGTGTAACACATTTTATTCCAAAACCTGCTCATGTTTTACAGAGAAAGATGCTCCACTTATGAATGTAAGTTGATCATGAAACCATGCCCACAGCATGGAATGATAGCATGCCTTTGGAAGGTAAAAGATTGCAATCAAACAATGTAGTTGTTCTGACCATGATTTAAGAGGGTTAGTTGTTTGCTAAATCCCTCACTGTGAGCTTTATTAATAATGCATAGAAGTAAGGGTGATGGTTGACTTTGATTGTTCACGGGTCATTAAAAACTCAAGACTTAATACACTGAAAGCTCAACCAAGAGAAAGCCAAGCAAACTGCAGAAATCTAGATTCAATCTTTGGGGATTTTTTTTCAATCAGCAACTATCAAAACAGCACCTATCCTTTATGTTCCCACCGTTGAGGAGGAGAAACCAGGGTCTCCATTCTGATATTATTTGCAAAGTGTATGTTGCAAATGGAGGAACAGTCTCGTTTATTCCTTCCCCCCATTGATTTACTAATGTGTAGACATTAATGAAGATTGGTCACATAGATGAGGTGCCAGGATAACTCTTGTATGCCTTTGGACAGGGGAAGCCATTGAAGGGAATTTGAGATGATATCAACACTTTTAAATTTTGATATCTAATCCCGAGCAATGTCTGGTAATTCAATACTATAGATGTGGTTCTGCTAAATTTCAGTTGGTCAAAGGAAATTCAATGCATTTGGTAAATGGATGAGTTTAGAAGAGGCCTGGGTTATCATCATCATAACATTATTACATTAAAATGATATATCTTGTAGGTAAATCAAGTGCACTGGCTATCAAAATATTAGTTTGACCCACCAATTCTTTGTGCACTAAATTTAATCTTTCAGTACCAATTTGGCTCATGATCGTATTGCTCATTTCCAAGACTGGATAAGCTAACTGCAAACTAATACTGAGAGGAATCTATGTTATTGGCGATTTATATGATATGCTAAAGTAAGGCTCTGTCAGTCTTTTCAAGTGCATATAAAGTAAGGGAGGTTTCCTGGAGATCTGGTTAATGCTAATCTCTCAACCATCATTAGTAAAGCAGAATAATGGTCTTTCATATCTGCTACTGTTATTAGCGCCATTAAAATTGGTTGTTATGTTTGCATACATAACAACAGTGATTGGACTCCAAAAATAATTCATTGATTGTATTGTGTGTCGAAATGTACATTATGTTCATTAATGTAATGTTCCAATTTCATGAAATGGCAAATACATAAGAACAATTAATTTTAGAAGGATTAAGGGAGAGTGCAGGTTAGGGGTAAATGTTGGGAATTGTGAATATGCATTCTGGCTTAAATGAAAACTGATTTCTACACCTTCAGTTAATTGATAAGCATATTTAAATAATTCTATTTACTGCTTTCTACCTAGTAATTTCAGTAGCGTGAGCACATTAGAGACATAAAGGGGCATGTTCGGGAGTTTTATGCTTGTCAATATTAGTGGGAATGTGGTTGGTCTTCATGTGATCTGTGTACTGCTTAATTATGGTTGTTGATGTTGATGAGCTGCTTTCTTAAACCTCTACAGTCAAAAAGATGTAGGTAGACTCACAAAGCCATTAGTGAGGGAATTCCGTGATTTTTATCTAGCAAAGTGAAGATATATTTCCAAGTTAGGATGGTAGTGCCTTGGATGGAATGTACAGGTGGTGGTGTTCCTATGTATCTACTGCCTTTGTCTTTTTTGATGGTAATGGTTGTGTATTTGGAATGTGATGCCTAAGGATGCTTTGTGAATTTCTGCAGTGCATCTAATAGATGGCATTTACTATTAACTGTCAGTGATGGAGTGACTGAATATTTGTGAAAGTGATGCCAATCAAATGGGTTGCTTTGTCCTGGATGATGTCAGGCTTCTTGGAGCTGCAGTCATCCAGTCAAGTGGGGAATATTCCATGGCATTCCTGACTTGTACCTTGTAGTAAGACCATAAGACCATAAGAGATAGGAGCGGAAGTAAGGCCATTCGGCCCATCGAGTCCACTCCGCCATTCAATCATGGCTGATGGGCATTTCAAATCCACTTATCTGCATTCTCCCCTTAGCCCTTAATTCCTTGCGACATCAAGTAAGCACAGGCTTTAGGGAAGTCAGTTACTTATTGTAGGATGCATAACCTCTGATGCAAGTAACTCACCTTGATTGGAGATCAGAATGCCTTTTCAATTCAGGAATTTAATGTTGGGTATACTACAGTTAGATGTGACACAGAGCAAAGCTCCTTCTACTATATGCTAACAATATGGCTTATTCCAAATCTATTGGTCCACTGTAATATTTCTCTTTCTAACACTAGTCTCCTGTGATTTTCAATCAAGAATGCAACACTTCAAGTAACATATATGATTTGGGAAAATGTTAATACTAAAGATTCCCTCACCAACTTTAATGCATATTCCCAGTGATTGAAAAATGTCAAAGTAAATTCGTGTTTTAACACAACTATTGAAGGAATATGCTTTCATCAGGATATATAAAGGCTAGTGATTTTCTAGATTTTCACAAACACTGTGTTTGAGTTTGAGCCTTATGTCTTTTGCAGGTTTGTTTGATCTTCAATTCTGATCAATTAACTGAAGCATGTTCCAAGATAAAGAGCTGGATTTCGGCCATTTTGACGAAAGGGACAAGACACGTTACTCAAAGGGTTCAAGGATGAATGGTTTACCAAGCCCCACACACAGTGCTCATTGCAGTTTCTACCGCACCCGAACCTTGCAGGCCCTTACCACTGAGAAGAAAGCCAAGAAGGTCCGCTTCTATCGTAATGGGGATCGGTACTTCAAGGGCATTGTGTATGCAATATCTGCAGATCGCTTCCGTTCCTTTGACGCTCTGCTGGCAGACCTGACCCGAACCTTGTCTGATAATGTGAACCTCCCACAGGGAGTTCGCATTATCTTTTCCATTGATGGGCTTGGGAAGATTACCAGTCTTGATGAACTGGAGGAAGGTTAGTAATTGACCATTTTGGTATAAATACCAGAACTAATCTCCCTTGCTCCTTTCACTTTTTTAAAATAAATATTGCTGCTAACTGTTGTTTGCTTATGCAGGGCCATCTTACAGCATGTAACAATGCAATCTATGTGTAGGAGCAATGAGATCTTATCATATGATCTCATTTTAATTAAAGTTTGCATATTTAAATACACATGTTGAAGCACAAACTCTAATTGACTGATGTGAATTTAAAAGGGAGGATTATTCTTCTCAATCCTAATGTTGAAACCATTCCTATCCCTACACCCATCCTTTCTTTGCACTAGTGTTGAAATTCCTAATAAAGTGACAGAAATGGCACTGGGTTACATATTTATGTTTGCTGTAAATGATCACTTTATTGTATTGGTCAGTGATATTTTCATGCAAGTCTCAACATATGGTGGATTTTGCTTAATTATTTCAATTTTTGCTTTGATATTACCATGTGTTATTATCTTTATTACTATGTGTTTATTCATATTATTCATGAGCAAGGTCATTCTTAGTTTAGTACCATAATTTTGATCTTAGTAGCTCTAATACCAATTTCACAGAAATTTTAAGCAACACGCTTCAAACTCTGACACTGCAACAATCCACCCTCCTTATCTACCACATCTGTCATTGAATAAGGTAGCAGGAAAAATAACTCTGCTGGTAGCATATTTCAAAATGTTAAGCTCAGGAAAGATTTTTAAAGATGTTTTTCACTGCCGTGTAGCATTGGGGTCAAAATTGTGGGTTTTATATTAAATCGCTGTTGTTGGAGGTTCTAAAGAGCAATCTATGACATACTGGATAGGCGAGAGGATTTTAAAGAGGTACAGTTCAATGCTAAAAGTAACCTGTCAGCCAGTTTCTCACCTTTGCTTTCCGTTTCTATTATCAACAGGACCAGAGTTGATCCAGAGTAGTGAGGATGATTTTTTGGGCTGCTTCTTGTCTGACACATGGGAATAGAATTCTTCCATCAACAGGGTGTGACCGTAATGTTGCATCATTTACATGTCTGGGTGACTAAGCTGGCACTGCACCCCAGCAGCAGCTGTGAAATAATTCCCTTCAACATGCCACTGTGCCCCAGCACATTCCACCCAACAAGAAACTATGTTAGCAAAAATATTAATAGCTCTTCTGTCTAAAATTAGTTAGTTCAAACTCTGGGATTTAATAGTTCAAGTTACAATGAAAGGCTTCCTGAGGATAGACATTTTTTACAGAGGGAGTCAAAGTAATTTACAAAGTGATTGTGTTTTAGATGAGCCTCTTTATTATGACTAATAAATGGTTGCTGCCCAATTTATACTTTTAAAGTGTTCATTAGGATCACCCTGGAGAATGTCCATAATTTCTTTGAATTTCCTCCTGCCATTAGGCAATAAAACCACTCTTGCGGATTTGTTATTCCTGTATCAATCTCCCAGTGTAACAAATATTACTTGTTCAGCTGAGTTTGTATGTTCATGGACGTATGTACAAGTGCTGGAGAAAACTAGAGATGTACAGCACAGAAACAGACCCTTCCTTCAGTCCAACTCATCCATGCCGACCATATTCCTAATCTAATCTAGTCCCATTTGCCAGAACTGGGCCTATATCCCTCTAAATCCATCCCATTCATATACCCATTCAGATGCCTTTTAAATGTTGTATTTGTAACGGCCTCCACAAGTGAAGAGAAGTCAGTTGATTAAAAAAGCAAAGAATTGTGTATGTAGGAATCTGAAACAAAGAAAGAGCTGGAGAAACTCAGCAGATCTGGCAGCATCGGTGGAGCAAAAGCAGATAAACATTTCACATCAAGTGACCCTTTACTTTTGCTACAAAAGTTAGTTGATCACTGGCAATACCAGTAACAAACATTAAACTGAATAACTAACCAATCTGGCACCATAGTGTTACCTAGTAAATGCAAATAGGCAAAAGTGAGGACTGCAGATGCTGGAGATCAGAGTCTAGATTAGAGTGGTGCTGGAAAAGCACAGTAGGTCAGGCAGCATCCGAGGAGCAGGAAAATCGACGTTTCGGGCAAAAACCCTTCATCATCCATTCCTGATTAAGAGTTTTTGCCGAAACATCGATTTTCCTGCTCCTCAGATGCTGCCTGACCCGCTGTGCTTTTCCAGCACCACTCTAATCTAGACCCTAGTAAATGCAAATCAAGTTATGTGAGTTAATACTCCCTCTTTAACATGTCTGGGATATTGGACTCTCACATCCGTAAAATCATCCTATTGATTGATTGAGTGTGGTTTATTGTTGATTTTAGCTTCACATAAAATTTGATAATTGACTGAAATTCGCAACAAGGGCTGAGTCATCACAAGTTACAGCCTCTGCAGAGACTCAGGCACTGGACCACATTGTGACATATGCATGCGATATCATGTTAGACATATTATTACATTTGGCATGCTTTGTGCACTGGCCTGAAGCCCACATACCACTCTTTTGCCAAATTTTTGAACATATCATTTTTGGTACCATTTTTACATTGGACAAATATGTATGTGAGCTTTATGTAGACAAAAAGCCAAAAGTATAAGCAAGTTTTGAATTTGCCTCCAGAATGCGCAAATAGTGTTAATTGGAACCCTATTATTAGCTCATTATCCATTAATTTCAGGTTACACTTTAGATTCTATTTGCATTAAAGTAAAATAATTTATATCGGAGCAAAAATGACTACCATTATGAGAAACCTAAATATGAACTTTATAACAAATCTATTAATCCCTCATCTAGACAGCCTGTAAGTCGTTTCCAACATGAGAATGTAGAGAAAATAGTGATTGGGCAGGCTGCCCTGTACTCCTGATGGAATTGTAACCCAACGGAGAGAAATTATGGAAAATTAGTGAACTCCCCCCTTTCTATTGCTATTCCTCTAATTTAGGAGAAAATTGAGAGCAGAATGTGGGTAGAGCTGATAGCTTTGTAAGTGACTGTTTAATAGAATCTCTGTAAAGCTGTTTGGCCTACATTCTACATTAACTTGTTTGGCCTTCATTTTGCATTATTTATGCGACAGCTAACCACTTTGTTAATTATCTCATTACGAATTTGTTTTCTTTGGGGACCTGATTAATTTTATAGGCTTTGTACTGCATTTAATATTGGAAGCTATGAGTACTTGGACTCAAGAGTCTGAAAGGCCTACTTTTTCATTAAGGAACTTTCCTTGCTAACAATGCTTTTTTATGTTAGTTTGCCTTTGCTAAACAAGGTTAATAATTATTTATATTTCATGCATCAACTAACAAGATTACATTTAGGTGTCAGTTAGGACTAGAAAACAAGTCCAGCATTTAAGATAATCGAATTAAAATACCTCTGGTTCTACTCCCCTCTCTGGTTGATGGGTAAGTGATCTGGTTACTTGGGTTTGATGTTAACAAGGTGGCAATGCTTACAAGTTTGAGCCCTCCACTGTGTTGAATTAACTGGCCTAAGTTGGTGTGACAATAATGCCTATGTTGTTGTCCACAGTGCCTGTAGCCTGTGGAAGAGAGAATGTAAGAGCAAGGAACAGGAGTAAGCCAGTCAGCTCCTTGAGTCTATTTTGGTATTTAATAAAATTATGTCTGATTTGATTGCATCTTTAAATCTGCATTCTTGCAATTCCCAATAATCTTTCACCCTCTTGACTACCAAGAATCTATCCACCTTAAAATATATTCAAATATTGCATTTCCACTGCCTTTTCAGGGAGAAAGTTCCAAAGGCACATAACTCTTTGGGAGAAAAAGGTTTTACCTCATCTCTGTTTTAAACCCCTTTATTTTTAAACAGTTACACCTCGTTCTAGATTTTTCCATACAAGGAAACATCTTCTCCACATTTACCCTGTCAGGATCCCTCAGGATCTTATACATTTCAAATATTGGTTAAGGTTCTCATTCCTCAGCTTTGTCCATTAACCTGTGGTGGAATGTGCACACATGTTTGTAGATGTTGGATGAGGGCCGGGTTGGACTGTACTATTTCCCATGATTGAATAGCCTGTCAACTCTAACAATCTTGGTTCAAACATGGAAAGTAACCATTTAATAGAGTGCAGCCAGGACTTTTACAACTGTACCCTGACATGATTTGGCATCTTTTGAGGGTTTAAAACTGACATAAAGACTTCACAAGGTAAGTATGAATGTTATTGTGTGCCAGAAACTGTGGAGGTTTAACAGCGAATATGTGAAAGCTATGTTGTGTTTCATTCAAGAATGCAAGTGTATCAAACACTGAGTAATTTAAATTTCTTGCAACTCTTTTTGCTGGCATCAGCTATTTTAACAGCCGCTTCCTATACTTTCTAATTCCAGATTGCACGTTTGTGTGCATGTGTATGTATGTGTGTAAAAATAGAAAACACAGATTTTTGGCAAGATCTAACCACCTTATTTTAAAAGTAAATATGGTCATGTAACAAATGAGAGTAAACTTCAAGGTGGAACATGTAGTCATTAGACCATTTTGTACTTTGAAGAGATTTTCAAGCAGACACATTGCAACTATCAAAGGAATAGATGAGTAACTGAAATTGCCCTATGGCGATTTGGTCAGCAATATAACCACCTTACAGACATTACTTCTTTACAATGTATATTCACACTTTTAAAGAATAGCTTGAGTTATTTCTCGTTTTACTCACTGCTACTCACTCTATTCATTTCCTGTTTTAGCTCTGCACAGCCACTTATGTCAGCTTCACCACCAACAACCAGTAGAAATAGGCAGTGAATGGGTTTCTCCATTATTTCTGCCATAGCCTGTCTGAACCGTTCAAACTTTTCTAGCTGATTATCTCAGGTTGGATAGTGTGGGCAGTGCAAGCAACTATTCCTACAGCTCTCCCCTGAACTTTTAATTGGATTAGATTCCCTACAGTGTACAAACAGGCCATTTGGCCCAATACGTCCACACCGATCCTCCAAAGAATAACTCCGCCAGATCCATTCCCCTACATTAACCCCTGACTAATGCACTTAACACTATGGGCAATTTATCATGGCCAATTCTTTGAATTGTGGGAGGAAACCGGAGCACCCGGAGGAAGCCCACACAGACACAGGGAGGATGTGCAAACTCCACAATCGCCTGAGGTAGGGATCGAACCTGGGTTCCTGGTGCTGTGAGGCAGCAGTACTAACCACTGAGCCACCATGTTGCCCATATTCTGTTGCCATCTGAATAATGAAACTCATCCCATGCCAAAGCCTGTGAGATTGTTCTATTACTAACTTTACAGTAAGCTTTCTTCCACAGTTCCCCTGAACTTTCTCTGCTTTCTCTGCTCATTCCTGAAGAAGGGCCTGTGCCCGAAACGTCGAATCTCCTGTTCCCTGGATGCTGCCTGACCTGCTGTGCTGTTCCAGCAATAAAGTTTCAACTTTCTTCCACAGCTCCCTGATGACTCAGAGGGTAGTGTGCAGTACCAGTGTAGAACTACATTGTATAAGCCTAGAAAGTCCTACTTCCAGTCATGATCTTCTTGTTAGCTGATCTCAGCAGGAATGATAAGGGCTCCTTTAGTTCCTCTCATTAGCTCTAGAGCAAGGAAGATGCAAAATAAACCTCATTACAGTTGTTACAGAGTCATAGGGTCATCCAGCACAGAAACAGACCCTTTAGTCCAACCAGTCCATGCCGAACATAATCCCAAACTAAACTAGTCTCACTTGCCTGCTCCTGGCTGATATCCCTCCAAACCTTTCCTAGTCATGTACTTACCCAAATGTATTTTAAACAGTGTAACTATACCCACATCCACCACTGTCAATGAGTGTAAGTTATACAGTTGGGAGCATCAGATTAGAGTGTGGTTAGAATTGACTGTAGTACCTTCTAAGGTCTAATGATCCCAGGACAAACATTATCCAGGTTCACACATGAATCATGGACACTTCATTATAATATTAGATGGTGGCTGGCCCCTATGGTAATTCAATGTAGGGGAGGGGAGTAAATGGGAGGGGATACAATATGTCACAGTCTCATGGTCCATAGGATGGCTTGATCAAGTCTTTCGAAGATTGTGGATTTCTGATACCACCTTCTCTGCCCTACCAGCAGCTCCACAAGAATGTAATTTTATTTTAGTATATCTACATTCCACCTTGTTTCAGTGACTGCTCAAAGCAGCTGGTGTGATTTGCATGGGATCAGGAGTGAGGAATTGCAATTGCTTACATGAGCATTTCACTACTGGTTAACCAAACAAAATAATTTCAGCAAAAATGTTTTTATTTCAGAAGGAATTTGCATATTAGTCATCAATGATAGAATAGACTTGACAGGTCATAAGAGCAACCCCTGCTCCTATCTCATATGTTATAATTCAATTATTTTATGCATTAAATAATTCTGCATTTTTTTGTATTTTAACAATATTTTGGGTATGTAATACCATTAAATGATTCTGTTTTAATCCATGCCAACGGCATGATAAGGTTCTGAATGCCATTAATTAATTGAAAATGAGCACAAATGAGATTTTAGTTCAGAATTCAGCTCTTAATTCTGAAGGGGTTAAGTAAGACCTTCTTCAGAGTCCCAGTTGGGATCCAAAATAGACAAGAAACAATTAAATATATCACAGAGAGGGATATATATATATTGTGGTCATTCAGAAAATAGTGTGTTGCTGAAATACTCTCAACGTACCAAAACAAATGCATTTGTGCTTATTTATGCTTGGAATTTCCATTCTAGTCAGTCTATATGAAATCTACCTATGTGTTGCTGATTGGAAATTGAGGTTGTCCTCTCCCATGCCACATGTGACCTTACAAATACTCTAATACAGTGATATTTTGCGAAAATTGACAATAAAAACCACATTTCATCCACGAAACCAAATCAAATTACTGCAGATGCTGGAAATGTGAAATAAACACAATATGCTGGAAATACTCAGCAAGTCTAACAGCACTTGTGAAGAGAGAAACAATATTTTAGGTCAAGGACCTTTTAAGGAAGTAGCAATTTAACCGACATAATTATAATGATCTGTTACCGTAACCAATGACCCATTCAGACTATTGCTAGTTCCACCCAGCCCCTCTCCTCCCAGATCTGCACTGCTACAAGATGGCACGGTGGCTCAGTGGTTAACACTGCTGCCTCACGGTGCCAGGGACCCAGATTTGTTTCCAGCCTTGGGTGACTGTCTGTGTGGAGTTTGCATATTCTCCCCATGTCTGTGTGGGTTTTCTTTGGGTGCTCTAGTTTCCTCCCACAGTCCAAAGATGTGCAGGTTAGGTGAATTGGCCATGGTAAATTGCCTGTAGTGTTCAGGGATGTGTAGGTTAGGTGCATTAGTCAGGGGAAATGTAGAGTAATAGCGTAAGGGAATGGGTCTCGGTGGGTTACTCCTCGGAAGGTCGGTGTGGACTTGTTGGGCCAAATGGCCTTTTTCTACACTGTACGGATTCTGTGATGCTACTAATCACTTTCAGGTCACATCCTGTGACATGTTCTGAGTTTGCCATCCAACTTTAGCAGAAAACTATTTTTTATTTTGTATGTTCAAAATTGCAAATTTTGGGGTATTTGTAACCTGTGCCCCTATGGCCAATAGTGCAGACTGGCCTGTGATTTTTTTTCAGCTGATTCATTCATATGCCTTGATAACCATTTTGTATATAATCATGCTGACTGTTTGTTTTAACCAGGGCTGTATTAAGGAAGGCCTTTCAATATTAAGGTAAGGACTCTTGTAGTGCAGTGGTAATGTCCCTATCTTTGAGTCATGAGGCCTTGGTTCAAGTTGCATGTGCTCCAGAAGTCTGTAGTAACATTGCTAAGGTGGTTGTTTAATACTGTTTTCTAAGTTAATCAAATATTTTTTTCTGCATTAAATTTCAGTAACAATGTTGACTAGGTGTTTTTGTTTTGTGTTTAGGAGAGAGTTATGTTTGCTCATCTCATGACATCTTCAAAAAGGTGGATTACACCAAGAATGTAAATCCCAATTGGTCTGTGAACGTCAAAGCCTCTGCTACCCAGAAAGTACCACAGTCTCTGGCCAGTGCCAAGCACATGACTGAGGTCAAAGAAACCAAGGACTTTGTTCGCCCAAAACTCGTGACTGTCATACGGAGTGGAGTCAAACCACGGAAAGCAGTGAGAGTTCTGCTCAACAAGAAAACAGCACACTCCTTTGAGCAAGTTCTTACTGACATCACTGAGGCCATCAAGCTTGAGACTGGGGTAGTGAAGAAGCTATACACCTTGGATGGCAAGCAGGTGAGTCTCACTTGTTCCATCACCATTCACTTAGTGCAAGGTGAGCTATAAAGCTTGCACGTAGACCAGACTGGAAAGCACAGATAAGCTGGTCTTATTAAAAATGAAACCTTGGCTTCAATTAATTAGCTGTCTTATTCTCACTTTCGCACTGCAGAACGCACATAGATTTTGCTTTTCTGACCAACAGCTTCTGTGTTTGACAGTCTTGTAGCACTGATCATTAAATTGGAATGTTATGAAAGCTTCTTAGGACAGATAAGTGCCTGAGTAGTCACCTTCAAAATCCTTGTGGATGATGTTATCAAACATCTAATATGGGAAATAATATAGTAAATTGTTGTAGATTTGTTTTGAGATAACACTATAGTGTCTATCATCAATTGGTTACATGGGAATGTGCGGTGAGATTCTTGAAGCTGATCATATGAATCATGGTGTAGGATATGCAAAAGAATTTCAACTAGCGATTAGTTACCTGAATGCACAATTCTACCACTTAGCTTCTTAAAGTCCAAGGGAAGAGAGGTCATCAACATATGTATCATTTTACATGGCCAAACCATGGCTTACAAGGGAGGTTAGAGATAGTATTAGATCCAAAAAGAGGCATACAAATTTACAAGAAAAACAGGAGACCTGAGGATTGGGAACAGTTTAGAAATCAGCAAAGAAGGACCAGGGATTGATTAAGAAGTGGAAGTAATAGAAAATGGGAATAAGCTTATGAGAAACATAAAAACTGACTGTAAAAGTTTCTATAGGTATGTGAAGAGAAAAAGATTGGTGAAATCCAATGTAGGTAAGTTATAGTCAGAAACTGGGGAATTTATAATGGGGACCAAAGAAATGGCTGACAAACTAAATTCATACTTCACTTTTGTCTCCACAAAGGAGGACATCAATAACATACCAGAAATGATGGGCAACACAGGGTTTACTGAGCAGGAGGAACTGAAGCAAATCTGCATTAGTAGAGAAATGGTGCTGGAGAAATTGATGGATTGAAGGCCGATAAATCCCCAGGGCTTGATAATCTACATCCTGAGATATTTAAGAAAATAGATTCACTAGTGGACATCTTCTAAGATTCTTTAAATTCTGAAACAGTTCCTATAGATTGAGGATAGCCAATGCAACCCCATTAATTAAAAAGGGAGGTAGAGAGAAAACAGTGAATTATACTCCAGTGACTCCAATGATGGTACCGGAGAAGATGCTACACTCCATTATCAAGGATTTTATAGCAGAGCACTTTGAAAACAGTGGTAGAATCAGATACAGTCAACTTGGATTTACAAAAGTGAAATCAGGCTTGACACATCTACTTGAATTCTTTGAGGATGTTTCTAGTCGAGTTGATTGGGGGAGCCAGTGTATGTGGTTTATTTGGACTTTCTGAAGGCATTTGACAAAGTCACATGAAAAATTAATGTGTAAAATTAAAGCACATAGGATTGGGTGTAGTGTATTGAGAGAGATAGAAAATTGGTGAGTAGACAGAAACCAAACGTAGGAATGAATGGCTCTTTTTCTGAATGATAGGCAGTGACTATTGAAGTTCTGCAGGGATTGGTTCTAGGACCCCAGCTATTGACAATATATGTTAATGACTTAGATGAGGGAACTAAATGTAATATCTCAAAATATGCAGATGACACAAAGTTTGGTGGAAGGGTGAGTTGTGAGGAGGATGCAGAGATGTTCCAATGTGATTTGGACAGGTTGAGTGAGTGGACAAATGTGGGGCAGGTGTAGTACAAAATGGATAAATATGAAGTTATCCATTTCGGTAGAAAAAAATAGGAAGGCACATTATTACTTCAATGTCTGTAAATTTAAGAGGGGCATGTTAGTGACCCATGGATGCCCTCTGTCACCAATTGCTGAAAGTAAGCATGCAGACACAACAGAAATTAAAGGTGGCTGGAATTCCCTCTCTAATGGCCATGTAGGTCAACCCACAGCAGGTGGATTGCAATGGTTCAAGAAGGCAGCTCACCACCACCTTCTCAAGTTGCTATTAGGGACAGGCAATAAATGCTGGCCAGCCGGCAATGCCCACATCCTACAAACAAATTAGAAAAGGCAAACAGTACGATGGTCTTCATAGCAAGAGGATTTGAGTACAGCAAGATGCCTTGCTGCAATTTTATAGCACAGTAGTGAGGCCATACCTGGAATATTGTGTGCAGTTTTAGTCTCCTTGACTGAGGAAAGATGTTCTTGCTATAGAGGGAGTGCAGCCAACATTTACCAACTTGATTCCTGGGATGGCAGGACTGACAAATGAGAAGAGATTTCATCAGTTACGATTGTATTCACTGGACTTTAGCAGAATGAGGGGGGAGGTGGTTTCGTAGAAACCTATAAGATTCCAACAGGATTAGACAGGTTAGATACAGGAATCATGTTCCTGATGATGGGGAGTCTAGAACTAGGGGGTTATAGTTTAAAGCTAAGGACTGAGATGAGAAACAACATTCTTCAGCCAGAAAGTAGTGAGCTGTGGAATTCACTACCACAGAAATTGGTTGAAGCCAAAACATTGTTTTCAAGACGGAGATAAATATACTTGTGAGTGAAGGGATCGAGGGATGTATGAGGATGGTGGAATTTGGGTATTGAACTTGATAATTGGCAAAGATCATATTAAATGGTTGAGTAGGCTTGAGGCATTGAACGGCTTACTCCAGCTCATATCTTCAGTGTAAGCAAATGGAAAGGCTTTGGAAATCTGAAGCATCAAGGGACTTGAGTCTAGTTCAGGATTCCCTGAAGGTTAACATGTAGGTTCAGTTGGCAGTTAGGAAGGCTACTGCAGTGTTAACATTCATTTCAAGAGGGCTAGAATACAATAGCAGAAATGTATCTGAGGGTCCATAACGCTCTGGTCGGACTGCATTTCGAATATTGTGAGCAGTTTTGGGCCCCATATCTATGTGCTAGCCTTGAAGGACGTCCACAAGAGGTTCACAGGAGTGATCCCAGAGATGAAGGGCCTGTCATAGAAGGAGCAATTGAAGACTTTGGATCTGTACTCAATGGAGTTGGAATGATGAAACTTAGGAATACTGAGAGCTCTGGATAGAGTTGATGTGGAGAAGATATTTTCACTCATAGGGGAGACAAGAACCTGATAGTACAGCTTCAGAGTGAAGGGGTGACCCTTTAGAACTGAGATGAGGAGGAATTTCTTCAGCCAGAGGGTGGTGAATCTGAGGGTATTTAAGTTAGATAGGATCTCGATTAATAGAGGGAATCAAGAGTTAGAGGGAGAAGGCAGGAGAATGGGATTGAGAAACATATCAGTCATGATTGAATGGCAGAACAGACTCAATTGATTGAATGGCCTAATTCTGCTCCTATATCTTAGGATCTTATGGTTCAGTTGAGATGCTGTGGAACAGGGGCAGTGTCTATTGGCACAAAGAGGTGATGAAATATTTAACAACATATCTAGTATATATGTAGAGACACTGCAAGACCAGCCACTGGAATGTTCAGATACAACAGATATATGATTATAAAGAAATTAATGGAATCAATGGAAAGATAATCCTACAGGTGAGGACCAACTTCAATGACTATGCAAATTTAATGGATGTTCTTGGTTTTTGAATTTTGAAACACTTTTTTAAATCTGATGTGAATATAAAACCTTGCACTGTGTTTCAGTTTCTCACACATTTCTTCTGGCCTTGTACCATTGCATCTACATTGCTCCCAGTCCCTGCCAATGCCACTAATTGCCAGGAAATGTGTAAGATCTGGTGTGGAGCAATCTCCCTCTAATAAACTATTGCAAGTACACATCTTGCAAATCTCTGAACTGTTGAATACATATGTCTGGGTACAATTCAAGCTAACAATTTTCAATAAGCTGCAGACGTCCCCGACAGACAAGAGCAATTGTTTTGATTTTATATCCAACAAACTACTAACTGAAATCCTTAAAATGTAGTACTGTGTTCCCAAATATAGAATCACAGTGAGTGTAGCCCATTCCGTTTTGTCCTGACTCTATATTCAAACTTTATGTTGGGATGTGTGGGATAATTGCTAGTGCTTGAGGCTATTTCAAGATAACAAGACAGGGTCAGTTGGTTTCATATTGGAGTTGATTATCCTGTATCGCTGCCCGGTATTTCTCTGTGCTCAGCAATTTGGAGATAAAATTTCTTTGCTGTAGACCTGCTATCAGGCCTGTATTTTCTGACCACACTATCAGTTATGTAAAAACAGCCCAAGATGACTCTGGTGATTTTCCTTTCCCCCTGTGATGCTTGTTAGCTCCTTCTAATAACTTGGCTCAACTGAGGATCTTAATGCACCTAACATGTCTCCATATACCAGTCAAGACCTTGTACCTGATTTTGAAGAATGGTTAAGTAACCAGAGTGGCTTAGCTATTTCCTGCCAAATAGATAGTATATCCGTTATGACCACAAGCAACAGGAAAACCAAGGAGTTCTTCAGAATAAAACAGGTATGCTACTTCTGTTCCTTTTGTATGTTCTTGGTGTCTTTTCAGTTAATACAATAACCTGAGAAGAATTTTATGAAATGATTATCTCTGAGAAATAATGTGTCTTTGTCAATGAGGGATCTATTTAGAATAAGGAGATTCTGTAGCTGAAATCTAAAAGTGAAGAACTGCTCATGTTTGAGGCGCACATGAACATTCAAAATGGATCGCCTGTAGCTCCAACGTTTTGGTTGAAAAGGTTGCTTGAAGGAAACTTCACTGGTGTTTATATACACTTTAATGATGTGACATGCTTAAATATTGAGAAAGGAAGCCCAAATGTTATATCAAAACCAAATCAATCCATTTAGTCTGTGCAGCACAGGAACCATAGATGCCATGAATTTAAATCCACAAGTATTACGAAGTGAAAAGTGAAATTTGGTATTTGAAATCCTTACCATTCAAGCAGAATGATCAATGCCCAAAATATCTGAGAACATCAGCGGAGTTAAAATGTTGTGCAAGATGTCACTTTTTTATGCTTACTTTTCAATTGTCATTATGTAATTTGAGGTTACAGCTGTGTCATTACACACACTAAAGCTTTTCATTTTGACACAAAGTAATTATATTTTGCTGAAGTACATAAAATTCCTGTTTAACAGTGGAGGGTTCTGGTGGGGGGGGGTCTCAAAAAATCATTGCCAGACCTTCTCACTTGCAATTACAAATGTGCAGGTTTATTTAATTTACCCCTACTCATTTTCCACTAAGTCTGCTATAGTGTTTAGAATTCCAGAAGTTACACAAGCTTACAGGCATGTCTTCTAGAAAGACCTCAGCTGTTTAAAGGAATACAAGGAAAGGGAGTAAGTTAAGGCATGTTTTAATACTTCATGTGGTTCCCTCTATTATTTCTGGAAGCAATCATTAAAACATATTAAAAAAAATCATATACATCCTGCTTCTTCTAATATTATTCACATATGCACTCACTATTAATTTTGTTTCTGCACCTGTGTATAAGTCATTCTCTTTATTTAGAAAACAGGAAAATTCTTTGAAGTGTCACGTATGTGCCTGTTTTAAGGTATATACACAACAGTGTATTTAAATCAGCTTTGCAGACAAGGGCTGATTAGGAGTGTTCATCTGTACATCTGTTATGTCTCACATTTTGGATGTTTGAGAGTGATGCACTTAAAAAATGCAAACAAGACTTAGAATGCACAATTAAAATGCTTGTACCTCTCTGTTCCATATCCACTGGTCATGATATATTGCTTCAGCAATGTTGTAGAACAATTTTTCTTCCTCCACAGTGGCTGTTCTGACTTATTGGATCACAGAAAGGTAAATGGTCTTGTAATTAGGAAGGGGAGATTGGGGATGAGCTGAAATAGTACTTTGAGATAAAAAAAATTGACCCATGATGGATTGTAAAGATACACATGCAAGCTTTATTCTTCTCCCACACATTGTTGGAAGTCCCAATTGCTCAGTTATATCCTAATCTTTGGAGTAAGAGACAAACATTTTTCTTTAAAATAATTGGAGCAATTTGGTTAAATGTTCTATGATGATTTTATAACACTGCAAGGAGTACTTTCAAAGGTCTCCTCAATAAAACAGTAACAGCTTTGATGGATGTGCTGATCTAACAGTTAGAGCTACCCATGTGTCTATTAGCTAGAACATTAAAAACTGCATATATAGAAAAAGAGGGTTAATAGTTCCAAAAAGTATATTAATCCTGTATATAGGACAAGAATTACAATTGAATGATTCTGATCCCTTTGTTGTGACAGAGGCATGAAAAAATATTCATAAATCAATCATTTTGCTTAGAACTGCTAAGAGGATACAAAATATTTTGCTAATAATGTTAGTGAACAACAGATTAGAGGATTTTCAGATAAAAATATATGATAGCAATTTATCTCTGTTGAAAATCTACCTTCTCGTTTACATCAAAATACTCATGTTCATTGTGAATGTTCTACTACAGTGTATAGTGTACTGGTGAGATCACATCTGGAATACTGTGTCCAGTTTTACATTCCTAAATCAAGATAGGACAAAATTGCAATAGAAACAGTTCAGAGGAAGTTCACCAGTCTAGCTCCTGGAATGAGGAGGCAATCCTATGAGGATATTTTGGGCAGGTTGGGTCTGTATCCATTTGAGTTTAGACGAAGAGATGAAAACTTATTGAACCATTTTGGATCCTGAGGAGACTTGACAGGATGGAAGCTGAAAGAATGTTTCATCTTGGGTGAGAGCCCTGAACAAGGACACAGCTTAAAAATAAGGAGCTTCCCATTAAAGACAGAGAGGTCGTGAGAACTATCTTCCCTAGAGAGTGATTGAGGAAGGTTCATTGAATATTTTAAGGCAGGTGTAGATATATTCTTGATTAATAAGAGAATCAAAGAGTTTTGGGAAATGCTGGGAATTAGAATTGAAGCCAGAATCAGATCATATATGACCTTATTGAATGGAAAAACACAGTTCAAGGGATGAAATGGCTTACTCTTGCTCTTAATTCAGAACTAGAGCAGATAATCTAGAGTGATACTTCGTTGCTGTAGTGAACAAATTGGAGGTCCTTTTTCTCTGAACATAAAAATCCTCAGCCACTAGTTAAGGGAGAACAGATAGCTCTCTGTGTCCTTGATAGCATTTATTCCTTAACGGATACTGTTAAAAATCAACTATTGGGTTATTTATGTAACTGGTTGCTTATGGGATTTTGTGCATGAAGTGATTGACAGGTTTGCCTAAAAGACAACTGTGAATTGTTAAAATGAAGCAATGCTGTGAAGTCATAGAGTCATAGAAATGTACAGCACGGAACAGACCCATCAGTCCAACCCGCCCATGCCGACCAGATATCCCAACCCAATCTGTCAGCACCAAGTCCCACCTGCCAGCACCAAGCCCATATCCATCCAAACCCTTCCTATTCCAATACCCATCCAGATGCCTTTTAAATGTTGCAATTGTACTAGCCTCCACCACTCTCTCTGGCAGCTCATTCCATACACGTACCACCTTCTGTGTGAAAACGTTGCCCCTTAGGTCTCTTTTATATCTTTCCCCTCTCACCCTAAACCAATGTCCTTTAGTTCTGGACTCCCCAACCCCAGGGAAAAGATTTTGTCTATTTGTCCTATCCATGCCCCTCATGATTTTATAAACCTCTAAGGTCACCCCTCAGCCTATTCAACTTCTCCCTATAGCTCAAATCCTCCAACCCTGGCAACATCCTTGTAAATCTTTTCTGAACCGTTTCAGATTTCACAACAGCTTTCCGATAGGAAGGAGACCAGAATTGCATGCAACATTCCAACAGTGGCCTAACCAATGTCCTGTACAGCCACAACATGACCTCCAACTCCTATACTCAATATTCAATACTCTGCCCAATAAAGGAAAGCATACCAAACGCCTTCTTCTCTATCCTATCTACCTGCGATTCCACTTTCAAGGAGCTAGTAACCTGCACTCCAAGGTCTCTTTGTTCAGCAACACTCCCTAGGACATTACCATTAAGTGTATAAGTCCTGCTAAGACTTGCTTTCCCAAAATGCAGCACCTCGCATTTATCTGAATTAAACTCCATCTGCCACTCCTCAGCCCATTGGCCCATCTGATCAAGATCGCGTTGTAATCTGAGGTAACCTTCTTCACTGTCCACTACACCTCCAATTTTGGTGTCATCAGCAAACTTACTAACTATATCTCTTATGCTCACTTCTAAATCATTTACATAAATGATGAAAAGTAGTGGACCCAGCACCAATTCATGTGGCACTCCACTGGTCACAGGCCTCCAGTTTGAAAAACAACACTCCACCACCACCCTCTGTCTTCTACCTTTTGAGCCAGTTCTGTATCCAAATGGTGAGTTCTCCCTGTATTCCATGAGATCTAACCTTGCTAACCAATCTCCTATGGGGAACCTTGTCAAATGCCTTACTGAAGTCCATATAGATCACATCTACTGCTCTGCCCTCATCAATCCTGTTTGTTATTTCTTCAAAAAACTCAACCAAGTTTGTGAGACATGATTTCCCATGGATAAAGCCATGTTGACTATCCCTAACCAGTCCTTGCCTTTCCAAATACATGTACATCCTGTCCCTCAGGACACCACTGACATCAAGCTGTAGTTCTCTGGCTTGTCCTTACCACCCTTCTTAAACAGTGGCACCACATTAGCCAAACTCCAGTCTTCTGGCACCTCACCTGTGACTATCGATAATACAAATATCTCAGCAAGAGGCCCAGCAATCACTTCCCTAGCTTCCCACAGAGTTCAAGGGTACACCTGATCTGGACCTGGGGATTTATCCACTTTTATGCATTTCAAGACATCCAGCACTTCCTCCTCTGTAATATGGACATTTTTCAAGATGTCACCATGTATTTCCCTACATTCCATATCTTCCATGTCCTTTTCCACTGTAAATACTGATACAAAATACTCATTTAGTATCTGTCCAATTTTCTGCAGCTCCACACAAAGGCCACCTTGCTGATCTTTGAGGAGTCCTATTCTCTCCCTTGTTACTCTTTTGTCCTTAATGTATTTGTGAAAACCCTTTGGATTCTTCCTAACTCTATATGCCAAAACTATCTCATGTCCCCTTTTTGCCCTCCTGATTTCTCTCTTAAGTATACTCCTACTGCTTTTATACTTTTCTAAGGATTCACACAATCTATCCTGTCTATACCTGACATATGCTTCCTTCTTTTTCTTAACCAAACCCTCAACTTCTCTAGTCATCCAGCATTCCCTATACTTACCAGTCTTTCCTTTCATGCTGACAGGAATATACTTTCTCTGGACTCTTGTTATCTAATTTCTGAAGGCTTCCCATTTTCCAGCCATCTCTTTACCTGCGAAAATCTGCGCCCAATCAGCTTTTGAAAGTTCTTGCCTAATTCTGTCAAAAGTGGCCTTCCTCCAATTTAGAACTTCAACTTTTAGATCTGGTCTATCCTTTAAAGCTAATAGAATTATAGTCACTGGCCCCACTGGAGCTGGAAGTCTGTAAATAGGTTGCACCATCATGTTTGGTAGACCTTTTCTCTGGGGTGAATGAAGAGCTGTATCCATTTAGGTTCCCAGTCCAAAGTGATGCAAAGATATATTTAAATAAACCACAGCATTGTTTATTTGGATAGAAAAGGACATGTTCATTCCACTCTCTAACCCCAAGCATGCTCACAATACCTCAGCCACTTCACCTGTTGAAAATTGGAAGAAGCTTTCCTTGTGATCACCACCCTGCCACTATGATTCCTAATAAAGATGACTCTTCCAATGTCAGTGAGTTGGAGATTCCAGAAGGTAAGCATTGTAGAATGCTGAAAGTTGTTGTGGGTATTGGAGGGCTTTGATACTCCAATTGATTTACTGAGAGTTACACTTCTTCAGCAGGCTTTACACCTGCTATGAAAAGCTCTCAGTAGATATTTGTAAAAACCAGGGTTAGCACGGGGAAAACAGTCTATGTCCTTGTGGCTCTGGCTATAAGATGCCATTGCTGTTGGAATCACATATCAGCCTGGGCAGGGTTGAAACTTCCTCGATAAGTATTGTTGATGTGTGCACATCGCAACTTCCTCTAGGTCCTGTGGTGCATCAATGACATCGGTTGAATCAAAGGCCAATTCCCATAAAGGAGATTTGGACCATAGCGAGGTGAGATGTGAAAGATTGGAAAATTGAGGTGATAGAGGCTCTGCAGAAATATGCTAATTCTGGAATTCCATAGCCTGAAATTCTATCTTCTCATTGCCATTTTACCCTTAAAATCTGTCCTCTTCTGAAAATATTGTCAAATGACTCAATATCACCTGTCAGCTCACTTGTACATGTATCATTCAAACCTGAGTCTCAATGGTGAATCCTGGCAGTAGTTTCACTATTGGACCATCACCTCCTGGTTTGATCTTTTTGTCAAATGACATCCAGCTATGTACATTTTCTGGGAAGGATTATATGGTGAGACGAAACAGGGGACATTACAGTATCATGTCTGCCACTATGGTTGGTAGCAGTCTGACATGGTTGGATTGGAGAACTTCCTAACTTATATAGTTTGGCATTGTATCTGATAGTGCATTTACCCACAGATTTATTTGAAGAATTTGATTGTGTCCTATTTAAGATGACATGAATAAATAATAAATCCTGCAGAATTAATAGTATATTTTAAGTACCGTTTAGTCTGTAATAGAAGTAACATGGACCAAAAAATGCAGCTTAATGATTAGGAACAACCATCAGATCAGATAAGGAGCAATTATTCTGCATGCAATGAACATTTCAATCAGTTTTATGCTACATTTGGGCAAAACGGATAATTATCGCACAACAGAAGAGTCTGAACCTCAATTAGCACTCTCTTAATAGATGATATGATTTTGGGGTTTTTTAAAAATCTGTTTTTAAGTAAACATCTATTTTAATTCACAGCTAGGAACGTACTTCTTTTCTACAGCTTTATGTGAAAGTATATTTTACTGAATGATACAGCAGTCCTTAAAAGCTATAAAGGGAGGGAACTGTACAATTACTGATGTCTCTGTTGCCAAATGGAGTGTATTGAACGACTGGTTGGTAGTCTGGGAGGAGAAAACTGTGAAACTCCTTTGGGCAATGACTATGCCCTGTCCCTAGTAGCAGTATTGCAGTAGCCAATTTCTGTAACACACATTAATGGGACAGGAGAGAATACACACACGTAATGTTTTGCTGCATCTAATTAGTTATTCAAAACAGTAGTGAGGGGTGCATGGGAGGCAGTGTTATGTGTGCAGGTCATGGGACGATTCAAAATAATATGCTTCCCCTTTAGGAATTTCAAATTAGTTCTCCACTGCAATTTCACTTTGTCTTGAGTGTATTAATTATCTTGACTTCAGCAGTACAATTTGCCATCTCTTAAAATTATATGAGACGGGAACTTGGGTGATACAAATCTATGTAATTAAGGTCATTAGCTATTGGTGGCAGCTGTGTATCTTCAATCTTTGCCATCATTCCTTTCCTATCGCCCAACCCTGATATTCATGTTTAACCTGAAGAAGCTTTTTAATTGCACATTACAATTTAACTAGATAACTCTTTCAGCAACTCGATCACTCTCTCAGTACAATTGATACAGCCATAATCATCCCCACAAAGGGCTGCCAACATAAAATACTGTACTTTCTTATTTTGTTGTCTCACACCCAAGCACATATTACATTGCTAAATTTATGTTTGTATATCATGTGTGATGTGGAGGTGCTGGTGTTGGACTGGGGTGGACAAAGTTAAAAATCACACAATACCAGATTATAGCCCAGCAGGTTTATTTGGAAGTACGAGCTTTCGCAGCGCTGCTCCTTCATCAGGTAACTAGTGGAGCAGAATCATAGGACACAGAATTTGCAGCAAAAGTTCAGAGTGTCAAACAACTGATGCGATATATTGAACAAATCTAGATTGCTGTTAAGTCTTTCATCTTTTAGAATCGGTTGCAGGTTTGGATTCATTAATGTGTAAATCCCAGAACCTCTTTCGAGTCACATTCCCAAGATTTCTTAAGGATTTATTTAAAAAAGTGACATCTCAGTTCAGACAATGCATTAAAGGTGTGAAGTTAGAGCCTGTATATATTCCAATCTTGAGTCAGACTGGTTCTATTCCAAATGTCGGTATTTATAAAATGTCATGTGGATTGACTACCTACAGACTGTGTGCTTTTTGAACAAAATAGAATGTATCTGCAACTGCAAATTCACCCATAGACGTATATGTGTGTGTTCTAGAGGAATGGGGTCTGGGCAAGCTCCTACCATTCAGGCTCCTCGCTGCTCCCGGTACCTTTGTAGAGATGGGTGATGACGGCAGCCGGGTTCTGAAGTTCTGTGACTCCAAACCCACAGTAAGGGAAGCCGGCTCCTGCCCAGAGTCTGGATGACATCTTCGTTTTGGGCCATGGGGGACACAGGCGGAGGCCTCATGGTGATGGCGGCGACAAAGTGATGACTCTGAGAGGTGGGGGGGGGGGTGGGGGGCAGGGGAAGCGAGAGAGAGAGGAAGAGACAGAGCAAAAGAGAGAGAGACGCACACAGAATGATGCAAATTATGTGGGAGAGTGGATAAGGAGGGCAGTTAGGGATATAAAAGATGGAAGAGATGAGTTGGGCAAGAGAGAGAGGTGACTAGGTGAGAGGGGGAGGTGGGCAGAGTGTGGGTGAGGAGAGATGTGTGGATAAGGAGGGTGAGGAGTGACCTTGCCACTCCTCCCCCCAACCCCCCACCAGACCCACCCGATCCCGGGCTGACTGCTTCCTGGCAAGGAGAAGGAAAACTCTTGTTTCAAACCTCCGCTGCCTTGCAGTCAGACCCACACGTGGGAAAGGCTTCAGGAGTAAACCTCAAGGAAACATCCAGAGCCAGGGCCCTGAAGGCAGTTTGTCGTTATCTACAACCTTGTTCTTGCAGCTCCTATGACGCTGCTGGTACTAAACCGTAATGGCTTTGCTGTTACTTTGGATTAGCCAGTGTCGTGGAGAGGGGGGACGTGCTTCATGGCAACAGCGTGTTCCCCATACCACATCCCCTACCATCACCACACATGGAGAGGAGACTCCAGCTTTGCCCGCAGTGTCAACACAACACAGAGGGAGAGGAGCGGCTGATACCAGTTTTAAGTCATTGCTAGATTGGCGTAGAGCATGATGCCAGGGGTTGCTCCCACTGGACAGCTATTGCCCACCTCAAGCTGGGCAGCCGCCAGCCCGTAAGGTGCTGTCCGGTCACAATCTGCTATCCTGATTGGGTGCATAGGGATTAGGAATTATCCAAACAGCAGATTGCAATCACTGCACCATGCAACAAAAGAGACCAGCTCTAAAACTGGGAAGTTGGAACGTCTGCACAATGATGACCGTCCTCTCAGGAAACCTCCAGCGACTCTAGGAAATCAGCTGTCATAAATGACGCGCTCAAGGGACTCGGGGTGGATATAGCTGCCCTCCAGGAAATAAGGCTGGCAGCGGCAGGCTCACCGAAAGAGATGGACTACACATTTTACTGGCAGGGGAAGGGCTGTGATGAGCCCAGAGAGCAGGGGGTCGGCTTCACAGTAAAGAACAGCCTGATGAACACAGTAGATCCAGGCAGCAATGGCTCAGGGTGACTCATGACTCTTTGCCTCGACACCACTACAGGCCCAGTCATCCTTGTCAGCGTGTATGTCCTGACACTGTCCTCCAAGCTAGACACGAAGAACAAGTTCGATGACAATCCTGCAGCTGTCATTAGCAGCATCCCTAGGAAGTAGCAACTTGTTCTTCTGGGTGACTTCAATGCCAGAGTGGGTGCAGACCCTCCTGCCTTGAGCATTTTGGTTTGGGCAAAACGAATAAGAAGGGACAACGACTGCTCGAGCTGTGCATTTACCACGATTTGTGCATCGCAAATTCCTTATTCCAGGCAAAGCCCCAGCACAAGGTTTCCTAGAGACACCCACGCTCAAAACGTTTTCACCAACTTGATCTGATCCTAGTTAGGTGCACTGCCATCAAACACATTCTGCACACAAGCTCTTACCACAGTGCGGACTGTGACACAGACCGCTCCTTAGTGTGTTGCAAGATTAGGCTGCAACCTAAGAGATTCCATCGCACTAAGCAACAGGGGAACCCTCACGTCAACGTCAGCAAGATGTCCCAGCCAGACCTTATGCAACAGTTCTCAGAGGCTTTCGAGAGAGAACTTAGCGCTTTACGACACAGAGACTCCACCACAGAGAAGTGAGAAACCTAGCACCACACATCCCTGGCTATCTTTGGGAAGAAGACCTGCAAGACACATGACTGGTTTGAGGCTAAGGCAGCCGAGATGGCCTCCATCGTTGAAGCCAAGTGTGTCACCCAAGCTAAGGACAAGCGGTCAGCTACTGGGAAGAACCTGCAGATTTTAAGGGCTGCCAGATAAAAGGTTCAGCAGACTGCCAGGCGTTGCACTAATGAGTATTGGATGCAGCTAAGTGAGGAAATTCAGATGGCAGCTATAACGGGGAACATTAGGGGAATGAATGAAGGCATCAAGAAGGCACTAAGACCAGCTCAGAGCAAGACAGCCCCCCTCAAATTCTGTACTAGGGAAGTAATCACAGCCAAAGGCCAACAGATGGAGAGGTGGGTTGAACACTACTTGATCTCTACTCCAGAGAATATACTGTGTCTGCTTCAGCACCTGATGCCATCACGTGCTTCCCACCATACATGAGCTAGACGCAGAGCCGTAGGTAGAAGAGCTCAGCAAGGCCATTGACAGCCTGGCCTCAGGTAAGGCCCCAAGTAGCTACAGGATTCTTCCCGATCTGATCCAAGTTCTGCAAGACTGGCTTCCTGCTCCCATTGCATGAAGTCCTCTGTTAGTGCTGGCAAGAAGGAGCTGTACTGCAGGCCATGAGGGATGCCACGATCATTACCCTCTACAAGAACAATGGCAAGAGGAGTGAGTGCAACAACTAGAGGCATCTCTCTCCTCAGTGCTGTCGGCAAAGCCTTTGCTTGGGTCATCTTGACAGAAACTGGCAGAACGTGTACACCCAGAGTCACAGTGCAGCTTCCGAACTAAAAGGTCAATAGTAGACATGATCTTCTCCCCTCCCAACTACATGAGAAGTGCAGAGAACAGAAAATACCCCTGTATGTCGCTTTCATCGATCTCACCAAGGCGTCCGACCTGGTCAGCAGAAACGGCCTTTTCAAGGTTCTCTTGAAGATTGATCGCCCATCGAAACTGCTGAGCATGATTGAATCCTTCCACAGGAACACGAAGGGGACAGTGCACTTCAGTGGCAGCTCTTCTGAGCCCTATGATGTCTGCAGCGGCGTCAAACAAGGTTGCGTCCTGGCTCCCACACTCTTTGGGGTTTTTTTTTTGCTGTGCTCCTGAAACATGCCTTTGGCAGCGCAACGGTGGGGATTTACCTACACACTCAATCAGACAGCAGGGTCTTCAACCTGGCCTGCCTCAGAGCCAAGACAAAAGTATGCATGGCACTCATCAGGGACATGCTGTTTGCTGATGATGCTCCAGTTGCAACACACATCCAGTAGGAACTCCAGTCAGTGATAGATCGACTCTCCCACGCTTGCAAGGATTTCAGGCTGACTATCAGTCTGAAGAAGATGAGCGTCCTGGGACAGGACACAGAGGCACCACTGGTCATCACTATCGACCACTATGAGTTCAATGTCATCCATCAGTTGGCTCTACCATCACTGACAACCTCTCCTTGGACACAGAGATCAACAAGAGGATTGGGAAAGCAGCCTCAACTCTTGCTCACCTCATGACTTGAGTCACGACAAATCCCAAGCTGACAGTAAAGAGAAAAATGTCAGTCTACAACACCTGTGTCATAAGCACACTGCTGTATGGCAGTGAAACGTGGACCACATATACCATACAGGAGAGAAGACTGAACATCTTCCACTTGAGGAGTATCTGCCGTATCCTGGACATTTCCTGGCAAGACAGAGTGTCCAACACAGCAGTGCAATAGCGCGCTGGCCTTCCCAGCATGTACACTCTGCTCAGGCAGCGGAGACTGCGCTGGCTGGGCCATGTCCACTGCATGGAGGATGGCCGTATCCCAAAGGATATCCTCTATGAAGAGCTTGCACCTGGGAAGAGACCCACTGGGTGTTCTCAGCTGCGCTACAAGGATATCTGCATGAGGGCCGTGAAGGCGCCTGATATCGTTACGGAGTCCTGGGAAAGGTTTGCAGCTGACTACATGAAATGGAGAAGCACCCTGAACCATCACCTCAAAAGAGGGGAAAAGAAGCTGATGAGCACTGGGGCAGACAAACGGGCACACAGGAAGGAGTGCAGGAGTTCTAGTAGATCAACGCCACATACAGCTGTGACCTCTGCGACCGGGACTGTCACTACAGTATTGGTCTCTTCAGTCACAAGTGACGTTACTTCAGGGAAGCACAAAGCTGGAACAATGAGGATGCAACCCATGGTCAGCCATGACCGAAAGGGGTCTCACATATCTCACAGTCACATGTGTGCGTGCTTCTGAGGCAGTGAGAGATTGTGAGTGTGTGTGTGTGTGTGAGAGAGAAAGAGAGAGTGTGTATGCATGTGGGGGTGTGAGTTTGTGTGTGTGCACTTATGGGAGTGTGAATGTGTGTGTGTACATCCTTGATAGTGAGTGTGTGTGTGTGAAAGTGATAGAGTAACTGCCTGTGAGAGGATGTGCGCATGGGTGTGAGTGTGGCGTGTGTGTGTGTGTATGAAAGAGGGTCTGCGTGAGTATGTGAGTATGTAAGAGTGTGTGTGTATGTGAGTGTATGTGTGCTTGGTGTGAGTGTGTGAGGGTGTATAGTATAGTGGGATCACCTGTAGTGTTTCATGAACCCAAGGTCCTGGTTGAGGCCATCCTCATGGGTACCCAACTTGGCTATCAGCTTCTGCTCGGCCATTCAGTGTTGTTGTGTATCCCGAAGTCCACCTGGGAGGAGGGTCACCTGTAGATATGGGGCTGAATGTCCATTACCACAGTCAATCCATGTGACATTTTACAAATTCCTACTTTGGAAATAAAACCAGTCTGACTCAAGATTGGAATACATACAGACTCTAGCCTCACACCTTTAACTCATGGTCTGAGCCGAAATGTTACCTTTTATGATAAAACCTTAAGTTATCTCGGGAATGTGACTTGAAAGAAGTTCTGAGATTTGCATATTAATGAATCCAAACCTGTAACCCATTCTAAAAGATGAAAGACTTAATACCAATCTAGATTTCTTCAATATGTTGCATCAGTTGCATGACACTATGATCTTTTGCTATATATTCTGTGTCCTATGATCCTGCTCCACTAGCTACCTGACTAAGGAGCAGCACTCTGAAAGCTTGTACTTCCAAATAAAGCTGTTGGACTATAAGCTGGTGTGTGATTTTTAACTTTGTTATGTGTAACATGGAAAAGCAATTTCTTCAGTTCAAACTGCCATTAGCCTGTGACTCTGATGATTACCCCCATTGATTTTCTATATCATTCTTAGATGAAAGACGGAGTAGTTCTTAGATATATGAAAGTATAATTGCTTATTATTATAATACTTTATTTAGAAATGCAAACTGAGATTAAAGACCAGATGCTGAGTAACAAAGAGAAAGAGCAAGATTATCCACATGGAAGAGATATAATTTACTTTTACTAGGAAGCAAATTAGACACCATAAAATGGGAGATGCGCTGGCTATCACAACACTGTTAATGTGTTCTTAACTTCGGGCGCTAGGGCTACTGGCAGTACTGTGGAAGCACAGCTGTCTTTACAAGTATTGAAACCCATCTGAAGAACTGACCATGACCTTCAGAGACAGCAGCAACTGCTGACAGTGTAAATGTGGCAACTGGAGCCAAACAGGCTGATCACTCCAGTCTGTATTCACAAGCTGTTAAGGTATACATTTGCCCTGATTGGTTTGTTTGAATGTTCTTCAAACATAAAGAGCAATCTTAACTTGGTCACAAACCAAGACCTCGAATGCTTGTGATTACATAATATTTTATCAATTGCATTGAAACTGCTTGACCTCTTCACTCAGTGAATTACTTTGCAGCCAACCTATTGTTTGGAGGGCAGCTGGTTTCAAGTTGTTGGTGCGATACAATCTGGCAGCCTACACTATGATAGTGGTTTTATAATATCAAAGCACTGCTGGAGAGTCATGGAGTCATAGAAATGTATAGCATGGAAACAGACCCTTTGGTCCAACTCCTCCATGCTGACCAGATATCCTAACATGATCTAGTCCCATTTGCCAGCACTGGGCTTTATCTCTCTAAACCCTTCCTATTCATATACCCATCCAGATGCCTTCTAAATGATGTAATTGTACCAGCCTCTATCATTTCCTCTGGCAGTTCACTCGATACATGCACCACCCCCTGCGTGAAAATGTTGCCCCTTAGGTCACGGTTAAATTTTGCCTCTCTCACCTTAAACTTATGCCGTCTAGTTCTCGACTCCCCCACCCCAGGAAAAAGACTGTGTCTTTTTACCCTATCCAGGCCCCTCATGACTTTATAAACCTCTATAAGGTCACCCCTCAGACTCTGACGCTCCAGGGAAAACAACCCCAGCCTATTCAACCTCTCCCTATAGTGCAAACCCTCCAACCTGGTGGCATCCTTGTAAATCTCTTCTGAACGCTTTAAAGTTTCACAACATCCTTCCTAATGGAGAGATTGCACACAATATTCCAAAAGTGGCCTAACCAATATCCTGTACAACCACAACATGACCTCCCACTCGTATACTCAGTACTCTGACCAATAAAGGAAAGCATACCAAAAGTCTTCTTCACTATCCTATCTACCTGTGATTCTACTTTCAAGGAACTATGAACCTGCACTGGAAGGTCTCCCTAGGACCTTGCCATTATGTGTATAATTCCTGCTCTGGTTTTCCTTTCCAACATGCAGCACCTCACAATTATTCAAATTAAACTCCATCTGCCACCCCTAAGCCCATTGGCCCATCTGATCAAGATCCTGTTGTATTCTGAGGTTACCTTCTTTGCTGTCCACTACGTCTCCAGTTTTGGTGTCATCCACAAACTTACTAACTATACTTCTTATGTTCACATCCAAATCATTTTTATAAAGGAATAACAAACCGCTAATGACGTACACAGAATAGAATGTAGTAGTGCAGTTACTCATGCAATGACTTTAGTGTTAGGATTAATAAAATGCAAAATGAAAATAATTAAATAAATTATTTAGATTACTTACAGTGTGGAAACAGGCCCCTCGGCCCAACAAGTCCACACCGACCCGCCGCCCACCCAGACCTATTCCCCTACATTTACCCTTTCACCTAACACCATGGGCAATTTAGCCTTGCCAATTCACCCCTAACCTGCACATTTATTTTGGGATTGTGGGAAGAAACCCATGCAGACACAGGGAGAATATGTAAACTCCACACAGAGAGCCGCCTGAGGCGGGAATTGAACCCGGGTCTCTGGCGCTGTGAGACAGCAGTGCTAACTGCTGTACCACTTAAGGACTACAGTACAGGTGATGTATCACAGCTATAGTATACTGGGGCTCCTGGGTACCAGGTTGATCTTGGATAAATATATCTGCAGTAAACATTTACACATCAAGTAGCTGTAGCTCAGAACTTATGAGCTGGAGGCCAAACTAAAATACAGCAACACATCAGGGAGGGTGAAAGTGACTTGGGTTTCTTTAATCCCTACAGTGAGAAAGCCAGGCTATTTGGCCCATTCAGTCCATACCGGCCCTCCAAAGACCATCCACCCCAACTCATCCCCTCCCTGCAACCCTGTATTTCTGATGGCTAACCCACCGAGACAGCACATCCCTGGATACGCTATGGGCAATTTAGCATGGCCAATTCACCTAACCTGCACATCTTTGGACTGTGGGAGGATCTGGTGGAAAGCCATGCAGACACAGGGAGGATGTGCAAATTCTATGTAGACAGTCGCCTAAAGCTGGGATTGAACCCAGGTTTTTGGTGCTTTGAGATATCAGTGCTAACCACTGAGCTACCATGCCACCTTGGGAGTTTGCACCGGAAGTTGGTCACACCCTTTGGGACAGAGTCTTCTGATTTTGTTAGTGGCAGGCGATTGTTTGTTTGGATGACAGTGATGGCTTCAGGCTGGATAAGCTAAATAAGCATGCCACCATTGTCCAGAAAACCATTCAAGTCGGTAGAGCAAAAAAGAATGCAGTCATAATAGTGGATAGTACAGAAAAGGGGATAGACACTGGCTTGTCCAACCAAGGGTGTTGTGTTCAGATGGCTGTATTGCCTCTCCAGTACAAGGGTTTGGGTATCAGTGCAAGATGGCTCAGTGGTTAGCACTGCTGCTTCACAGCTCTAGGAACCCAGGTTCGATTCCAGCCTTAGGTAACTGTCTGTGTAGAGTTTGCACATTCTCCCTGTATCTGCGTGAATTTCCTCAGGGTGCTCCTCCTACAGTCCAAAGATGTGCAGGTTAGGTGAATTGGCCATGCTAAATTGCCCATAGTGTTCAGATAGGTGTAGGTTAGTTGCATTAGTCAGGGTAAATGTTGAGTAATGGGGTCGGAGTTTGGGTGGGATATTCTTTGGAGGGTCAGTGTGGACATGTTGGGCTGAAGGGATTCTATCGGCTCAGGAACTTGGAGTTGGAGGGAAAAGATCCAATTGTTATGGTCCATGTAATTACTGACAAACAGATAGGGTTGGGAGAGAGATTTGGCTTACACAGTATGAGGAGGTAGGTAACAGTTTGAAGAGTAGAACTTCAAGAGTAATAATCTCTGGATTGTGACCTGAGGCTTGCGTCAATTGACATTCAAGAAGAACAAGAAACTAGATATGGTGGTGGGAGGGCACTGAAGATGAGGGCAAGGGCAGTGATGGGGGCAGTGGGGAGGAGGAGGAGGTGGTGGGGGTTGGGAGGAGAAGGATGGAAGGTGTGATATTGGTAACACTGTTAATCAAGAATGGCATTGTGCAATAATTGGAAATGACTTTGGTTCAGGCGATCAAATGTAAAATTTGTTTGGGTGAGGATAAAGAATGGTAGGAAAACAAGTTACTAGTATTTTATGGAGCACTTAATAGTAAAATAGATTAGTTAAAAACTCGTAGGCACCCTAAAATAGCAGCAAATTTAATATGATTGAATTTTACATTGGATTTGAAAGGGAGAAGACTGGATCTATGGCTAATAGTTTAAAATTAAAGAGGAGCAATGGTGTGAGCATGAATGCTGAGCTCATAGATATAAACATGGATACAAGGCTAAGGAAGCAAGGGCAGAAACATAAAGGAGAATTTCTCAATAAATATATGCCTGTTATAAAGAAAAATTCTTAGGGGAAAGCCAACTTCTTTGACTAAAGAAGTTACGGAAAGCATCATACTTAAGGAAAGTATAATTACACAAACTGAGTGGGAGGTCAGATAATTAGACAAAATACAAAGAATGGCAGAGAAGAGTGAAAAGCTTAATGAGGAGAAAAAAAAACGTATGAGAGAAAGCTAGCTAGAAATGTATAAATAGATAGCAAGAGTTTCTACAGGTATTGAAAAAGGAAAATAATGTGTAAAGTGAATGTTGGTGCTGAAGAGTGAAAATGGAGCATTGATTAGGTCATATGGCATGGAAACAGATCCTTTGGTCCAACTAGCCTACATCAACCATGTTCCCAAACTAAATTAGTCCCATTTGCCTACATTTGACCCATATCCCTCCAAATTTTTCCTTTCATGTACTGATCTAAATGTCTTTTAAATGTTGTAACTGTACCTGCATGCACCACTTCCTGTGACACTTCACTCTCTAAAAAAGGTGCCCCTCATATTCTTGTTGAAAACTTTCTCCTTTCACCCCAGAAATATGTCCCCTAATTTTGAATCCTCCCACTCTAGGGAAATAACCCTTGCTATTCACCGTATTGATACCCTTCAGGATTTTATAAACCTCTATATCATCACCCCTGAAACTCCTACTCCAGTGAAAAAACTCCTCGCCTACTTTTATAACTCAAACCCTCCATTCCCAACAACATCCTGGTAAATCTTTTCTGAACTCTTTCCAATTTAATAATATCCTTCCTAGATGAGGGCATCCACAACTGCACACAGTGGTCCAGAAGAGGCCTCACCAATGTCCTGTATAACCTCAACATGATCTCCCAATTCCTGCACTCAATGAAGGAACAATGAAGGCAAATGTGCTGAATGCCTTCTTAAATACCCTATCTACCTGTGAGGCAAATTTCAAAGAATTATGCATCTGAACTCCTAGGTCTTTCTGTTTTACAACACCTCTTAGGGCTGTACCGTTAATTGTGTAAGTCCTGCCCTTGTTTGTTTTGCCAAAATGCAATATCTTGCCTTTATCAAAATTAAACTCCCAACTGCCACTTCTCAGCCCATTGACTCAGTTGATCAAGATCTTTTTGTAATGCTAGATACCCTTCTTCACAGTCCACTATATCACCAATTTTGGTGTCATCCGCAAACTTACTAACCATACCTCCTATATTCTCATCCAAATCGGTTATATAAATGACAAACAAATGTGGACCTAGTACTGATCTCTGTGGAACATCGCTGGCCATACATCTCCAATCCGAAAAGCAAACCACACCCCCCCCTTTGTCTCCTAAAGTCAAGCTAATTTTGTATCCAATTGACAAGCTCACTCTGAATCCCATGTGTTCTAACAGTAACGGATACTAAAGAAGTGGCTTCTGTCTTCCCTATAAAGGATACAAAAAAATTTCCAGTAATAATTGTAAATCAGGAGGTGGAAGGAAGAGAGGAACTTAGTGAAAACACAATCACTGGGGAAGCAATAGTAAGCAAACCAATGGAGCTGCAGGTTGATTAGTCCCCGGTCCTGATAGACTCTGTACTAAGATTTTAAAAGTATGGCTAATGAGACATAGATGCATTGGTATTCATTTTCCAAACTTTGCTATATTCTGGAAGGATTTCTTCAGACTGAAAAGTAGCAAATATCACTCCTCTATTCAAGAAGGGAGGGAGCCAGCAAACAGGAAAATGTAGGCCAGTTAGCTTGATGTCTGTCATTGGGAAATTGTAAGAATCAGTCATGATGGAGGTTTTAGCTGGACTCTTGGAAAAATTCAAGACCATTTGGAAGTGTCAGCATGACTTTGTAAAAGAGAAATCACGTTGAACCAATTTATTGGAACTCTTTGAAAGAGTAACATACGCTGTGGGTAAAGGGGAGCCAGTAAATGTTCTTTGGATTTCCAGAAGGCATTTGACAAGTTGCCAGGTAAAAAGTTATTGCACAAATTAGGACCTTGTGGTGCAGGGGATAACACATTAGCATGGATAGACGAACAGTTGGCTGGCAGTAAACAGAATGTATGCATAAATGGCTCTTTTAATGATTGGCAGAATGTGACATTTGGGGAATCACAGAGGTCTTGCTACGGCCTCAGCGTTTTGCAATTTATTTACTTAGATGAGTAAAGTGGAGGCACAGTAGCTACATGTGCAGATAACACAAAGGACTGACAAACTTGCATTCTCTTTTGGTTACGCTGTGCTCCATTGTGTATTATTTTACCCTGTAGCCTTGAGATTTTGTTGGTTTAGCTATGGCAGATAGCAACATGCAGTTACTTATTCTATCTGATACTAAATAAATGAACATCACAAAATAAGATGAGCTTACCATGATTTATTCTGTCAAATTCCTTTAAGGCTTTTCTCTGGCCACAATTTATTTAAGGTCCTAATTGTACATTTAGCATATTTTGAGTACTTCAGTGTCTCTGGGTCAATTAACTCAAATTTTTTTTTACCTAAGAACAGTAAAGCAATACCTTCACCAAGCAGACTGCAGTGCTTCAAGAGGAAGGGACATCACCATTTCTGTAACAACCAGGAATGGTCAGTAATTATTTGCTTTGACGGTGATGCCCATATCCTGAATAATATAATCTTTTATTAATGTTAAAAGTAGTTCCACACTAATTGCTAGTTGGAGTAGATTCTCAACAGTGAAACATGTGCTTTTGCTATTCTTTAGCAACTTTCTTCAGGACAGCTATCTTCTTATCTTTGTATCGAAGTGCTTTGGGTGCTGGACACATACTTAAACCCTCATCAATTATTCCCAAACCTGCAATGGTAATTTTTAAATAGAGTACTCTTGTGTAACACAGAAATATAGAATTTTTTTTCTCTCACTGTTCTGAATACATATCACAAGTAATATAATGAATAAATAGGGATATGCCAAAAAACAACTGTTGCCCATTGTAATTGTCTTCAGCATATCATCAGTCAGCAATTGGTCAGTAAAAATTCTCCCCAAAGTTTTCAGTAATCCATGGATAACCTTAGAAATGGTTTTCAAAGCCAAAACTCTGAATGGAGATATTGACCAATGTGCAAAATCGAACATAACTAGAATCATAGGGATATACAGCACGGGAAATAAATAGTGAATAGTCTGTGAAAAGCTGACACAATGAGAAGAGTCAGTACAATGAATCCATATTATTCCAATCTTAATATTTTTACCTTTTGTTCTTTTGAACTGTTTTGGGTTATTTACACTGTTGGATGGGCTTTAGAAACATACTCGTTGCTGATAACGTTTGATTAGAATGGCCAATGTATGTTGCTGTCGTCACAGAATGTATAATAATACATAACATGTGCCCCTTTAAGAAATTATTCAAAATGCAGGAGTTCTAGGCCTAGGAGAGAGTGACCTATCCTGCCCCCCTATCCCCCATAAAAGAGCAGGAATGAAATCACCTCAGGTATCACCCAGGTGTAATTCCCAGAGCATTATGTTGTTATGTAGAATGTGCAAGTCAGACCAGCTCAGAGCATGTTTGTTCTCAGTGATTTATTTTGGATGGCCAAGAAGCTGAGGTACCCTTGTAGAATTAAGGGTAGAAATCAAATATCCGTGGTGGGGAGGGGAAATTGTTACCCCTTTGTGGCTGGGTCAGGTACCATTTGGGATTGTCAACTTTAGAGACGATTGTACATAAAAGTTGTATAAAATCCTTTGAACTGTCTAATCTGCAAAAGAATTGACAAAACTGTCATGACCTTTCAAGACCTACCAAGGAATGTCAAGACAGTCAAGACCTGTCAAATGTATCATGTTTAATGAATGGGAGTGTATTTTTCAATAAACTAATCTGCAGTATAGAAACCTTAATATCAGCCAGCCAGCCTGACATCAGGGGAGAATTTATTAGATTACCTACAGTGTGGAAACAGGCCCTACAGCCCAACCAGTCCTCCAAAGAGTAACCCATCCAGACCCGTTTCCCTCTGACTCGTGCACCTAGCACTATGGACAATTTACCTCACCTGCGCACCTTTCGACTATGGGAGGATACTGGAGCACCCAGAGGAAACCCATGCAGACACAGGGAGAATGTGCAAACTCCACACAGACAGTTACCTGAGCTTGGAATCGAACCTGGGACACTGGTGTTATGAGACAGCAGTGCTAACCACTAAGCCATCATGCTGCCTGTTAGCATACTAGAATGTGATAATGTTAGAATCCAATATAAAAAAAATCAATAACGGAGCAGTTAGAAATCATTGTAGGATTGGACGGAGTCAGCATGGATTTGCAAATCGAAAATCCTACTTGACAAGTCCCCTGGAATTCTTTGAGGATGCAACTAGTAGAGTTCTGAAGGCTTTCGACAAAGCCCCACATTGGAAGGGACACGTAAAAGTGCAAGAGAAGGGGACTCCTGTGCGTGTGCTTTGGACAGGCTGAATGAGTGGACAAATACATGGTGGTTGCAGCATGATGTGGATAAATTAGGTTATCCACTTTGGCAGAAAAAACAAGAAGGCAGATTATTATTTGAATGGCTTTAAATTGGAAGAGGGGAATGCGAATTGATGCCTGGGTGTCCTTGTGCACAGTCACTAAAGGTAAGCATGTAGGTTCAGCATGCAGTGGAGGAGGCAAATGGTATGTTGGTCTGCAGGATTCAAGTACAGGAGCATGAGTGTCTTGCTGCAAGTATAGAGGGCCTTGGTGCAAGTAGATTTTAACATGGGAATTCTGTTGCACATCAGCAGACAGAAGGTAGATCCAGTTCCAATTACAAAAACACCTTGACTAGGGATCTCCCTGGTGCTGCACCCTTTATTCACTGTCACATAAATATCTTCAGTCTGAATTGTCGTTGAGGACTTGTTTTGGATTGCACTTGGTAAAAACAAGGACTGCAGATGCTGGAAACCAGAGTCTAGATTCGAGTGGTGCTGGAAAAGCACGAGGGGAAATGAGGAAACTGGTGAAATCCACATTGATGCCATCAGGTTAAAGTATTCCGAGGCGGAAGATGAGGTGTTCTTCCTCCAGGCATCAGGTGGTGAAGGAGCAGCGGTGAAGGAGGCCTAGGACCTGCATGTCCTCGGCAGAGTGGGAAGGGGTGTTGAAATGTTGGGCCATGGGGTGGTGGGGTTGATTGGTGCGGGTGTCCCGGAGATGTTCCCTAAAGTGCTCTGCTAGGAGGCATCCATTCTCCCCAATGTAGAGGAGACCACATCGGGAGCAACGGATACAATAAATGATAATGGTGATGTGCAGACAAAACTTTGATGGATGTGGAAGGCTCCTTTGGGGCCTTGGATGTAGGTGAGGGATGAGGTGTGGGCGCAGGCTTTGCAATTCCTGCGGTGCCAGTGGAGGGTGCCAGGAATGGGTTGTTGAGGGGTGTGGACCTGACCAGGTAGTCACGGAAGGAACGGTCTTTGCGGAAAGCGGAAATAGGTGGGGAGGGAAATATTTCCCTGGTGGTGGGGTCCATTTGGAAGTGACGGAAATGTCTTCAGATGATGCGGTTTATGCGAAGGTTGGTAGGGTGGAGGGTGAACACCAGGGGGCTTCTGTCCTTGTTACATTTGGAGGGGTGGGATTTGAGGGCGGAGGGGCGGGATGTGGACGAGATGTGTTGGAGGGCATCTTTAACCACGTGAGAAGGGAAATTATGGTCTCTAAAGAAGGAGGCCATCTGGTGAGTTCTGTGGTGGAACTGGTCCTCCTGGCAGCAGATATGGCAGAGGCGGAGGAATTGGGAATATGGGATGGCATTCTTGCAGGAGGTAGGGTGGGAAGAGTTGTAATCCAGGTAGATGTGGGAGTCGGTGGGTTCGTAAAAAATGTCATTGTCAAGTCGGTCATCATTAGTGGAGATGGAGAGGTCCAGGAAGGGGAGGGAAGTGCAGAGATGGTCCAGGTGAATTTAAGGTCGGGGTGGAATGTGTTGGTGAAGTTGATGAACTGCTCAACCTCGCGGGAGCACGAGGTGGCACCAATGCAGTCATCAATGTAACGGAGGAAGAGGTGGGGAGTGGTGCCGGTGTAACTATGGAAGATGGACTGTTCTACGTAGCCGACAAAGAGACAGGCATAGTGGGGCCCATATGGGTTCCAATGGCTACCCCTTTGGTCTGGAGGAAGTGGGAGGATTCGAAGGAGAAATTGTTAAGGGTGAGGACCAGTTTAGCCAAATGAATGAGAGTGTCAGTGGAAGGGTTGGATTGCACTTTGTCTAGTTCCTCCCTTCCAATCTTACAGTCATGAGTGACACTGCCAGGAGTTGAGAACTTCTGACACCATCACTCTCAGGATCAACAGAATACTCAAGCCTCACTCGAAGAAGTCAGTCTACAAAAAAGGGTCTTGTTGAGAACAAACATGGAATGTTGTATACAGTTTGGCCTCCCTATCTAAGGAAGGATGTTTTTGCTCTATAGAGAGTTCAGCGATTGGTTACCAGATTGATTCCTGGAATGGTATGAGGAGAGGTTGAATCAGTTAAGATTATATCTGCTGGAGTCAAGATGAGTGAGGGGTGAGGGAGATCTCAGAGAAGTCTATAAAATTTGAACAGGACTGACCATGGTAGATGCAGGAAGAATGTTCACAATGACAGGGACTCCCGAACCAGAGATCACAGTCTAACTTCACAGGGTGAACCATTTAGGACTGAAATGAGGAGAATTTCCTCCACCCAGAGGATGGTGAATCTGTGGAATTCACTACCACACAAAGCTGTTGAGGAAAATTAGTACATGATTTCAGGAAGGAACTGGATAGAATACTTGGGGCTAAAGGGATCACAGGAAATAGGGGAATTGTGGGAACAGGAATTGAATTGGGTGATCAGCATGATCATAATGAATGGTGGAGCAGGCTTGATGGGCTAAATGACCTACTATGGCTCCTACTTTCTATGTAACAAGTACATTAATTCTCAGGACATAGACTATGACAGCCAGACAGTCTGATTTCCAGTAATTAAATGTTTGCTGCCAAAAATAATTAGAAAGTCGAGAGAATGTCAAATGCAGTTTTTCTTAAGATTTACTTTTTCTCTTTAGAAAACAGCACTGTGGTATGACTCCTTTGGCCCCTGTAACATTTTAGCCTGGATTTAATACAAATTTGCTATGATGCTACTTGGTAAATACATGACCGACCATCCCAATCCTGAAAAGAAATTTGCAATCATATAGAACTTTTCACAAATTCACAACCTCACATAGCCTATTGTGGCCGATGAAGTGTAGCCATTTGGTAATGTTGGAATTGAGGCAGCCTTATGTACAGTAAAGCCTGACAACAGAAATGTGGTAATGAACAGATGACCTGTTTTAGTGTGTTGGTTGGAGGATAAATATTATCTAGGGATCTACAGAGAACTGGCCCACTCTGATTCTAAGTAGTGCCACTTTTGTGTCCAATTGAGGTGGCAGTTGAGACCTTGGGTTAATGCCCCATCGAAAGGTGAATTGAAATGGATACCATTTGCCATTGCTGTGTTTTAGTTATAATTTTAAACCACTTCTTTTGAGCAGCAGTTGAGGTAGTACACAGAGTCAGTCCCTCTCACTTTCTTTCTCCAAACAACAATAATAAAATTGGTTTGGGATATAATTTGCTGCTCCAGGCAGACTCACTAATCAATTTGTACAGCAATGTAGTTCACACTGCTAGGCACAATCGACTGTTCCAACATTCCCCCCGCTAACCCCATCCTTCCCAGGGGAAGACCCATGATTTGCAACATTCAAACAGTTCGTAGTTATGCTAAAAATCTGTCTTGTCAGATTAGTGGAGCAGATTTCATAACAATTCAAGGCACTTAACAAACACTTTCATCTGATGTCTTTCTGAGTACATTAACATGGCCTTGCTTTCATTGCAGAGGAAGAGCTTTCCATTTCAATTTTAAGAACTAGAATTGAGAGTTCACACCAAACATAGGAACAGCTGGAGGAAGGGAGCACTGGAGCCTACAGAAACCTGTCAGTGAATTCCCTGGAGAGCTCATCCTTAAGCGATGGTGCTTCCCTTTGTCTAAGCTTTCTCGCAGGAGGGCCTGGATTTAGCAGACATTAATTAAACTAAGGATAAAGAATTGCACATGAATATTTTCAATATTAGAGTGTTTTGTGTATTGAATGGTGATGTGTAAATCCTGAAAAGCAGATGCTCATTCTATAACTGATGAGCAAACACTATCAGATGTTAGAAAACATTGGAGATTAGGCAGAGAATACCATATCTCGGACTGAATAACTCTCAATCTGCAGTTGTAGAGAAAAAAAGCAGCAATTTCTGAAGTTCCATATACCCATCTTGTCGAGGATAATACAGTGGAGTATGTTGAGTGTCCACTTTTTGGACACAGGGATTCTGACCATGAATGCATGTAATATAATCTTTGTGTTGAATACTCTGATATTATGAGGAGCTTCTGGTACACACTGTCTGTCTAATATTCATGCTTTAGGGTTAGTTTATAACTATTCAGTGACTAATTTCCAAGGGCACAAGAAGGTCGGTTTCAGACTTAGGGGACTCAAAGAGGGAACTTCAGAAACAAGCAGAATGCAATTGGCTACCTGAGACAAACAAGTCTGTGTTCTCGGACAAACTGGGATACTCTTTGCATGATCCAGTGAATGCTGTAAGGTGCAAAATTCTCCTTGCTTGACTTGCTTGAACGGAGAACGGTGAGCATTGTTGGTACATTTGCAGATGATACAAAGATATGTGGAGGGATAGATAGTGTTGAGGAAGTAGGGAGGTTGCAAAAGAAATTGGACAGGCTAGGAGAGTGGACAAAGTGACAAATGGAAGACAATGTGGGAAAGCATTAGGTTACGTGCTTTGGTAGGAAGAATAGAGGCATAAGCTATTTCTAAATAGGAAAAAGCTTTGGAAATCTAGCTCAGGATTCTCTTAAGATTAACAAGTTCAGTTGGAAGTTAGGAAAGCAATTGCATTGTTAGCATTCATTTCAAGAGGATACAAGAGCAGAGATGTACTGGTGAGACTCTGGTCAGTTGGCATTTGGAATATTTTGAGCAGTTTTGCATCTTTTCATATCAAAATAAGGATGTGCTGGCCTTGGGCAGGTCCCAGAGCAAGTTCACAAGAATGATCCCAGGGATGAAGAGCTTGTCATATCAGGTGTAGTTGAGGACTCTGGGTCCGTACTTAGTGGAATTTAGAAGGACGAGGAGGATCTCATTGAAACTTAAAGAATACTGAGAGACCTGAATAGAGTGGATATGGATAATATGTTTCCTCTAGTAGGAGAGACTCGGACTCAAGGACATGGCCTCAGAGTGAAGGGATGACCCTTTTGAACTGAGACGAGGGGGAATTTTTTCAGCCAGAGAGTGGACTCATTGCTACAGAAGGCTGTGGAGTTCAAGTCATTAAGTGTTTTTAAGACAGAGATAGATAGTTTCTGAATTAGTAAGGAAATCAAAGGTTATGTGGAGAAGGCAGAATGCGGTTGACCATGATCAAATGGCAGGGAAGACTTAATGGGCTGAATGGCCTAATTCTGCTCCTGTACCTTATGGTGTTGTAGTCTTTTAAATACTTTGTGCAATTAGGCTAAGCAATGCCTCATTATATACTTACCCGAACACTATTCATTTTGGACAGCAGTTTAGGTAAAGAAAAACTCCACCTTTAAAATAAAGAAAAAAAATCACAAATACTATATACTGTAGAGTATGCAGTATTAAAAATGATTAGGACACCCACAGTGTGGATACAGACCCTTTGGCACAACCAATCCTCTGAAGAGTAACCCACACAGACTGATTTCCCTCTGACTAATGTACCTAACACAGTGGGCAATTTAGCATGGCTAATTCACCTGACCAGCACATCATTGGACTGTGGGAGGAAACCAGAGCACCTGGACAAAACCTGGACAGACACAGGGAGAATGTGCAAATTCCATGCAGACAGCACCCCCCCCCAAGGCTGGAATCAAACCTGGGACCCTGGTACTATGAGGCAGCAGTGCTAACCACTAAGCCACCATGCCACCCTATGCTGGGCATTTAAAGTAAAAGCTAGGATATGAAGTAAAAATCTACTAAACAAAAAAAAATGCAATTCTCTGGACCTTCACAATATCAAGATGTCCCAAAGTGCATAGCAGCTAGTAAAACATTTCTGAAGGGCTGTCTCTGTTGTAATCTAGGAAATGTCAATTCTATCAACAATAACGTGATATTGGCCAGATAATTTTTTTCCTTGATGTTGCTTAAAGGATAAATGGGTACTTTAGCATTTGTCGTAAGCGGAAATGGGTTATTGATGTTTTAGCTTCTGATGAAGGGCAGACATGAATATATCTCTTCACTCTGTAGATGGTGACTGGCCCGCTGTGTATTTCCTGCATTTTCCATTTAAATTTTTTACATATAATCAGCTTCCTGAGAAAGTTAAAACACCAGTTTTCATTAGGAAAGCTGCCACATAACTCTTGGGCTTGTGTAACTGGGGATTGTAGACATTATTTTGTTGGCAGTTGCCCATTTTTGAAGCAGTAGAAATGTGTTATTTTTCCTGTAATGATCCAAAATAGCTGAACTTCACTGGCTCATCTTTATTTCTCTTAAAGATACTCAAAATATTTTTGAATTGTAAAAATCATTTTCATGAATTATAGCACTCATTAAACTTTGCATCAAATTTCTTTTATATAACCTTTAACAACAGCCTTTCAAATTAACTCCCTTTTATTTGTGTAACATTTGCAAAATGAAGACATTTCCTTTATATTGTTTTTGGACAAATTGAATTTTAAGCACAGAAGGGAGGTTATTTCATTTATCATACCTATGTCAGCTTCCTTTAACACACAACCATTTGCTGTCATTTCATTCCACTTCATTATATCATTTACAATTTTGCTAAGACAAATAATTTTACTTATCAATGCTTTGTTTTTAAGTGCCAACTACAGTATTCACAAGTTCATGAATGACATAATCCTAGATGGGAATGTGTGCTGTGAGGAAAATGTAATGCGTTTTCACGAGGATTTGGACTGACTTAGTGAGTGAATGAGACCATGGCAGATGGAATCTAATGTGAAAAAAACGTAAGGTTATCCATTTTGGTAGGAGGAACAGATGTGAAAATTATTTCTAATTAGTAAAGGTTAGAACATGTAGACATCCAAAGTGAAATGGGTGTCCTCATGCCTGTACGCCACTGAAGGCTAACCCACAAGTGCAGCAAGCAATTAGGAAAGTTAATGTTATGTTAGCCTGTATCACAAAAGGATTTGAGCACAGGAGTAGTGATGTTGTGCTTGAATTGTACAGAACCTTGGTTAGAGTTCACCTGGAGGACAATGTGCAGTTTGGTTGCCTAACCATGAATAGATATTATTGTCATGGAGGATGTGCAATAAATGTTCCCCAGATTTGTTCCCAGGGTGGTAGGGCATTCTTTTGAATTAGGGGAAATTCTATCTGCATTCTCTAGAATTTTGAAGAATGAGAGATGATGTAATTGATAGACAGGGTAGATGCAAGTAAAATGTTTCCCTTGGTTATGGGGATGTCTGGAACCAAAGGACAAAGTTCAAAATATGGGGGATGGCACTTAAGACTGAGGCGAAGAGATTTCTTTACCCAGGCTGTGGGAATTTTATATCCCAGAGAGTAGGAGAAGCTCAGTCATTGAGTATTTTTAAAATAGGGTCTGACAGATTTCAATATACCAATGACACACAGGGATAGTGTGAAAAAAAGACATTGAAGTGGATGATCAGTTGTGAGATGCAGTGATATCATCTCTGAACCTGAAGGGGAACCGTTTTCCCAGCCTCTAATTTGAAGACAACTATTAAATTTTATCCCTGATTTTTAACCAACATTATGTCCATTCTGCCATATTTTCAGTAGTACTATGTCCCTTAAATTTATCAGTAAACTTATATATTGTAATATATCGTTGAATCCCTTTTGAAAATTGAATATTGGATATAAGGTAATGGTTCTGAAAGGAATCCTATTAGAGACTGCATGAAGCTGTACCCAAACTGATAATGTCATACTGTCTGGGATGGAGAAATAGGGAAGTTAGCTGTTGATCTCGAAGGATTCTGGTGTGTCATCTTTATCTTTCAACAGTCTTAATAACGATGTTTAATTAGCTAGTGTAACTTACGCATGATTGCTAACGTGCTATAAACAACATCTCATTATGACAAGTGCCTTGTCTTGTTCAGACTCGCTGGTGGCTGATCCTCTGCTATTGTCAGCCAAATAAGCTCTTAGACCCAGTCAAGGAAAGAGGAATGGTGGCAATATCCTTCTACTCAGAAATTCCTCACAAATACATGGTATCCACTGCATACCCTTTACTAGCATGCTCATTTATTTTTCAATGAGGCCTTTAGTTTGTTAGATTTGTGTTTCCTTTGTCTAATTTGCAGTGTTCTTGTTTAAGTCAATGTTTTTCTGAGTAGCTGGTTTTCTTTATCTGTTCACACGCCCTTTCGAAGCTTCTATATGGGTAAAACAATTCTTTATCCATAATCCTTGGGGCCAGTTGTTTTTCGGATTTTGGAATGTTTCAGATTTCAGAATAACTGACATTTTCACAGTGAAACAAAAGAAATCTTACTGAGCACCAGACCCACACGTGACTAGTATGAGTGCTGAGACACAGTTGACACCTGCCAGCGCAGGACCATGCTGCCACGTGACATTTGAGTGACGTGGGTCAAGTGGGTGTGGCATTTGGTCACCTGTTCGCATACCAAACAATCTTGTTATGCATAAAAAAAACTTCAGGAGAGAAACTTCAGATTTTGAAGCTTTTCGGATTTCGGAATTTTGGATAAAGGATTGTGTACCTGTAGTGGGTCAGGTGGGATAGTCTATTAGGCTCCCAAAGTGTCTGTTTAGATCATTTTTTCTATTGATTGTATGACTATATAATGCTGTAAATTTAATAAATTCATGTATGAATTTATTTCAAACCTTTTACAAATATTTTAGAATTAGGTTTTATTGTAACATGTACTGAAGTACAGGAGTACAGAATTACAATGAAAAAGTCACCATTCTCCAGCACCATCTTAAAATACAAAATACAAAACCAGAAATTTTTAAAAAAGAGGAAAAGTAGAAGGAACAGAGCCAAAAGAGAAAACAAAAAATGCCCAGAACATAAAGTCCTTATCCAAAGAATAGGAAAAAGTCCAGATTTTAAAGTCTTATCTCCCCGAGCCTAGCCCTGGCCTGAGGTTTCAGTCTGCCTGCTCCTTGGACATGCTTGACCAATTGCCTTTGTGCCACTGCTTCTGATTGCTGTTGTCCTCACTGCCACACATGCTCGGGAGGCCAGGCTCGCTCTTGATTTGCCCAGGAGCCTGAGAAATGCTTTTAAAGAGGAAAATGAAGAAAAAAAGAAAAAAAGAGCAAAAGTAAAGCGGCAGGTGGATAGGATAGTGAAGGCAGCGTCTGGTATGCTTTCCTTTATTGGTCAGAGCGTTGAGTAAAGGAGTTGGGAGGCCATGTTGCAGCTGTACAGGACATTGGTTTGGCCACTTGTGGAATATTACATGGAATTCTGGTCTCCTTCCTATCGAAAGGATGTTGTAAAATGTGAAAGGGTTCTGAAAAGATTTACAAGTATGTTGCCAGGATTGGAGAATTTGATCTTTCAGGAGAGGCTGAGTAGGCTGGGGCTGTTTTCCCTAGAGTGTCGGAGGTTGAGGGGTGACCTTATAGAGATTTATAAATCATGAGGAGCATGGTTAGATTTAACGGACATGGTCTTTTCCCTGGTGTGGGAGAGTCCAGAACTAAAGGGCGTAGGTTGAGGGTGAGAGGGGAAAAACATAAAAGGGACCTAAGGGGTAACGTTTTCAAGCAGAGGGTGGTGTGTGTATGGAATGAGCTGCCAGAGGAAGGGTGGAGGCTGGTACAGTGTAAGACATTTAAAAGGCATCTGGATGTGTATATGAATAGGAAGGGTTTAGAGGGATATGGGGAAATTGCTGGCACATGGCACTAGATTAGGTAAGGATATCTGAGCAGCATGGACAAATTGGACTGAAGGGTCTGTTTCCGTACTGTATGTCTTTGTGACTCTCTGACTCTATAAAGAAAAAAATACAAAGAAAGCCGACGAGCCCTGGGCCAGGAGCCCGAATACAGCGCTACTACTCTACCACCATATTTAAGGAAGTGTATTAGCTACCAGCCAATATGTTCAGCCATCATTAACATGGACAGTACCTCATCAATACTTAAAGTTTTGTAAAATGCATCTTACAAACCCCTGGGTATTGGACAGCAGTCTTGCAAATTTTGTTGTGTTAAATGTACTCTCCTTCACCTTTACTGTCTATAATGCAGATTATGAAATCAAATTATGAACTCAATTATGTACAGATCAAAGACCACATAATGCTATGATAGATGTGCAGCTTTTTGAAAATTAAACTGCTTCCTTTGAAAGGAATTTTGATTTCTACCGAGACTATTGCCTTTGCTATGATTCACTTCGGAGGCCCTTTTCTGATTGCGCAGATGTTAAAATGTTAAAATGTTCTTGCTCTCTGAAACAGAGGGGAGGGGAACGTCAATATCTATTTGTGCTGGGAAGTGACCAACAAAGTAAATAAAATATTTAACTGTATTGCTAGAACAGTAGGATACAAGTCAGAGAAGGGATTTCAGGCCAGAAGGTTTTCCAGAGAAGAGCTGTACTGCTCCCTTGGTATTAGCAAACTGAGCTATGCTTTTAAATCTACAGAAGCAAGGGCTTTTCAGATCTGAGGGGAGATGCTGAAGAGAATTCTTTATAAAGTATATAGGGTCTTAAATGATTACGTTAAAGGTACACCCAGGATAGTACTCAGATTATGACTGGTTCATCCATCATGGAGAAGATAGCCATGATCATTGGATTGTTCACTAGGGTTCCTGTGGCTATGGAAGTGCTCCAGACCGAGAAGGTTCTTCTGAAGATTAGACAGGACACTATGGATGATTGCACTTTGACTTAGGATTTCCTCTTCTTCCATTTTCCACCTCCCTTCCGATGAAGGAAGCCACATTCTTTCTCCTCAACTTGCACCAGATGTAGTGATTTGAGGGGGGGGGGGCTGTTCTCCCAGAACCCAGACTCAATACAAAAACTCCTAATTGAAGCCTTGAGAGTGTCTTTGTAGAGCTTCTTTTGATCATCATGAGAGTGTACTCCATGCTCAAGATCTCTACAGAACATTCTCTTTGATAAATGAATGTCATGCACTCTGGCTACATATCCAGTTCAACACTGTTGCGACTGCCTCAATATCATGTGGATACTTGGCATTCCAGCTATTGTGAGCAGCTCAGTATCTTATATTTTGGCATGTCATCAGACCTCTTTAGGCATTAATAAAGTTGCTAGAGTCAAATTAAGCTTCTTTATTTCATTTCATAATGAACAAGAACAGGATATGTTTTTAATGGTGACCAAGCCTTCTTGATTTGTCTTTTTATTTTTCCTTTCCTTTTTTCCCAAACCTCCTCCTTCCTCTATGGGAGATTATTATTTCCTCTGGGTGTCATTTGGGCTAGATGCGGAACAGTATTCAACACAATTCAAGCCCCTTGTCTCTATCAGGCATTCAGATGTGAGTGCTGTTCTGTGTAGGTCACTCAGTAACAATTAGAATCGATCTTCATCCTTATATCTTTTGCTTTTTAATGATGTTAACAATTGTGTACCCATCAAATCCCCCTGCTGTGATCAGCTAACTCAGCATAAAGTGGCAATTGAGCCTAACTTTTGCTTTACCCATTGAGAATATTGATGCGTTTAAGATCAATCATGGCTTAAGCAAAGCTTGAGTCATGTTAAAATATAATTGTAAAGTATAAAATAACCCTTCCCTGGTTGAATGGCATAAATGTCCGCGATAACTCTACATTGCATCGTTTTATTGAGACAATAAAGAAATGATCAGGATAATCTGAGCGATGTAAAACCATTCCTGCCTTATTAGTCACTGGAGCCAAACAGACAAATCACTGGTGCACCTGGTCTTATTGGACGACTGTTTTGTTGCCACCAAGAAAACATCTCCTAAAAGTGGGAAAGGGCCTTGGATTGATCGGTAACAATTCCGCTGTGGCTTTTACATTTGTCACTGGGAGGTGAGGGGGCGGAATTGTGCATTTGACACCTGCCGCCATATTCTGAAACACAGCTGTGCTCATTCTATCATAATTACTTCTTCCAGTCATTAACAGGATGCCTTTTCTTGGCTGCAATCTTTTATTCAGAATGGTTCCTTTTTAAAAAAATCTTTTGATTCAAATGCTGATGGTTTTGCTCTTGCAATCAGTTAGTTCGATTAATACAACTGAATATCAATAGATGTTGAAAGTGACCTTATTGAGCTCAGTTGAAGAAGCTTTTGTAATCTGCCACTTAAAAGGAGAATGATTTGTTGATGGCAACTGGATACATTTTTTTGTTAAAAAATCATGACTGATAATCTTGTGACAATTATTTGAACATTTTCCCAGGTTCCACCTCCTGGAGCCAGTTTGGCTATATTTCAGGTCAGAATGAATGTTTGGTACTGCTGTGCTAAACGACACTTTTAACGAGAAATGCTGCAAGCATTTTCATTTCAGAAGAATTGAAATGGACAGGGCAGCTATCCCTCCCTCGCTGTCTCACGTGCTCATCACTCTGTGTCACTTTCACTTTCCTGTAGCCTCGCTTTGCCCCTCCTCCAACATCCCACCACCCCCTCCAACACCACTTCCATCTCATACCCAGTTTTTTTTGCACTGAGTGCAGACTGTCGGCTGGTTGCTAGGAGACAGCATCTGCAATACAAAGAGCTCAAACTGTGTAAGGTCAACAGTGTCAGCCTTGCTAGTAGTATGTGTATGTGTGTCTGTGTTTACAGACAGCCCTCTCCTTCCCTCTGGAACAATTCCAAAAATCTTTTTAAATATCTTTTTAATTAAGAGTTGAAAAGACTCACTTTGCACACTGGAAACATTGGAAAATAATTACGAAGGAAAGGTATTTTAACACTCTGTCCAAATGCAATTATTGCTACAGATCCTGTAGTTTATATGACTTTCGAGGGTGAAATGTGTAAGTAATTGAATCCAGTTGTATGACTGAAAGTATAAATGATGTTCCAGCAGGATTACTGACTAAAATATGTGATTGTTCATTGAAACTTGAAAGCTCCTGGTTTCAAGGGGCCAAATGTCATGGTAAATTGAGAATCACAGATTGGGTCATTTAAAATCTATTTGCCCAGTAGTTGAATTTTGGTAGGGTTTGGTTCACAATAGGTCTGTCTTGTTGATGGAAATATTGACATCTAGATTCATTGATGTCTGCAGTACAGAATGAGGCTGTTGACTCATCACACCCAAATAAGATTTATGCTACATGAAACCAGAACTAATCTAATTCTCCTGCTGTCTCCATATTCTTTAACCAAAGTTATTCGCTAAAGATTACATCTTCAAATTAATTAAGGATCTTGTTTCTGATATTATGAGAAATCATTTCCATTAAGTAAATATTTAGAACTGTTTTTATACTCAGATTTTGTGACTGTATGTCAACTATATGTCCCTTCGGCCTAACTAGTAGAACTGTCATTTTTTGGTCATTCAAGCCCCAAATTAAAAGGCTAAATCTTCAGTTTCTAGAGATATTCTACTATTGTATTGAGTTGGTTCTGAATTGCTGAGGGTAATAGTGTATTTAAACTGCAATTGTGTTTGCAATATGTTTTTTTTTGGACACACTTGACAGTTTTCAGGGTGAGTTTTTGTGAACATACTCCTTTTTACAACACCAAAAATATAGATAGAAAGCCTTTTACTTGCTTATTTCTGGGGCAGTGCTGGTACAAAGTAGCTGTTGCTTTTACTTGGATGTAAAGGCACTGAATTTTAGGATAGATTGGTGTGAAATGACATGATGTAAATTTTGCTCAAAATGTGCTATCCTTTTTAAAGTACCTTTGTCAATAAGATATATTTTTATGACTTGTGAAATGCAGCTGGCAGAATCTATCATTGCCCAGCTAGGCTATCAATTCACCACTTACTGTTTTCTGTTGTGTGTTTAGGGTCTCACTCTGGTTGGTTTTCCAAAGTCAAGCTGCTGAAGCCCATTGAACTTGCAGTATGAACTCTTTATTTATAAATTGATCTAAACATGTAATCTTCACACTGTGTTAAAGCTCTCTCCACTTAGTCATGAGACTCTAGTATCATTATCATCATCCTAATGTATGCTTCTGGTGTTAATCCCAATACTCTTACAATATCTATACTTAGTTTTTCATTAATGTATAATGACAACAAAAGGCATAAAGCTACCAATTCCTCTTCGTAATCATATAAGGGACTAAACTTTGGTAAAATGGTCCCTTGAGAAGTCTTGAAGTGGTGGTACTGAATTGAATGGGGAGTACTTCTCCTATTACCTGTATAATGGAAACAACATTGATTATCCTGCCATATAATATGATGTATTATATAGTACCATTTAATAACATCTGAAAATAAGATGTTCCACTATTAATAAAATAAACTTAGAGAACCAAAGAAGACCCACTTTAGAGAAATTGATTTTTTTAAAAATTCGCCCATGCATATTAAAGCAAAAAAACATTTCTTATTAAGACAACTGCAAATAGTTGATATGATTTCTCCAAAAAAAAATGCCAGGAAGAATAGCAATGACTCCACATGGCCTTCATCAGTGTGAAAAAGGCCTTTGACGCAGTCAATCAGGAAGTGCTGTGGAAGAACGTGTAAAAGGCTGGTTGTAAGGAGCAGTTCATCACCATCCTCGGTCTCCTCCATGACAAAATGTGTGAATCAATAGTAATTTGACAGAATTCTTTGAGGTCAAGACTGGAATCAAGCAGAGATATGTCATTAACCCTGCCCTTTTCTCACCACTATTCTTCTTCTTGTCAAGTTCAATCTTCCCAGTGGTGTGATATTGTCTGCAGGACAGATGGAAAATGTTTCAACCTCAGCTGGTTGAAATCCAAGAAGAAAATGACACTGAAATGACTTGTGGAATTTTAATATGTGGATAACTATGTCATCTCTGCTGTCTCAAAACAGAATCTTCAAGCCTGACTTGGTGTCTTCACAGAAGCATGCCAAAAAACTGATCTCAGCCTCAACCTCAAGAAGACTCAAGTCCTTTACCAACCCATCCCAATGAAGTTCTGGTTCATCCCTCCTTTAAGATCAGTAGTAAAATCCTCCCAAATGTGGAACATTTCCCCTACCTGGGAGCTGCCTCTCATTTTAGGCTGACATCAAAGTGAAAGTCTAGCATTGTATCCAATCTGTGAGTGCCACTATCTAATCTAAGGCTGAGAGTCTTTGATGACTGTGAAATCTGTACTGGTGCCAAGATCTTTGTGTATAAGGCAGTTAAGCTTCCAACTCTTCTATATACGTGTGAAACGTGGCCTATGTATAGTCGCCTCCTCAAGGGCCTGGAGAAATACCAACAATGCTCTATGGGATGGATTCTCAGAATCACCTGAGAGGACAGATGTGCTGGAGGTGCTCCAGTTTTCTCTCACAATCCAATGATGTGCAGGTTAGGTGAATTGGCCAAACTAAATTGCCCATAGTGTTCAGGGATGTGTAGGTTAGGTGCATTAGTCAGGAGTAAATGTCGGGGAATGGGTTTGGGTGGGATATTGTTCGGAGGGTTGGCGTGGACTTGTTGGACTGAAGGGCCTTTTTGCACACTGTAGGGATTCTAAGATTTGTCTGTATTGGCCTGATACCAAATTTGACATTGATCTGGTCCTAAAAGCACTACAAGAGCAGTCCAAGCTAATTACCCTCTAATTTTCTCTTATTTTCATTCACTTATGGGATGTAGGTGTTTCTGGTTGGTCAGCTTTTCCTGGAGCAGTATTTTTCGCCACACATTTTTGCAGATGACACCAAAATTGGAGGTGTAGTGGACAGCGAAGAGGGTTACCTCATATTACAACAGGATCTGGACCAGATGGGACAATGGGCTGAGAAATTGCAGAAGGAGTTTAATTCAGATAAATGCAAGGTGCTGCATTTTGGGAAAGCAAATTTTAGCAGGACTTATACACTTAATGGTAAGGTCCTAGGGAGTGTTGCTGAACAAAGAGACCTTGGAGTGCAGGTTCATAGCTCCTTGAAAGTGGAGCCGCAGGTAGACAGGATAGTGAAGAAGGTGTTTGGTATGCTTTCCTTTATTGATGAAAAATGTGTTGCTAGAAAAGCGCAGCAGGTCAGGCAGCATCCAAGGAGCAGGAGAATCGACATTTCAGGCATAAGCCCTTCTTCAGGAATCCTGTTGCCCGAAACGTCGATTCTCCTGCTCCTTGGATGCTGCCTGACCTGTTGCGCTTTTTCAGCAACACATTTTTCAGCTCTGATCACCAGCATCTGCAGTCCTCACTTTCTCCGAGATGCTTTCCTTTATTGGTCAGAGTATTGAGTACAGAAGTTGGGAGGTCATGTTGCAGCTGTACAGGACATTGGTTAGGCCACTGTTGGAATATTGCATGCAATTCTGGTCTCCTTCCTATTGGAAAGATGTTGTGAAACTTGAAAGAGTTCAGAAAAGATTTACAAAGATGTTGCCAGGGTTGGAGGATTTGAGCTTCAGGGAGAGGCTGAACAGGTTGGGGCTGTTTTCTCTGGAGCATCGGAGGCTGAGAGGTGACCTTATAGAGGTTTACAAAATTATGAGGGGCATGGATAGGACAAATAGACAAAATTTTTTCCCTGGGGTCGGGGAGTCCAGAACTAGAGGGCATAAGTTGAGGGTGAGAGGGGAAAGATATAAAAGAGACCTAAGGGGCAACTTTTTCACGCAGAGGGTGGTGGTGTATGGAATGAGCTGTCAGAGGATGTGGTGGAGGCTGGCACAATTGCAACATTTAAGAGGCATTTGGATGGGTGTATGAATAGGAAGGATTTGGAGGGATATGGGCCGGGTGCTGGCAGGTGGAACTAGATTGGGTTGGGATATCTGGTCGGCATGGACGGGTTGGACCGAAGGGTCTGTTTCCATGCTGTACATCTCTATGAATCTATGACTGTATGACATTTGTTTGGTGTTTTGGGGTGATAGCATTAGTCCTTGGCCTCAAGATGGCTGGCACTCCTTTCTCAAGTTCCTTTTTTGTACTTCCTCTTGCTGACAGGAGTTCTTGATGAATTGTGAACCTTCAGGCAAGATGCTCCTCCAAGTCGGTTTCTTCTATGTGAGGGTTTCCCAGGTATTGGCATGTATGTTGCATTTCTTGAAGTTAAAGACCACACAACGTCAGGTTATAGTCCAATAGGTTATATGTTCTCGGATCTACATATTAATGAACTGAAACCTGTATCCCATGCTAAAAGATGAAAGACTGAAAAATCCAGGTGTGTTCAATATATGACACTGTAATCTTTGCTATAAATTTTGTGTCTTATGATCTTATACGCCACAACCATCTGATGAAGGAGCAGCACTCCGAAAACTTCACATTTAAAATGTAACTTTTCATTAGTCAATGATAGTACTCAGCACATGTATAGTTATGACTCAATCATGTAGTGCAAAACTTAATGATTATTAAAGATAGGAAGGATATTGAAGACTTCAGAATTGTAGGACTAACAAAAAGATTAAACCCACTCCTACAAAATGGAAACCAATAACAGGGAGTGATATAAATATTGAATTCTAACCACATCTTATCAGTTAGCAATGTACTAACTGACAGAGCTTTGTTCTGATAATTTACTTGTCATCTTGATGTCCTTATTTAAATGACTGCTTTGTAAGTCTTTCAAGTATCCATTGTTTTCCATTTAAAAACACTGATACTTTGGATAGGTAGATGAACAATAGTGCATTCAAGACTTAATCTAAAGTAGCACATAATAATGTTTTGTAATTATCAACACTGCTGATATTGCTTTCTTTCATCTTCAATTCAGCATTGATAATTACAGCATTTGTTTTGATGACGATAATTGTGATTGTATACCTACATTCAAGCTAATGGAGATTCAGACCTTCTTTCTGAATACGCTATCCCAGTACATTACCTGCTTGAACGCTCCCTAAATGCTGGTGACTGTGCCCCTTTCAGTTTGCATTCAAGCCAATACATGAATTGGGTTATGGTATGATAATAAACATCCCTTTTAAATGCTGAGCTATGCCTGACGAGAGTCTAATTGAAGACAATGAAAGCATTAATTACCACCATTAAATTGAGCTGTCACTTCATTCCTGATCAGATACAAAATACATGATCATTAAAGCACCTTAAGAGAGAGGTAATTTCCATACTAAAAGAATGCGCATTGTTAAAAATATATACAGTTTTTTTTAAGTGCTGTGTGCTGTGACTATTGGGATTTTGAATTTTTCTGCTATGTTTAATCAACCATTTCGCTGGTTGGGCTTTGAAAATCAACAGTATGGAATAGCTAAGAGAAACTATGGAACACTTATTGGAATGGCAGATGAAATAATTAACAACCAGATAATAGCTCAATTTGAACCAACAGTTATTCGTTTTGGGATAAACCCAACAATATACATTGGGTGTAAGTAGGTTTCACAATAGGTGCTGTTGGCATAGAGGACCTTCCAATGTTTCAGTGATTTCATTCAACATATCACAATTTTTCATGTATATTAGTTAGTGTCAGAACTCCTAACAAGGGGTTGATTTTGACTTAGGTGCATTTCTAATTGATTTGTGATTGATTTCTTTCTCTTATCAACACAGTTGCTATTTTTTATTCAGAAGAGCTGTCCACCTTTGATTGGTCAGCAGCTCTCAATAGGCAGGTTTTCTCCCCTAGTGTACTTGATCCTGGGCTGGGTTATATAAGTCTACGAGGGATATTTAACATTGGTGACCTTCCCGGAGAAAGCAAAGCGGGTCTCTCACTAGGTCCTGAACCAGCAGGTGAGACTCTTGATGGCCCCTATAAAATTCAGCTCCTTGTGTTTGAAAGAGCTGAAGACTTTCTGTAATGTTATTAGATGCTGTGATCCCAATATTCCTGATCCTGGGAAGAAGCATGGCAATAACATAGTTGGGATGGAACTGATTTCTGCATGGTAACTCAAAAACAAAATAGACCATCAACAGCAGAATTCTACTCAAACACAATCTACAACCTCATTGCCTGGCATATCCCCCATTCTACCATAACCATTAAGCCAGGGGATCAACTCTGGTTTAATGGAAAGTGCAAGAGGTGCAGTAGCAGCCAGACATAAAAATGAGATGTCAACCTGGCATAATTATAAAACAGGGCAAAAACAAGGACTGCAGATGCTGGAAACCAGAGTCTAGATTAGAGTGGTGCTAGAAAAGCACAGTAGGTCAGGCAGCATCAGAGGAGCAGGAAAATCGACGTTTTGGGCAAAAGCCCTTCATCTGGAATAGAGCAGGGTGGCTGCAGGGTGGAGAGATAAATGAGAGGGGGTAGGGGTGGGGAGAAAGTAGCATAGAGTATAATAGGTGAATGGGGGTGAGGATGGAGGTGATCGGTCAGAGAGGAGGGTGAAGTGGATAGGTGAAAAGGAAGAGAGGCAGGTAGGACAGGTCATGAGGGCAGTGCTGAGCTGGAAGTTTGGTGCTGGGGTGAGGTGGGAGAGGGGGAAATGAGGAAACTGGTGAAATCCACATTGATGCCCTGGGGTTGAAGTGTGCCGAGGTGGAAGATGAGGCGTTCTTCCTCCAGGTGTCTGGTGGTGAGGGACCGGCGGTGGAGAAAGCCCAGGATCTGCATGTCCTTAGCAGAGTGGGAGGGGGAGTTGAAATGTTGGACCACAGGTTGGTGGGGTTGATTGGTGAACTGTGAGATTTTCCTGCTCCTCTGATGCTGCCTGACTTGTTGTGCTTTTCCAGCACCACTCTAATCTAGACACTAATTATAAAACAGGACTACTTGTGTGCCAAACAGCAAAACAGCAAGTGATAGGCAGAGATAAGCAATTTGGACAAAGTGAGGACTGCAGATTCTTGAGATCAGAATCAAAAGGCAAGTCCGGCAGTATCTGAGGAACAGGAGAGTTGATCTTTCAGGCATAAGCCCTTCATGATTCCTGATGCTGGACCTACTGTGCCTGTCCAGTGCCGCACTTTTTTACAGAGATAAACAGTTCCACAATTATTGGATCGGATTTAAGCTCTCCAGTTCTGCCACATCTAGTCATAAATGGTGGTGGACAATTAAACAACTCACTGGAGGAGGAGGCTTCAAAAATATCCCCAGCACATCAGCGCAAAAGATAAGTTTGAAACATTGGTAACAATCTTCAGCCTGAAGTGTTGAGTGGATGATTCATCTCTGCTTTCTCCAGAAATCTCCAGCTAGCATCACAGATGCCAGCCTTCAGCCAATTCAATTCCCTCTATATCATATTAATAGTTGGGGATACTGCATATTGCATAGGCTGTGAATCCTGCAAACCTTCTCACAGTAGTTCTGTGCTGAAGACTTGTGCGACAGAACTTTAAACAGCTCTAGCCAGGTTGAACAGCTACAACACTAGCATTTACTCAATAATATGAAAATAGGTGCAATAAAGAAATAAGAAATCTGCCAGTGGACATGGATAGGTTAGGTGAATGGGCCAATGTTTGGCAAATGAAGCTTAATGTGAACAAGTGTGAGGTTATCCATTTTGGTCAGAGGAACAGAGAGGCAAATTATTATTCAAATGGAGAGAAACTTCAGTGTGCTTTGGTGGAGTCTGGTGACAATGTGCATGAATCTCAAGAAACTAATATGCTGGTACAGTAGGTAATAAGGAAGGCAAATGGAGTTTTGACATTCATCGCTAAAGGAATAGAGTATAAAAGTAGGGAAGTGTTGCTGCAACTTAGGGAGACCACACCTGGAGTATTGCATACAATGTTTGAGAAGATTTGGAAACTGGTGTTGGAGAAGTTTTCTTCCAACCATGCAATGTTAGTTCCCTTACTTGGGGAAGGGTGTAGTTGTATTGGAGGCACTTCAGAAGTGATTCATTAGATTGATTCCAGACAAGAGTGGTTGTCTTATGAATTGAGATTAAGGCCCATACTCTCTAGTGTTCAGAAGAATGAAAGGAGATCTAATTGAGATATATAAGGTACTAAAGAAGATTGAAACAGTAGATGTACAAAGGATGTTTGCTCATGTGGGGTAGACTAGAACAAGAGATCATAGTTTTAGGATAAGGGGTACCAGATTTTAAACAGAGATGACGTGAATGTTTTTCTCTGAAAGGCCTTCTGGATTTGTGGAATTCAGTATCCAGTGTAAGATGGATGCTGGGACATTGTTTAAATTTACAGAGGAGATGGACAGACTTTTATTTGGTATTATGTTAAAAGGTTATGTGGAGCAGACGGGAAAGTGGTTTTGAGACTATTATTGCAAGCACCAGAATTCAATTTATGAATTGTTTCCTTGTTTTCAGTCAAACTGGATAGTAGATGGAAAACTTAGAGGGCATTTACAATACATGTTTAACTTGGATATAAAAGGGTAACACTTTTTTGGTCCAGTGCTACTCAGTGTCAGAACATTCCAGAGTGGTAATGGGTGTCTTTTTTCTAAGCAATGCCACTACGCTATGATGTCAACTGCACTTCAAGCTGGATTTGCATTCTCTCGGTAGCCTCACTGTGAAATGCTACAGTTGTAAAGCAAAAGAACACTCACCCGTAATGATTTCAAGAAAGAGTTCATCCGTCTCATTTTCTGCTTGACTGAAACCTCTATCTCAGGAAACTGAATTCCCTTCAGTTCTTGGAAAAAAGCTTGATCTTTCCATTTTATTTATATATAATATATATATATTGCTGACTTAAGGGAAATACGGAACCAAGTTTGGAGGTGACACTAAGTAAGGAGGCACAGTTAGTTGTGTGAATGGGAGACAGAATACAAGTGAAAATGGATAGATTAAGCGAGTGGGCAAAACTATGACAGATGGAGGTCAATATGGGTAATTGTGACTGTGGATCAAAGGAAGACATTGGTTTATTTTCTTAGGCCTTTACCTGAAGCAGATTGAAATTCAAAACTGGTGACATTACAGTTCAGTTGTGCTGTACTTTGTTCGTTTTACATGATGAAGATGATTGTGTCCAGCATCTGGGATATTTAGTAGTGTGCCAGTGGGTATGTAAGTGACTGGTAAGGCTGATCTGTGGCTGGAAGATGTGACTGCAAATAAAATAAGACACCACAGGTAAAGAGTTTTGCATGAGTTGATGGCTTGGAATTTCCTGTCCATATACTTTCCTCCTGCCTCTGAAATGCACTTGCTTTCAAAGCGGCAGCTCCCTCAGAGTGTTCTTGCAGTTTAGCCTTTAACGATCATGAGTATGTATCCCTCTCTCAAGCGCTCCATAAACATTTTGCTTTGAATGGTGAATATCAGACATTTTGCATCTGTAATCAGCCCATTTCAATTGTCACAGTCTTAGTCTGGTGTGGATGCTTGACATGCCACTTGGGCGAGCACTTCAGTGTCTGATATTTTGCCCTGCTATCTGATCTTCAGGAGTTTCCAAAAGAAGCTTAAGTAAAGATAGTTGAGGTTTCTGGCGTGCCTCTGGTGCATAGTCCAAATCTGGCATGAACAGAGCAGAATGGGCAGTACTAAACTCAAGAGTCTTTAATTTTGTTTGGCAGACCTACTCCTTTCCATTCCCAGACTGTTGGAAATTTGCCAAAGCCTACACTTGCTTTGGCAATTCCTGTCTTTGAAATAGACAGCTGGAGTGAGTCTGATGCTGAGATAAGTGAACTTAGCCAACTGCTTGGTTTATCTGACTATTGACAGTTTCTGGTTGTGGAGTGAATCCTTGAGTTTGAGATGGGCCTTTGTTGAAGCAGGCTCAATTTTCTCTGTGCTGATTTTTAAAAAAATCATTTGTGGGACATGGGTGTTGCTGGCTGGCCAGCATCGATAGCCCGTCCCTATTTGCCCTTGAGAAGGTGGTGGTGAGTTGCCTTCTTGAATCGCTGCAGTCCACTTGCTGTGGGTTGACCCGCAATGCCGGTAGGGAGGGAATTCCAGGATTTTGACCCAATGACTGTGAAGGAACGGTGGTATATTCCCAAGTTAGGGTGGTGACTAGCTTGGAGGGAAACTTGCAGGTGGTGGTGTTCTCACGTATGTGCTGCCCTTGTCCTTCTAGCTGGAAGTTGTTGTGGGTTGGAAGATACTGTCTAAGGATCTTTGGTGAATTTCTGCAGTGCATCTTGTAGATAGTACACACTGCTGCTACTGAGCACCGGTAGTGGAGGGATTAAATGTTTGTAGATATGGTGCCAATCAAGTGGGTTGCTTTGTCCTGGATGGAGTCAAGCTTCTGGATGTAGGTTTGCTCGCTGAGCTGGAAGGTTCATTTTCAGACATTTTGTCACCATACTAGATAACATCTTCAGTGAGCCTCCGGGCGAAGCATTGCTGATGATTCTTGCTTTCTATTTATATGTTTGTGTCTCTTTGAGTTGGTGATGTCATTTCCTGAGGTGATGTCATTTCCTACAGTGATATCATTTCGTGTTCTTTTTCTTGGGGATGGTAAATGGGGTCCAGGTCAATGTGTTTGTTGATAGAGTTCCAGTTGGAGTCAACCTGAGCTGCAATTCTTCTCAAAACCCGGTGTCAAGCTTCTTGAGTATTGTTGGAGCTGCACCTATCCAGGCAAGTAAAGAGTATTCCATCACACTCCTGACTTGTGCCTTATAGATGGTAGATAGACTTTGGGGTGTCAGGAGGTGAATTACTTGCCACAGTATCCTTAGTCTCTGACCTGCTGTTGTAGCCACTGTGTATATATGGTGAGCCCAGTTGAGTTTCTGTTCAATGGTAACCCCAAGATGTTGACAGTGGGGGATTCAGTAGTGGTGATACTGTTGAATGTCAAGGGGCGGTGGTTAGAATGTCTCTTATTGGTGATGGTCATCATTCCTGAAGAAGGGCTTATGCCCGAAACGTCGATTCTCCTGTTCCTTGGATGCTGCCTGACCTGCTGCGCTTTTCCAGCAACACATTTTCAGCGATGGTCATTGTCTGGCATTTGTGTGGTGCAAATGTTACTTGCCCGTTGATCATAAGGCCAGAGTTATCGCATGGATTGGAAAACAAATTATGCTGTTTTGTGTGTCCAGTTCTAAACCAGCAGCTATTGCACAAAGATTGGCAAACAGGAAATTGCAAAGTATAAGCTTAGAAATTTGATCTTTGATTCATTACGATAGATGCAAAATATTGATTTCTCTAATATTAGTTATCCAGAACAAGAGGCAATATTTAAAATTAGAGCTAGGCCAGTGAAGAGGGAAATTAGGAAGCATTTCTTGAAAGAAGGAGATTCTTTAAATAATAGAAATTTGGAATTCTCTTCCTGGAAAGGAGAGCTGTACAGACATTTTCAAAATGAAGATTAGTAGATTTTTCTTGGATAAGGGTATCAATAGATATGATCATTGAATGGCAGAACCAACTCCTGGAGTTGAATAGCCTCCTCAGTCTTTTGAAAAGTGAGGTTTCTAAAACAAAATGTCTGATTTAGCAAAGAAATAGAGTTTACAGAATTGAATATGCGACACTGATGAGCTTCTTCTACTCGTAATTTTGCTGCTATTTTAAAAATTGCTATAATCAAAATAAAATGTGTTTAATCTCACAGTTTTCATAATTTCTTCATTATATCAATCGTCTGGTACTGCACATGGTTTCACACTGAAACTGCCTTCAGGGGACTTTGTCTAAATCATTTATGTTCAGCTTGGCTGGACAACTATAAAACCATAGGAGGATTGTAAAAATGAGTAATTGCGGATGTTTGTAGCCTCGCTAGCATGACGTAATATGCAGCACCGGGCTTGCACACGTATAATGGTGTTTTAGAAGTTTCAAATTATTCTCTTAATTTCAAAGTAACACAATATTTGAGAGAAACATTTGTCGTATTTGTCAATGAGCTGTAAGCAGGTACTGGTTGACTTTCAACTTATCACATCCTTCTTTCCCCATACACCACTACCCCGCTCACCTAAATATTTGTGAATATGACCCTATTTATGGGCAGCACGGTAGCACAGTGGTTAGCACTGCTGCCTCAGAGCGCCAGAGACCTGGGTTCGATTCCTGCCTCAGGCAACTGTCTGCATGGAGTTTGCACATTCTCCCCGTGTGTGTGGGCTTCCTCCCACAGTCCAACAATGTGCAGGTGAGGTGAATTGGCCATGCTAAATTGCCTGTACTGTTAGGTGTAGGAGAATGGGTCTGGGTGAGTTGCTCTTCGGAGGGTTGGTGTGGACTTGTTGGGCCGAAGGGCCTGTTTTCACACTGTGAGTAATCTAAAAAAGTTGTGCTTCTTTCTTGCTGTGGTCCAGCATTGTGTGTACATGCAGACGGGTGCTGTCTCAAACAAGTAGTCGGTTGTTCTGTAATTGGGGATATGCTTGATTGCAGGATAGCATTTAAGACAACTCAGCCAGATTATGAATCATTACCTTTTGTGAAACTGCAACCAAAAAGGATAATTGATTCTGAACAAGCTCACTGTGTGACCTTTGTGCAAATTCTGATACAATGCCAGTTGAATTGAATAGTAACTGAACACACCAGGATATTGTCAGGACTGTCTGAATTCAGTGAGTAGATCAGTGAGGAATTGGAGAACTGTTTACTGCAATTGCAACTAATTCTGTGACAGTCAAGCTGTGGTTTGGATTTGGAATCTGATCTTTAGGAATCAGAAAATCCCAATTGTCAAATAAGGTGAAAGATTCCTGGTTAACATTAGGATCTTTTGGCTAACAAAGTACTGAATGGATAAGCGAAGATTGGGTTGCTACGGCAAGATAAGATGGAAAAGGCAAACAGCAATGGTTGGAAGGAACACCCTCCCCCCTTCCCCCAGTTCTGAGATTTATTTTATTAATGCTGAAAATTCCTCAAAATGTCAACGACCTTGATAATGATGCTGTATCTCAAGTCAAAGTAATAAATGACAAATTTAAAAATATAGAATTTTATATTAAACATTATTCCAGCTCTTCTACAGAAAAACTAGATCATCCATTCCAAACTTAACTTCCTTTCATAGAGTTTAGGTTTTACCATTCTTCATGGTCTTCAGCAAACATCCAATGGGATCAAATTGACATGAACAGTTTGTTTAGTTTTCTTCTGATAGAACTGAATTTTGCAAATGGTCTTGAATCACTTGGACTGGGTACATAGAACTAGGCAAAAGTGAGGACTGCAGATGCTGGAAACCAGAGTTTAGATCAGAGTGGTGCTGGAAAAGCACAGCAGATCAGGCAGCATCCGAGGAGCAGGAAAATCGACGTTTCAGGCAACAGCCCTTCATCAGGAACTGGCTGGTTATCAGGAGGCTATCAGGACCACAGGTTAGTCCCATATATTTGATGACATTATCACAGCTAACCATATGGAAATACTTCTCTGTGAAAATGAGGTAGGAAAAGAATAAGGATGGACATAATCAAATCTTCAGAAACCTTGTACTGTGAAAATTCAATTGCAAATTGAAGCTGGTCAGGCTTAATAAAAGCACCGGCTGCAATGATAGATTGATATGTTGGAGTGATACCTTTAGAGGTTAAGGAGTTAATGGATAATTGCTTTTCCTGTGGTTGGATGCCATTTAGATGACTTTATATCAGAATAAGTTGTACTTAGTGTTTTGAAGAATAAGGTGAGTCGAATGGCCTCTATATGTTTTGAATATCTAAGCCTGTGTAAGTCTTGTGAACTTATGTCACAAACCCGTAAGTTAATTGTTCAGACTACTTGGCTTTTCATTTTGTATTAGCCCTTTATTTGCTCTCAGACCAGATGAGACCAGATCACACTACACCCATAGATCAGAGAGGTTGAGATCTGAGCTAGGGTTTAGCCTCCTTTGTTTGTTTGCTTGTTAGGACAGGTTTACTGAAAAGATATTGGACAAGAAAATGGCGGGGATGCACTGTGATTTTTCTGCCTCACACTTCAACTTGATTTCCCTAATTGATCCCTCATTAAGATCAGTTAACTCAGCGTAACCTGGTTCATCTCGTGACTAGGAAGAGATAAAACAAAAATGCTTTAAATCTGAAATATATATGGAAGATTAGAAATAGGCATACGTCAACAAGTAAGCAAAAGAGGCAGGTTGTTCATTTGGGTACTACAAATCCAAGTCATCACTGTTAATCCTGCTGTTTTGAAAAAGCCCTCACACTGTGAAAAATTAAACTGTATTTCCATTCAAAGACTGTTAATAGGTTTGCCATGTATTTCCAATATTCTATGCGATAGTTTGTGTGATTAATCACCACAGTAGCTATCGTGGAGCTTCTTGCTCTAGTTCCTTAAACAGAAATTACCAACTGGTGAATTGCATCAATACACCCTGTACTATGGCTTGCCAGGCTGTTTTCATGGTAGAGAAAGCCATTATTAAGTCCTAGAGAGGGTGGCTAATTCAGCCAGCTACTCTGCTCAGGTCAGCATTGAGTTTCTTGGTTGTTATTTTAGCTTCACCCATGATTAAAATGGAGTCAAACAAGGAAAGGGAAAGTACTGTAATTCCAGATGTGGCAACATGTATCTTTCTCTGTGTTTGTAATTTAGGTTGAAGGGCAGACGTACAAAATGACTTTTACAAGATAAATTTGGTATTTGGAAAGACATTTTACTGAAAGTAAATAGTCTAATTTCCCAAAGAAAAGCCAACTTAAGGTTCTGAGCATTAAAGAAGTTGAATGATGTGATTGAAACTTGAAATGGAAAATTGGCTCTCAAGTGGAAGGCAGTGTCAGTAGAGACCCCAAGGGGTTTTTAACATTGCATAGATGAACCATATAGATTACAGCAATATCAGGTCTGATGCCTGGTCTATTCTGATTTTAGCTGATCTCAAGTATTGAAGCACTAAATATTTTACAGTTGACCTCATATGACACTTAGAATGAGTTGACTTCATACGACACCTCGAAAGAGCTCTCACTTCTGACAACAATGCAGATCCTGTTACTGTTAGCATGTCGATATTGGGTGAGGCAGACTTGGCTTAGCTGTGGTATCCTGTTTCGGTTTCTCCACCTGGAGTGAATATTCTGGTCCTTCTGATGCTCAGAATTAAATATTGATAATGATCATAAACGCAAGAACTTGATCCAGAAAAGGGGACATTACTTCCATGGGGAAGGAGGAAGAAAAACAATTTTCACAGCAGCTTAACTATGTACTCAGAAAGTACCAATGGCAGGAAGCAAACAATAGATTGAATGAAAGTCTGATTTTCAAATGTTGACTGACAGGGTTTACAGAAGTAAGATATCCATGTTACTTCAGTTGTAGTCCCTTGAACATTCACAATTTCAACCCCTCCACTATTGGTGACCATACTTCTACTGAGCCACAAGTTCTGCAATTCCCTCCCTCATCCTCTCTGCTGCTGTACTTCATGTTCCTTCTCTAAGCTATTCCCTAAAGCTTCATTTGCCCTAATATCTTCTTGTGGGGCTCAGTGTTAAAGTTTGATTGATAATGCTTCTGTGAAGCATTTAGGATGTTTTACAATATAGGAGGTGGTTTAAAAATACAAATTGTTGTTGATATTTTGAAGCATCTGGAAACTATATATACTTCTGTAGGAATATTATTAACAGATTTATCTTTGGTTAGAAATATGTCCTTGGGTTTTAGCTTTTTTTTATGGCACAGCAGCTCACTTTTAAGTTTTAAGGGGATGTTTGAATATTTGCTTAGCACACTGCAGTTCAATGTTTAAATCTGGTTCAGAGCAGTTTTTAGTTATTTCTTGAACACTCATTTCTTTTCTGTCTCCTTCAGTCTATCTAACGTAAAGTTCCATGGGTATTCCCAATACCTCTCTCTTGCCACCATTATTTGTGTAAGTCTTGGTAAGAACTATAAGCAAGGATAGCCATGGAATAATAGTGTCTAGCACGATGCTTCACCTACATTCAGATATGCAGTTTGAGTGGCGAGGTGAGAGGAAGCTTCAACTCTTTGTAATCTTGGCACTCAGTGTCAATTACTGTTGCCTGCTCTTCTTTCTATATACATCAGATATATAGGTGAGCAATTAAAACACGACAATTAATTTTTATTAAAATCCAGTCTCCTTCAGAGGCAGTTGAAGATGGCGATGCCATTGTGTTCTATCTTTGACGGAGTCAGTACTCAACTCTGGCAGCAAGACTGTTAACCGTCCAAGCTGTAATTGTTTCTGATTTGTCATGTGCCTCAGGGACCCACCCTCCCCATCCTTAATTACATAGTCTGGAGGCAATGTTTTAATTGCTCACCTTGGGAAGTTCTCTGAACCACGTATTCTGATATTCCGGATTGGGGTCAAACCTGAAAATGATTTCATCTCACCCTAGTGTCTTCAGAGTTGAAGATTACACTCACTGATTGGTTAAGAGTAATGAAATAATTTTTCCATTCTCAGGAATGTTGGTGTGAATAACAGACTGTATAGGACTTCAGTGAAGATAGCACTTATTATAAAGCTTGAAATGATTCCTACCCATTTTACAAACTGACAGGAAGAATGATTTGTTGGAAAGAAAATTTAAGAAAGTATATGGAAATGCAATTAAAAAAAGTTAATCAAGCGTCAATAATGCTTTCATAGGGTTTAGGCCCAATTGACCTTGAACTCAATATCACCTTTTTAAAAAACTGGTAACCCCTCTATCTACTTACAGTTTCTAAATGGTTTTTTTCCCCCAAGTCTTGCTGCTTTGCTAACTGACAGCTAGAGTTACATGTGTAACCTTGAGTAGTGACCTAGGAAGGTATGAGTAGCCTGAAATGATGGTGGGCTCAGCAGCAGTCACTAACAGCACTCTTAGCCATGGGGGGATCAGCAGTGCTATTGTGTTGAGGATTGTTGAAACTTTATTGCTGGAACAGCACAGCAGGTCAGGCAGCATCCAGGGAACAGGAGATTCGACGTTTCGGGCACAGGCCCTTCTTCAGGAATCCTGAAGAAGGGCCTGTGACCGAAACGTCGAATCTCCTGTTCCCTGGATGCTGCCTGACCTGCTGTGCTGTTCCAGCAATAAAGTTTCAACTTTGATCTCCAGCATCTGCAGACCTCACTTTCTCCTATTGTGTTGAGGAGGTTAGTGGCTCTAAAATTTTGTTTTCAGTTCTGCTTCATCATTTGCTGTGATGGGTCAGCTTGATTTTGTTTGAACATGTTGTCTGATGCTGCACAAATTAAGTGTGACAGTGTTAAAAAAAAATACAGATTAATTTTAACACACGTAGTTTCTTATGCTTCATTGCTTACTCACTATCCTATATTTTACTATTGTCTATGTACTTTACTGTTTCAGGCACTGATATAGTCTGGCAAAGATACTCAGCAGTTATGCATGATTGAGCTGAATGTCTTACCTGAGTTTAATGCACTAACAGGAGGGGAATTGGTATTTGTTGAACTGTTATGTTATGTTTTCTAGGAAATTTGAATTTAGTTTGCTACCAATGTTATAAATTGTTTAGAAATTAGAAATTAATTGGTTTAGTTAAACAGTTAGCCTGTGCCCCAAAGTTAGAGATGCGCCGATCATTTAGAGTGGATCAGAATCATTGCTGTGATGGAGCGTATGCAGTGTGCTAGATTGCTTACAATACTTGAACTGATTAAAAGAAAAAATGGAATGCATTCCTGATATGGCATGGAGACCTGTACAGTCACATGTGGTTTCACATGGCTAAAATGTCATTACCTTTTGAGTGTTTGGACAGATATTTAGGGGAAATGTTCAACGCAGGTATTTAGGTAGTGACATTAGTCATGGTCATTGTGGAATCCCGTTATAATCTTCCTAGTTCAAATTTATATCTAAAGAGGCCTGGGAGCAATTTCTAATTGATGCCATGCAATGAGGGTCAATGAATAGGGTAGATTATAAGTGTTTTTGTTTGGAGGTGTCAAGGAGTAGCAAAGACCTCGGCTGAGTGTGTTAAGTCAAGTAATACAGTATAAAGTGACCCTCTTCAATTTCTTACTGATTGACTATTGCATATTTTAATGTCCATTCTTCAATGAAGTCCACTTAGATTTGACTCCAGTGCAGACGTTTTAGTGTAAATGCATTACTTCAGGAAGGATAAATGCCTTGGAAATCACCCATCTGGAAAAAGTAGATATTCTATTTGAATGCATCCTTTGGCTTAGCATGGCAAAGCTGATCCCAGTCAAATGGCATCTGAAACTCTTTTGTTACTATAATTCATACACATTCAGATAGCAGCTATCAGTGCATAAAATGGGATGAAATTGGGTTCATCCTTTAGCCTTTCAGCTTCACGTCATGAGCAAGAATAGCCATAATGTTAAATCTGCAGTGGTTATTTGTTGCACTTAGCTTGGAGCTTCAGCAGCTGAACCAAAAGGCCTAGTAAAACAAAAAACATTTGCAGCCCTAAGGGATAAATTGACTGAAGTGTGGATGCTTGTAGGCTAGCAAACTTCAACAGCAAAATGCAATACAACTACCATTGTGGGACTTGGATGCTCCATTAGCCATGCATGTTTCTGGGAGTTATAAAAGAAAGGTTAGTTTTACTGAACATGATACTAAAGAGAAATAGAACCCAAAGACTTATAACTCAGAAGGATTTAAAGGCTAGCCAGAGCCAAAAATGGGTAACAACTGCAAACTGCACTGAGGCCTGTAAAGGCTTGTAACAGAATGCCTGCTTGGCCTACTAATAACCTCCACCTGCCCTTTACACTTCATCCATATCAGGAGGGAATGAGGACTCTCAATGCTATGAGTTCCTAAATCTCTGGTCTATTAAATTTGTTTGCAAAATCACTGAGGGAGAAGAAGCATTCTGACCTTTATTCCGACACAATTGGTTACTAAGTCAAGGATTGACTCTTAAGCCCTGAAGCTGATGACCACCTCTTAATAAAGGTCAAGATGTCCCCAATGTGCGCCACAAATGACAAGGGTTTCCATTCTATGGCCCTTCCCTAATTTTGAAAATTAGCAAGATGAATGGCAATTCCTTTCCCAGGTATTTTCTGGACCCTCAACTCTTGTCACATATCAAATGTAAACAGTAATTGAACTTTTGAGTGAAGTACATTTGTGGCCTTAGCAACTCAAGTGTGTGTAATGCTGCAGTTATACTGTATTGGCTTAGTGACAGAGTTTCTATTTTGCCGAGCATTACAATACCTTCTCTCCAAATAGACAAACATCCCACAGTCCACAGAGTTTAGATAATGCTTGGCAAAGCCAGGATTAGGAATCTTCCTGAATGTTTTTCAGAGATTGTACTGGAGTTCAGTTTTTAACTTTATGCACTCGCTTGAATTTCACCACCATGGACAGTAATGTCATTTAATATATTCAAGGCTGAGTTCAATAGATGTTTAGTCTGTAATCAAGTCAAGGATTAATGGATGGCAGGCAAAAAAAAAAGTGGATTTAAAGTCACAATCCTATCAGCTATAATCTTATTGAATGGTAGAGCAAATTCAGGAGACCAAATGGCCTAGTCCTGCTTTTGTTTCTTATATTCTTATTAGAGGAAAAATAAGCTTTCCATTGATTACGCAACCGGGTCTAGTCTACCAGTTTGGACATTGACTATCCTGGAAGTCCAATTATTTACAGTGCACAAGAGTACTGCTGACCTGTTTGCTCAGATAACAAGTCTCGATATATAGAGGTAACCTGATGTGAACTTTAATCACAATGTATGTTGTCTTTTTTAGCACCCAATCAACAACAACTTATATAGAACCTTTAATGTAATAGAACACCCCACTTAACAGGAACATTGTCGCAAAATGATGCATCCTACCTTCTCCTTTCTTTCCAGTTTCACTTGCTTATTGCCTGCCAAAATGAACCTACTTTTGTAACATTGACAAATGTCTCAAAACTATTTGAAAGAGGTGAATACAGATGAAAAAAAACCACAAGATGAGTTTGAACCCTTGCTGGCTGGTTAGTAAATATCAGAGGCCTTTCAAAAGTTGCATAATCATCATCTTGCCTCAATAGATACCATTATCTTGATCAAAGGATAGTCACACCATACGTCATGGGGAAGATATTTTGAATTTTTTTGTAATCTAAAATGGGCAATGTTGGAGCAGTTGCCCATTGTAAAAGACTCCAGTTCTTCCCTTAAAGTCAATAGACATACAAGTTGAGAGAGATGTATTGTGGACAGCTAATCTACAATTACTCATTTTACATCTTGCCCAAGAGCAAATTGACCTCCATTGAGTGGCACGGACACCCGCAAGAGGCAATGAACTTGTGCTCATAGAAGGAACATATGAACAGGAATGCATCAACTACCCCTCAAGCCTGTTTTTCCATTCAGTGAAATCATGCCTGATCTGTGTCTGAACTTTATGCAGTTTATTAATGAGATTGGTTGGGTTCCAAATGATTTATGAAAATAACAAACTATATGGGTCATTGGAACTTCTCTTATAAAATACTTTCTTATCCTTCATGCTGGAAGATAATATGGAAGTGGCAATTAACTGTGACTTCATTAGAAATGACCTCCTAGAGAGGGATTATTCCAAAAATGATCTTTTCATTTTGTAGTTGCTTGTTTTCATGTTCTTATGATCCCCATAGAGACTGATGAGATTTTTAAAAATATATTTGAATTTCCAGTGACTGGCTAAAAGGATCATATGTAACAAAGAAGCTAAAAGCAACATTGTTGTCTAAACATGTTCTATAGGTAATTTATACCCTAAACTACAGACAAGGAATTTCAATCTGGCTTTTAGCATGAATAAAAATCTTCTGCTATGGTTTTGCTTTGTACTGACACTAATGCAAACTCTTTATTCGGTAGGAATCGGTCTGAAACTAATTTCAAGTCAAAAATGGCTTGCTTAATTTTTTCTTTGCTAGAACTGACGCCAGATGTATCTTCCAGCCTCCTTTAGACACTCAAAAATCTAGCGTCTTCAATCTGAGTGTGTGCTTCCACCCATGTTTTATGTCGTGATCCAGCATTTTCTCTGTGTCAAATGCAGGTCCAGCTGTCTCTTATCTCTTGCTGTCTACCTCTCAGATGGTTCAAACTGATTTGTGAGGTTCAGTCATATGTTCGGAAACCCTCAAGCTGATAATCCAATGGCTTTCAATGAGAAATGATCTTATCAGTTATTTTGTTAAACTTATTGTTGATTCTCGTTTTGTATAATTTAAACATATTACTTGATAATGTCTGCATCTACTTCTTGCAATAACAATATTTGCACAAATGCCTGCTGTTTTCCAGGTAAGTTGTTTTAAATCAATGACACTGATGGAAATTTAAAGGAGTAATATACAACAGTGTACAATATGGGAGGAAGCTGCTAACCACTGTTTGATGATTTCATTAGAAGACCTAGTTAAGTGCCAAGCATGATAAGTGTGATATGTTAAAATAACAATGAGGGTGAATGCTAATCAAAGCACACATTTAATTTACAAAGTGTAATTTACAAAGTATGACAGAGGTCCAAAGATCTGTTATTCATGACTAACATAGAATATTGAGATCTTTATGTAATAGCTAGGCATAAGAGAAAAGAGCAAGTATTTATCCTTTTGACTTAGAAACATAATATTAATGAGTGGGGAAATCAACCACATACAATTATTAAAATAGAAATGCAGGGTGCAATTTAATTCAGGCGGTACAGGTCTTGCACGATGACTAGAAAGCCAGCAAGAGCCTCATATTGTCTCCTTTGTGGAAGGTCTAGATTAGAGTCTAGATTAGAGTGGTGCTAGAAAAGCACAGCCGGTCAGGCAGCACCTGAGGAGCAGGAAAATCGACGTTTCGGGCAAAAGCCTTTTTTGCTCCTCGGATGCTGCCTGACCGGCTGTGCTTTTCCAGCACCACTCTGTTTTAGACTCTGATTTCCAGCATCTGCAGTCCTCACTTTTGCCTTTGTGAAAAGTCTGCTATATTCAGGAGCAGACAGGCACATAAATGGTGGGTTTTATTTGGGAGCAAGGACTAAGCGGTGAAAATTTCCACCCTGCAACGTGGGGCTTTTCATTATTGCTGTGTCTCTGCAATAAGAAATGACTGAAGGCATTGGCTACTGCAAAGGTTGTGGGCCTTCACAACTTTCTGGAAAAGCAGTGAAGACTTGAGCTCTAGATTTAACTGCACCCTTGGACAAGCTGTTCTGGTGGAGTTGCAACACTGATATCTGCCCAGCAATACAGAAAAATGCTTTTCCTGTCCACAAAAAGTAAGACAAATTCTGCCTGGCTAATCGCAGGCCTACTCTTGATCATTAGGAAAGCAATGGAGGTTATCGCGGATAGCACATGCTCAGCAATATCTTGCTCACTCATGCTCACATTGGGTTCCAGTAGGGCCTCACAGCTTCTATGGCCTTGTTCCAAACAACAACAAAAGAACTGAACTCCAGAGGTGACATGATGCCAAGGCTGCATTTGACAGAGTGTGGCATCAAAGAGCCCTAGCAAACTTGGACTCAATAGGAATCAGGAGAAAATCTCTTGGCTGGTTGGAGTCAGACATGGCCCAAAAGATGATGGTTGTGGTTGAGGGACGTCAATCATCTCAGCTTCAGGACATCTTCACGAGTTCCTCAGGGTAGTGTCCTTGACCCAATTTTTTCCAGCTGCTTCATCAATGACTGTCCCTCCATCATAAAATGGAGAATTAGGGGAGATTAAGACCTGAGGGTACAGCGTCAGGGTGAAGGGATGACCTTTTAGAACTGAGATGAGGAGGAATTTCTCCAGCCAAAAGGTGGTGAACCTGTGGAAGTCATTGCTGCAGAAGGCTAAGATGGTCAAGTCATTGAGTGTATTTAAGCCAGAGATAGATAGATTCTTGAAAAGTAAGGGGATCAAGGGTGATATGGAGAAGGCAGGAGAATGATGTTGCGAAACATACTGGAGCAGGCTCAGTGGGTTAACAGGCCTAATTCTGCTCCTTTATGTCATGTTCCTATGACCTTAAAAGGTCAGATGTGGGCAAGTTCAATAATGATTTCACAACGTTCAGCACCACTTGCAACTCTTCAGATATTGATGCAGTCCATATCCAAATGCAGCAAGACCCAGACAACATTACATTTTAGACCAATAAGTAGCAAGTAACACTGGCACCACACAAATGCTAAGCAATGAGTATGTCAAACAGGAGCAAATCTACCTATCACCCCTTGAAATTTAACAGTATTACTATCACTGAATCTTCCATTATCAACCTTGGGGGTTGTCATTGAAGGGGTTACCATTGATTGTTGAACTGAATCTGCCATTCTAAATACTGTGGCTACAAGACAGGTCAGCAGTTGCAATTCATCTCCTGTTTCTTCAAAGGTTACCCAGCTCTGATAAGGGCTTAAAAATGTGTTGCTGGAAAAGCGCAGCAGGTCAGGCAGCATTAAAGGAACAGAAGAATCAACGTTTTGGGCAGAAGCCCTTCTTCAGGAATGAGGAGGGTGTGCCAAGCAGGCTAAGATAAAAGGTAGGGAG
>NC_057724.1:56442735-56501470 GCF_004010195.1 Chiloscyllium plagiosum
CCCTCACCTTAACCTCCTTCCACCTATCGTATTCCCAGCGCCCCTCCCCCAAGTCCCTCCTCCCTACCTTTTATCTTAGCCTGCTTGGCATACCCTCCTCATTCCTGAAAGAAGGGCTTATGCCCGAAACGTTAACTCTCCTGTTCCTTTAATGCTGCCTGACCTGCTGCGCTTTTCTAGCAACACATTTTTAAGCTCTGATCTCCAGCATCTGCAGTCCTCACTTTCTCCAACTTTGATAAGGCACAAGTTAGGAAGGTGATCGAATACTTCCAGTTGCCCGGATAAGTGCAATCAAATTGATTGCCATCTAATCCATGATCATTAACATTCATCTCTTTCACTACTAATGCACAGAATCAGCAGTATGTACCATCCATAAGACGCATTGCAGTAACTCATCAGGCTCCCCTGACAGAGCCTTCTAATCCCATGACCTCTACCACCAAGAACAGCGTTACCCAATGTTTTTCTCATGGTGGAATTCACTTTTCTACTTTTCTGTCACTCATGGAGGCTAGTGAAGAACTTTCTGAAAGATAAGGTTTGACACAACAGTAATGTGAACTTCTGGAAAAAAAAAGTTCCAAAGCAATTAATTGGGAGTTCAACCAAGCACATAACAAAAATGTGCATTAAAAAGTGCTAAATGACAGAGCTGACGAATAAAATGTGCTTTTACATTTTCCATTAAGACCATAGCTAGGAACTGGCAAATGAGGGCCAAGTTCTGAACTGCATGGAAGTTGGGAGGCAGCAGGGAACTGGGCCTGAACCAAGGAACTGTGTTTAACTGAGGTGGAATTCACATGGAAGTGGGGCTTGGAAGTTGGTTCTCTTTCAGCCTGGATTTTTTTTTCTCTCTTAAATTGCTTGTTAGTAGGTTTTTGAGGGGAGGAAGAATACGAGTGAAAGTATATCACCCTGTCCATCTCACTTGCATGCACACAGTCTCCCTCCCATACATATCATCTCCTCCTTGCTTCTCCTGTATTTGTAGCTGCAATTGAAGGTTAGATGGGATCCCTAGGCAGACCATAATGTAGATCCTCGTTTGCCTGTTGGATGAGACTGACCTTGAAGGAGCAGGACAGCAACTGCATGTGAACTGTATTACTTAAAAGGCCCCTCCAAACCACACACAATCCTGCCTTGCAACTGTATCACTGTTCCTTTATTGCAAGGTGAAAAGCCTGGGACTTTCTTCCTGACAGCACTGTGGGGCAACTATTATCAAATATGGTAGAAGCTCAAGAAGGAAACTCATCACCTACTTAACAGCATTTAGGGATGAACAATAAATGTTGGCCTAGCCAGTAATGCCCACATATCACCAATAAATGAAAGATGATGAGGCTGCACTCTAACAGGGGCCCAGGATCAGTGAGGGATCTATGCTACATCTGAGTAAGGCCACTGGGAGGCTTTTGCTGATGTGGGGCAGGGTTAGGGGGAGGACAGTTTAGAGAAAAGGCAATGCCATGGCTCCCTATGTCTTTCCTTAATCACAGTTCTTAAGATCCCAGCTGATCTTATTACTGGACTAATCAAATCCAAAACTGAAATCTGGCTTGAAGATCATATATTAATTTATTCTGGTCTTAATGGACTGATATCTCATAGGAATATAAGCACAGAATGCTACAGATTTTGCTTTAACAAAACAAAATTTTATTATCAAGAAAATTAATATAAAACCAAGCAATCCAAACTAGCTGCTTACAATACAAAGATAAAAGATTTGTAAACACATAGTCAAAGTAATAATTAATCCCAGAATACTCCTTCATAAATTGAAAGGAAACAAAAACTTTTTGTATATGACCCAAAACACTTTAACTTTGAAGTGCCCAAAAGATCACTTGTACAATGATCATATTAGAGATCCTGTATCTAACACCTCAGTAGGTTCAAGACATTTGCAACTTCAGCTTTTAGATGAAAACCATACACAGCTTCTTCCTGGAGTTATCATGCATCTGAGCTTCAATATATTCAGTTTTAAGTAACCTCTTCAAAGTTTTACGCTAACAATTCTAGTGTGGACTAACACTAGCTCTTCATTGTAAGGTAAAAGTGAGGACTGCAGATGCTGGAAACCATAGTTTAGATCAGAGTGGTGCTGGAAAAGCACAGCAGGTCAGGCAGCATCCGAATTGATGCCCTGGGGTTTTGATTTAGATTAGATTACATTACAGTGTGGAAACAGGCCCTTCGGCCCAACAAGTCCACACTGACCCGCCGAAGCGTAACCCACCCATACCCCTACATTTACCCCTTACCTAACACTATGGGCAATTTAGTATGGCCAATTCACCTGACCTGCACATCTTTTGGACTGTGGGAGGAAACCGGAGCACCCAGAGGAAACCCACGCAGACATGGGGAGAACGTGCAAACTCCACACAGTCAGTCGCCTGAGGTGGGAATTGAACCCGGGTCTCTGGCGCTGTGAGGCAACAGTGCTAACCACTGTGCCACCATGCCGCCCTAAGTGTTGAAGTGTTCCGAGGCAGAAGATGAGGCGTTCTTCCTCCAAGCGTCGGGTCATGAGGGAGCAGCGGTGGAGGAGGCCCAGGAACTCCATGTCCTCGGCAGAGTGGGAGGGGGAGTTGAAATGTTGGGCCATGGGGTGGTGGGGTTGATTGGCGCGGGTGTCCCAGAGATGTTTCCTGAAGCGCCCCCCAATGTAAAGGAGACCACAACAGGAGCAACGGATACAATAAATGACATTGGTGGATGTGCAGGTAAAACTTTGATGGACGTGGAAGACTCCTTTGGGGTCTTGGATGGTGGTGAGGGAGGAGGTGTAGGCGCAGGTTTTGCAATTCCTGTGGTGGCAGGGGAGGGTGCCAAGACGGGAGGGTGGTTGGTTGGGGGGTGTGGACCTGACCAGGTAATCATGGAAGGAACGGTCTTTATGGAAAACGGAAAGGGGTAGGGAGGGAAATATATCTCTGGTGGTGGAGTCCGTTTGGAGGTGGCGGAAATGTCAGCGGATGATGCGAAGCTTGGTAGAGTGGAAGGTGAGGACCAGGGGGGTTCTGTCCTTGTTATGTTTGGAGGGGTTGGGTTTGAGGGCAGAGGTGCGGGATGTGGATAAGATCCGTTGGAGGGCATCTTCAACCATGTGAGAAGGGAAATTGCGATCTCCTCACTGTAAGGTAACTTAGTTCGCTATATATCTTCCCCTTCTCAGGAGCACCAGTTTACACAGCTATCATATTCCAAGTACTTTGCAGGACCATTCCACGCAAGTAAAAATTAAATCCAAATGTCTCCCTCTCTCTGTTGTGGGTGTTTCCCTTAAGATTAAAAAAAATTTCCCGAAATCTCAAACAAATCTTGAGGCCTCATTATTAACCTTGCTGGGTCACAAAGCAGAACAAGACCAGGCTTCAAAAGCAGTTTTTAAAATAACTCAAAAGAAATATGCAAAAGTTCATTATTAACTTCAGAGATATAGAAACCCGTTGGTTACTAACTCAAACTTGAAACCTACATCTAGAATAAGAAACATTTAAAAATGTAGATATCTAAGTTTCATCCATTATTAACACCACACAAGGAAAGCCCATTGCTGGTCAATTTACTGGCATTTAATAGACAGGCGTTTCTGGCTATCTAACCAGTGGATGAGATTTCAATCATCTAGATTATATTCGATCCATTGTTTCATCATTTTATTTTAAAATGTATGTACAATATAACTGAAGTGAAACGATCAACCTTGGCCTACAAACAAGCCATGGCTAAAAATGTGTGAAAATTGTTTTTCTTTTGTCTGAATCCCAAATTTATTTGTCCTGTTGCAAAAACAATCAAGTAACACATTCACAAAATGATTTCCATAACCACTGCAGGACCCTCTACTGATACTGCAGCACTACTGAGCCAATCAAAGCTGTTTATGCCCTGTAACACTGACTCATCAATTGTTGCTAATTATAGTCTTGTCCAATCCCTTTGTGCCTGCCTAGTTATTCTTTTTGCCACTTTCTCCCCACTCATTCTTCTCACAACTTCACCGAGCTCCCATTCTTGCCTTGATTTCACCCTCATTTCCTGTGACCTTACTTTCTTTCCTTGTCCAAACATTAGGTAGTCTGGTTGAGTTTATGTTAAGACTAAGTTACTACAGACAGAATGTATCCTGGATTGGAATAAGAAAGCCATTCCTTATTTCAATTCCAGCAAAGTAGTCAGAACTCCAGGTCATTTTATGAGATGCCCACTTTACCTTGTTCTGGTGTGCAGGCATCATCCACTCATTGTGTTAGTCTATCAGTGATGTTTCACAATTATTCAGAGTGGACAACATTTTATTACTTTCACTGTATACCAGAATCAGCACTGTCTTTTGCTGCCTCAGGAACAACTTGTATCCGGTGTTCATTTGAACTCAATTGTAGAATGTAAGATGCCTGTGGATAGTAAAATGTTGTAATTTCAGCTTTCTTAGAATCCTATAATTTAATAGTGCATTGCCTTGGCAGTAGTTGTGTTAAATACGTAAAAAACATGTCAGATGTGGCAGTGGTAGAGAACATTGCCCATATTTTACTGCTCTGATGCAGGGTTCAACCATGCTGTTCTTCTAGACCACAGGCAAAAGACAATTTAATTAACAATAATAATTGTGTAGACCACAACAGAACAAACAGACCTAGTTGAAGGCTTTAGTGTAGGCTACATAAAATGTGCACAGAAGAAAAGGTATAAGAAGGGCAAATGGCTGTTGATTTTTCAATATTAGTTTTACAATATTTATACATAAGTGAGCACTGTCTTAAAGATACATACAAGATTTGGAAAAACACAGACGGTTGCAAAGAAATCTAGATAGCCTCAGCAAAGTTGACAATTCAAAAGAAAATGGTCAAGTGAAAACTGTTTTTCAGCTACAATCTGTGACCAGGACTACAGCAGGGTGATTCAGTGATTTGCATTTTATTCTATAGTAATTTCTGAATTTTAATTAGTGTTTTGGGATCACCATTGCACAATCCAGTTTAGATTTCTGTGAATACCAAAACCCAGCAGCCTTGCATTTTGATGTACGGGTAAAGATCATTTAGCTTGGTGGACCAGTATTGAATTGAGCAGTCCTCATCTCTCATCAGGCAAGTGTAAAATCTAAAATGGAAATAAAAGCTTTAACTCACAGCCTTATTTGATATTAATTGATTGCTCCATTCCAATTCCGTGAAACTGTAAGTTTAAGGTGGGTTGGGTTCAGAGCTGTGACTTGTAATATTTTCATATTTCACCCAACCTAAGCTGTCCAATTTTGGGGGTAATTGTGGGAGGGTAGGTGGAAAACTCCTCGATTAATCTCAGACCAAACCAAACTCTTCACAGTTAGGTGTCCTGTATGATACCACTCTGAACCTAAGACCCCCATCTACTCATCACAAAAACTGCCTTTTCATCTCCATAGCATTTCATAGCATTTCATAGAATCATAGAGATGTACAGCACGGAAGCAAACCCTTCAGTCCAACTTGACCATGTCGACCAGATATCCCAACCCAATCTAGTCCCACTTGCCTGCACTTGGCCCATATCCCTCTAATCCCTTCCTATTCACATACCAATCCAGTGGCCTTTTAAATGCTGCAATTGTACTGGCCTCCACCACTTCCATACATGCATCACCTTGTGTGTGAAAACGTTGCCCCTTAGGTCCTTTTTATATCTTTCCCCTCTCACCCTAAACCTGTGCCTTCGAGATCTGGACTCTCCCACCCCAGGGAAAAGACCCTTGTCTATTTACCCTATCCATGCCCCTCATGACTTTATAAACCTCTATAAAGTCACCCTTCAGCCTCCGACACTCCAGGGAAAACAGCCCCAGCCTATTCAGCCTCTCCCTATAACTTAATTCCTCCTTGTAAAACTTTTCTGAACCTTTTCAAGTTTCACAATATCCTTCCGATAGAAAGGAGACCAGAATTGCATGCAGTATTCCAAAAGTGGCCTAACCAATGTCTTGTACAGCCACAACATGACCTCCTCACGCCTATACTCAATACTCTGACCAATAAAGGAAAGCACACCAAATGCTTTCGTCACTATCCTATCTACCTGCGACTCCACTTTAAAGGAGCTATGAACTTGCACTCCAAGGTCTCTTTGTTTAGTAACACTCCCTGGCACCTTACCATTAAGTGATTAAGTCCTGCTACGATTTGCTTTTCAAAAATGCAGCACCTCGCATTTAACTAAATTAAATTCCATCAGCCACTCCTCAGCCCATTGGCCCATTTGATCAAGATCCCTTTGTAATCTGAGATCTTCGCTGTCCACTACACCTCCAATTTTGGTGTCATCTGCAAACTTACTAGCTATACCTCTTATGCTCACATACAATTCATTTATATAAATGATGAAAAATAGTGGACCCAGCTCCTTTCCTAATTTCACCTCATTTGTCTGTTTGTTTTACTGTGCTTCTCTGAAGCATATTGAAATATTCCTGTATGTTAAGACAAAGCTATGGTGGAACTTTTTCCCTCATGGTCTTGAGAATAGCAGAGCAGAGTTAATGGTTTGAATGCCTGCACGTGCTCCAATGTCTTAAAGTCTTACTGTTTTGCCTGATAGGTGTTGTGCAAATATTAGTTGTCATTATTGTCATATTTAAACTACTTTATTCTACACAGAAAGTGTTAGCAGGATATTTTTGAAAATAAAACCCTGTTGTGGTTCTGTTCACTGAGCTGGGAATTTATGTTGCAGACGTTTCGTCCCCTGTCTAGATGACATCCTCAGTGCTTGGGAGCCTCCTGTGAAGCGCTTCTATGATCTTTCCTCCGCCATTTGTAGTGGTTTGAATCTGCCGCTTCCGGTTGTCAGTTCCAGCTGTCCGTTGCAGTGGTCGGAATATTGGGTCCAGATCGATGTGCTTGTTGATTGAATCTGTGGATGAGTGCCATGCCTCTAGGAATTCCCTGGCTGTTCTCTGTTTGGCTTGTCCTATAATAGTAGTGTTGTCCCAGTCGAATACACCAACTAGCCACGAAACGACACGACCAGCTATCCTTAGTAGCCACACACTCAGATGACAAGCAACATGAATTCGACTGGGACAACACTACTATTATAGGACAAGCCAAACAGAGAACAGCCAGGGAATTCCTAGATGCATGGCATTCATCCACAGATTCAATCAATAAGCACATCGACCTGGACCCAATATACCGGCCACTGCAGCGGACAGCTGGAACTGACAACCGGAAGCGGCAGATACAAATCACTATAAATGCCGGAGGAAAGATCATAGAAGCGCTTCACAGGAGGCTCCCAAGCACTGAGAATGTCACCTAGAAAGGGGACGAAACGTCTGCAACACAAATTCCCAGCTCGGCGAGCAGAACCACAACAACGAGCATCCGAGCTACAAATCTTCTGACAAACTTTGAATAAAACCCTACACTGAAATTGCGGTTCATCCAGTGACACGAGATATAGCAATGGGCACAACCCATTTCAGTGCACATTTCAAATCATTCCACAAATAAGGAGTTCACTATTTTATTGTTAGGAGTTTATTTTGTCCTGTCTCTACTCTAAAATGATCTTTATATAATTATTATACAGAAAGCAAAGCAATAATTAACTTGTTCAATAACTTTTTATGTGACATGCAATTGTAAAGGATTTGCACTATTTTTGTTAAAAAATTCTGTTTCTTAGGTCTGTGATATGTGGTCGGCTTATTACAAGTATTGTATGATTTATGTGAAACTTTACCAAGACCTGATTACATAATCTCTCAGATATGTCTACCTATCAAGATAGGGTCTGAATATTATGAAGCCATACCTCAGATGTCTTGCCTGTATTTTAATGTGGAATCCCAAGTGAAGATTAACACCTCATAATGCATTGCATACATTTTTCTGCATGCTTTTGCTGAAACATCATACGTCAGAGGAGACAACTCACAAATTGTTGGCTTTAAATTGCTGGCAATGATCTGTTATCTATATACTGTTATCAACTCCCGTTTCAGTTCCTATCTACTTTGTGATAGTCCTATCCAGAAGTCTGGCAACGTTGACTTGTTTGTCACAGTTAATGCTAAATAAGAGGCTTCCACCACATGGACATTATTCTATTTTTGTTTTCAATCCTAAGTTTTGTTGATAATTTGTTTTCCATCAGCCTGAAGAAAGCTGTGAAGTGGTTACAAAGTTTTTATTGGAGTTTCCTAAGAGGAGAAGAGATTGAGAGGGGACATAATTGAGATGCATAAAATTTTGAGGGACGTGCACAGAGTAGACGGGATGGAATGATCAATGACCAGGGCTGTAGATTTAAGGCAAGAGGCTGAAAGTTTAGAGGAAAAATGAGGAATAAATTACTCATCAGAGAATGGTAAGAATCGAAGCTCACTGCCTGGAAGGGTGGTAGAAGCAGAAAACCTCATAACATGTAAGAGGCATTTATATGTGTACTTGCAAATTGGTGGTGTAGTGGACAGTGAAGAAGGTTATTTCAGAGTACAGTGGGAAGTTGGTCAGATGGGCTGAGGCATGACAGATGGAGTTTAATTTCCATAAATGTGAAGGGTTTCATTTTGGGAGGGAAATCCAGGGCAAGACTTAGACAGACAATAGTAGGACCCTGGGTATTGTTGCTGGACAAAGAGACTTAGGGGTGTAGGTGCACAATTCCTTGAAAGTGAAATCCCAGGTAAACAGGGTGATGAAGAAGGTATTTGGCATGCTTGCTTTTATTGGTCAGTGCATTGAGTAAAGGAGTTGGGACATCATATTGCAGCTGTAAAGGACATAGATGAGGCAACTTATAGAATACTGCATTCAATTCTGGTCTCCCTGATTTGGAAAAAATGTCATTAAACTTGAAAGGGTTCAGAAAGATTTATAAGGATGTTGCCAGAGTTGGAGGGTTTGAGCTGTCGGGAAAGGCTCAATAGGCAGGGGCATTTTTCCCTGGAGCGTCGGAGGCTGAGGGGTGACCTTATAGAGTTTTGTAAAATCATGAGGGACATGGATAGGATAAATAGACAAAGTCTTTTCCCTCGGTGGGGGAGTCCAGAACTAGAGGGCATAGGTTTAGGGTAAGAGAGGAAAGTTACAAAAAGGACTTAAGGGGCAACTTTTTCACGCACAGGGTGGAGAGTGTCTGGAATGAGCTGCCGGAGGAAGTGGTGGAGGCAGGTACGATTATAATATTTAAAAGGCATCTGGATGGGTATATGAATAGGAAGGGTTAGAGGGATATGGCTCAAATGCTGGCAAATGGGACGAGATCAGTTCAGGATATCTAATCAGTGCGATCCAGTTGGACTGAAAGGTCTGTTTTTGTGCTGTACATTTCTGTGATCCTCAATGTCGGGGCACCAAGTGCTGGAAAATAGAATTAGATTAGTTAGGTGTTTGTTTTTGACCACAGTGGACATGATAAGCTGAAGGACCTTTTTCTTTGCTGTAGACTTCTAGGGCTTCATATGGCTTTGGTGTTAAGAGGCTCATTTCATACTCTGTTTGAAGTGGTTCCAGACAAGCCAACAATAATTGGTGCACAGTATCTTCCCATGAAACTATTTTCAACAGCTTCATTCTCTTTTTTTTGTCTCATCCTCATGAAAATAAATCGATGCTCTTTCTTTCTTACCCTAAGTCAGGATAGGGAGGTGGTGTAATGGTGGTGTTACTGGACGAGTAATCCTACACCCCAGCTAATGTTCTGGGTCATGGGTTCAAATACTGCTTGGATCATTGAAATATTAATTCAGTAAAAAGCTAGTCTAATGGTGAATAGATAACCACTATTAGTTGTCATAAAAACCTTGCTACTTCACTGGTCTCCTTCTGGGGAAGGAAATCTTCCATTCTTACTTGGTCTGGGCTATCGTGTGATTCCTGACCTTCATCAATGTGATTGATTTTTAACTCTTCTCTGGCCAATTAGGGAGGGACAACGCCCACAACCCAGGAACAAATTATAAAACAAAACTGGATCAGAGATTCTTCACAGAACAATCATGTTTGACTCCAGCTATGCATTGAGTTGGCTGATTTATTGCAGATGGTAAACTTCATACTCTTGAATTGTAGAGGGAGACACAATCCAGTGACTTTATCTCAAATGAATGCACAAGAATGTCAGTTGAGAAAAGTCTTGGGATCAGCTCTATCTCACAGCCATATGCCATGGTTAAATTCTCATATTCAGTCTGTGTTCAATCATGTATAATGGCTGCCTGATTATGGTGTTGCTGGTTGGTATGATGGCATAGTTTCCATCATGAGTGAGGCCTAAAGGAGGGGACGGGCTCAAATTGAAAATTGCATTTGCAAAGTACAGACTCACTGTATTCTGGGTATTTGCTGTGTTATTAGAGAGGAAGGCAACAGAGTAAAATTGTAGATGTTAACATGTATACTAACAAACTATACACAGTGGAAACCATTAAAAAAACAACAATAAGGTCCACAGCAATTAGTCCATTAGAATGTAAGCCACATGAAATGAACTATATGATCCATAAGTTGACTAGATAACAGCTTTAAAATGTACTTCCTAACATGATTCATGATGCTGTATTTTGGAACTAAACTAAAAAATTCCAAGGAATAATGTTAGGATATGGAATGCACTGCCTGGAAATGTTGTCAAGGCAGGTTCAAATGATACATTCAAAAGGACATTTGGATAGAAATATTGTGTCAGTATATGGAGAAAAGGCAGGAGATTGGCACTAGGTAACAATTCTTGTTTGAAGAGCATGATGGGCCAAATGGCCTCCATCTGCACTATTTCAGTAAACTGTGATATTGTTATTAAACTAGGACTCTGGTTCTTTATTCCGTCCCACTAAGTTGATAGCATGCCCTATTTTAAGCATGCTGTGCATCCGTAGTAAAACAGCCAAAGCCCAGGCTGTGAGCATGTGCCAGTGACAGATGGCGACATGAAGGTGTGAAATTGGTCATAAATAGAGATGGAGAGCCAAGCAGGCACACAGCCAGTTGAGGTACAATTGGTGATACAAGATGGAAGGTTGCACTAGGTGGAAGATATGTGAACAATTTGTGCAGTATTTATGAACCACCGATGGGGCCAGATGAATAATCAGTTGAAAAACCCCATGGGTGTGTAGATAATGTGGGGAAATGACAAAATAAGTAATTAATTAGGTGCCATAATCAGCTTTAAACTGTGTAATAGTTTAAAATAAATCCTTCTTTGTTGAATTGTGTTACAATGCAAATTAGAGGACAGGACAACATGGGCAGAGAAAATATTACCACACTCTTGTCAGAAGTATCAATTGTAAAGTAGTTTTTTTTTGTTAGCAGGTAAATTTAGCTGATTTATTAGATTGCAAAAGTATTTCTTGGTCTGAATGAGACAGTGTTATAGCTAAACTGATTTAATCTAACCAGTATTACTGTCTCATTATCAGTTAACAATTCTTATTTTTAATTTGTCTCTGCATTTTTCCCCATGAAATAGCTTTGACATTTGGAAAATTGTTTGGGTGTTGTTGTTGGACACAACAGCAGATATGCTAAAAAGGCCTAATTTTTCTGCATAGAACAAATCTTTAGCCATTTTATTTGAGCTTTTTTTAAAGCACACCATTTATACTAAATTAACAATCATTTTGTTAACAATTAATTAAATGAATTTTTATTAGAAAGTGATTTGTGCAGTAAAACACAATAGTGAATGTGGTAGTTAATTACAGAAGAAATCCAATGGCAATACCATTACATCTTTATGCTTTTAACCTCAGTTTATTGGCTGTACTAGCCATTAATCCTAAATGCTTTTTATTAGATCTGTCCACAGGATTGTAACTGTGAGATAAAACAGTTATTCAGTTTATGTATGGTTACGATGTTTTACAATGCTAACTTTCATGTATTGTTCTATGGTGTGGGAAGGCCATTGAATGCTCTGAGGAGTTTGATGAACAATGTAAACTCTTTCATTTCTGAAAGATAACAGTTGGTGTTGAATTAAGTCAAAAATCACACAACTTAGCTTAAAAATGTGTTGCTGGAAAAACGCAGCAGGTCAGGCAGCATCAAAGGAACAGGAGAATCGACGTTTCAGGCATAAGCCCTTCTTTACACAACACAACACCAGGTTAGAGTCCCAACAGGTTTAATTGGAATCACTAGCTTTCGTTGTGGAGTACACGATTGTGTGATGTAACTGAAGTTATACATTGAAAAATACCTTGATTGTTTGTTAAGTCTCTCATCTGTTAGAATGACCATGTTGGTTTCACCTCTTTCATATGAAAATCACAAAACTCTTTTTAAAAGTTACATTCTCAAGTGAACTTTAACAATTGGTGTCAGCCCAAATATGTATTGAAGGTGTTAGCCCCGTGTGCTGCTGTCTGTGCCATAATGTTTAGACTGATTCTAATCTAAAAAATGAAATAACAGAATCTTACATGGATTAGTGCGGTTTTTGAGCAAAGTACAATGTAACTCTGCAAGTACAAATTCACCCCACAAACTTATATGTGTACGTGTGTGTGTGTGTGTGTGTTGGTGGTCATCCAGTGCATCACAAATATTTTCCCACTGTGACCCCATTTCAAATCTTCAAAATTGTCGTATCCTGTCAGTGAGCTTTGGATGAGAAGAGGATGAGGTGAAGACATATGGGAGCAGGAAAACAGGATTGACCATTTTTGCATCCAAGGTACAATCCCAAAATTTCAGTTTGTGTCATCACTTGAGGTCCTGACCCCCACTTTGGAATAATCCATTCTAATTTATCTAGTCTAGACAATTTTTGGGGCCTATTAATTCAACTCAAGGAAAGTTTTGGACACAAAGTATAAATCCTCATTGTTAACAGTGATGAGGCGGGGCAATAGAACATTTATATAGTCTCACAAGTGCACAACTCACACTTGTTTTATCTTCTACTACCTCACAACTACCTCACTCCCAATTACCTAGTAGACTGGCTGTCTGATCCAGGCAGTCGCACTGAGAGCATGGCTACTGTTGGGATGGCACACAGTCCCCAACGGTAAAGAATCGTGGGAATTAGGACAAATGAAATCTGGATGTGGGATTGACAAATAGGCAGGGGAGTGGTTAGCACTCTAATGTGCTTAAAGACGCTCTCCCTCCACCCACCACCAGCCCACACAGTGAAAGCTGGACACCTGACATCTTTCAGTACTGCTTAACTTACCGTGGTATCTGGATGAAGCTATTAGTTGCCCACTTAAGAGCCTCAAATGGTCCATGTTTGGATGTGCTTCCTGGTTCCACCTTCACTGTTCGTAACTTTGCCATGAGGACAGGGGCAGGTGAGTAGGCAACAAGCATGGCACCCATGACACTTTAGCTGCCTGCAAAAGCCTCATTGGCAGGCCATAAATTACAGTGCATGTTGCTCCTCTCAGAATTATTTTAATGAATTTTTTTGTTCAGTGATTAGGAGCCCAAAGTTTGCAGAGAATTTCATATTTGGCCTTATCATTGAAGATTATAAGATTACAATATTTTGATTGATTTAAACTGAGATTCGCTTGAGAGCTTTCTTTTTGACCCATTTCATATTATCTAGGTACTTTTGGTGCATGATCAAGCATATCTACACAATTGTCCTGTTCTGCACTTCATTACTGAGCATCATTCATCGTCCACATGTCTTTGCTGTTTATATTTCCATCTTGCTTTACATTTATCAACATAAAATTTGTAAACAATTCCTTAACCTAGGTGTATAATTGATCCAAATAAGTTTAAAGGTTATTTGTTTCCTTTATTTTTCACTTTGTCATGTGGCTTTAATTGGTTAGCAAGTTTTATGATACATGCAGATATTTATTTTAGATTACATTACAGTGTGGAAACAGGCCCTTCGGCCCAACAAGTCCACACCGACCCGCCGAAACACAACCCACCCATACCCCTACATTTACCCCTTACCTCTAACACTACAGGCAATTTAGTATGGCCAATTCACCTGACCTGAACATCTTTGGACGGTGGGAGGAAACCGGAGCACCCGGAGGAAACCCATGCAGACACGGGGAGAACGTGCAAACTCCACACAGTCAGTATTGCCCATGTAATCAGTAACTAGTGAATAGTTGAAAATCTCAAGCGAAGACAAACTATTGTAAAATTTCACAGAGAGCTTTTTTGATCACTTTCTTTTGCTTCCTTTGTTGAGCTATTTTTCAGTGTAGCCCCCTAATTTACCCTTAATTCTAAATGATATTTAATTGTAGTGTTCCAACACACCTTACAGCAGGCTAAAAAGATACCAGTTCTGTCAAGAGTCAGTGACTGATTTATTGCAACAATAGAATTTGGTATGATCCTATTACAATTACAAGATATGACATAATGATCAGTCTGACTGTAAATTAGTCCAAGTGGAGCCCCATTTAAACTTGTGACTCCTGTAAGCAATAAAAGAAAATTGTCAATTTAAAACGAATCCCCCACGTATTCACATATTTGAGGGTTGTTGGGAAGGAAGAGAGGAGTTGTGCAGGGATGCTAGGGAAGTGCAGTTACTTCCCACAGGCTTCATGACCCTGACAACAGGTCCAACTGGATTTCCCAAGCCCTCAGTTTTGCAAGATAGCTATATGGAGCTATTTTCCTGAAGATAGCTTCCTAAGTGTCCGACTCCACAATTGCATTCAACTATATTGGATGCTGCTGGCTCAAGCAGAAGACTAGCTTCCTGAGAATCTTGGAAACCCTGGTGGGACAGGTGCACTTTTCTAGGGCTGGTAAGGCACCATGATGATACCTCAACATGGAGTCAATAAAATTATAATAAGAGGGCAAAGGAGGCAGACACCTCGGATTGAAATCAAAACTCTTGGATTGATGATGTTGCAAGAACAGGCTTAATGTCCATGGCACCCTCTTTGGGGATGGAACCTCTGTCTCTAATGGATCCTGAACCCCTGTGAGGAATCTGTCTATAGCACCTTGGGGAATGGGGAGTGAGCTGTTTCACTGATAAGGCTGTGAAATTGCCCCTAATAAAGGCCCTAATGATGTAAGGCATCTCCATGGTGTAGATAGCTGTTCTGTATTCTTGCCTGCTCTGAGGAAACTTTCCCAGTTGTGGGAATGTGCTGAGGAGTCATTCCAAAACAATTTCTCAGTGTTTTCCCACTTCTTCCTCTCAACAGGCTTTTCACCCCAGGGCCAGAAATATTCAGCCCCACAGTCTTGATACATATCTTGACTGCTAGCTCATTATTGTAATAAGATGGTGCATTCTGCTATTATATTTGGTCTAATACAAACCCTCTTTCACAGCTGTTAAAATTTTCAAAATGCATTCTTTATGATTTTCAATCTGGGCACCATCTTGATTGAAAGCCTGATGGTTCGGGCCAATATAATATATTGTGCACTGTGTGTTTGTGTACAAATAAACTGACCTTGCCAAATAATGCAAGGTCAGCACATTTCCATAATTTTTTATGGTACCCTATAGGAAAATTTTTCCTGACATACACGGAGTGCCAGACTGGCAATTATGGAGGCCACAAGATATCACAGTGCTGCTCACTGTCTTTTTGCAAATGCACTGTTCGCCCCTCTGCTTATTCAATTGGCATGGCAACTGTGAAGTGGTGTTGTCCCATTGCCAATGCTCCAGATTTTCCTTGCATTAGGTAGATGGTGGTCAGTGGGTTGCCTCAGGGATCTCTGCTTGGACTGTTTTCCGTTTATGATAGATTTGGTCTGAACACAGGAGAGGTAGGTGCCATTGGTATGGTAATGATTAGATAACTGATACCAGATGAGGGTATTTTGAGTGAAAATACTATTTCTTAACGGATTTATTATCCTGGCATTTCAATATTACCTTGTTTTTATGTATATCTTTTTCTTTTCCTGATGCTAATTGGTTCTGTTATTGCAACTAAAGTCATTATCAGTGAGATGTTTAATGGTATACTGATCAATTTTCTCCTGCTATGTGCACCTGACCAAGATATCCCCTTTAGTGTCCTCCTTGCACAGTCAAACTTGGTGTGATCAGCTAATTTTTCACTCCTTTATATTTTTCCTGGTGGAGATCCGTTTATGAAGTCTGTTTTTCAGTTCCTTCTCTTTTTTTTCTCTCTGCACTTGGACAGTGACTTCTGTAAAGTTAGCACAAATGTTCAGCACGATTTCTACCCTCACAGTTTGAACTGTCATTCTTGGGCTGTTGGTTATAACACCTCTCATCGAATATTTCCCCACATATCTGTGAGGCACTACATTTCTGGATGCATTTCAGGCTCTGTGCCGCGGCTGACGTTGACCTGTGAAAGTTGGTCATTTTCAGCAGTGCTGAATTTGCTCTGTAGGACAAAGAAAGACCATAGTGAGCTTTGAGAAGATTTGTAGCTTAGGTTGATGTTCTGGACGTAGATTTGCTCGCTGAGCTGAAAGGTTTGTTTTCAGACTTTTGAAAACAAACCTTCCAGCTCAGCGAGCAAACTTAGATCCGCAGACCATAGTTTCCTCTCTTTGCATATACATTTGTAATTGTTTCTAAAGTTCCAAGGATGAAGAAATACAGGGAAGCTGCTTGTGGGGGGTCCAGAGGTCCAGAATACTGACACTTTATGACCGTTTGGAAGAGGTACTGAACCAGAATAAAAAATATATCAGGAATGTGGGAGGAAATGGGCAAAGAAAACAGCAATTTTCTGTGGAACAACAGTGATCTTTTTGAGTGTTCCTCGGTAACTATGCCATTGGGTCATTTTAGGCTTCAATAAAATTTCAGTGATATATATTTCATTTGGTCACAACTGAAATTTTTCTGCTGACAATAATGAAGGCTTGGTAAAGTCAGTCTTTGAGCAAACTGAGGAGTATGAGAGAACAATGATCCTCCATTTCTTTTAGAAATGATTTCTTAGTTTTGCCATTATAGTGAAAGCATTAAAGCCAGTGACTGAGGCTGATTTGAGAAATCCTTTTCTGATCCATCATTTCAGTAAATGCAGAGCGCAACACAACTCACTGATGTACTCCGGCTAGTATTGGGCTCCGCTGGCTAAAGCGTCAGCAAAATTTGCTGGTGGATCGCTGGCTGAGTGCTTAACTTTGAGCCCTGCTAAAGATTGCTAACAAAGGCATGTGGTCTTTGTAGCCTCGTTGCAGCTGCTGGTGTGGAAATGCTGCTGTATGTGCTTGTGGGGGTGGGAGGGTAGAGGACTTGGGTACATACTGAAACACTTTGTTCAGGGTAAGATTTTGGAGCTTTACCAACTTGGTCGGTTAGACCCCCAAGAGCTTTCATTGCTGACTAATGCTGTGAATGCGAAGCCTCCATCCACACACACATTCAGTGTAATCTCATTTCTGGCTTCATGCCCAGCCCTATGCAAACCTCTCTGGTACGAAGCTCAATTAAAGCGCCGTCTTTGTTTTGATGTCCCACCCCTGCACCCCTGCCCTTTAAGGATAAAGAGATCCTTCCTTGAATACTTGCAGCTGATTGTAAATAACTGATGACGGAAACAGAGAAATTATCGATACCAAGGCTCTGTTCAGCTATGGGTGTTGGTCTGACCTTGAAGAGCTGAGGTAGCAGTTTTTCCAAATAAAAAGCATATTGCTTTCTCAGCTTCTCGGGAGAAACGTGTTGGAATAAGCATTGAAAGGTTTTTCCTCTACAACCGCGGATGCTTCATTTTAAATTCCGATCTTGTATTCACTGCAGCTGCTTTATATAAAAGAATTATATTTTCTTGCTTCAATCAATATTTTTAATTTCCTTCCCCATTCCTATGATTTAACTAAATGGGTTTAATGTTGATGGCGTATGATGATCCTTGGGGAATTAATGATACATGAGGTCATTCATGTCAACGTTTTTATTTCTTGAAGATGACTGCCATTCCGTATAAATTTGCTGTTTTCTTTGCCCATTCCTGATATATTTTTATTCTGGCTCTGCAGACATTCATCAGTACCTCTCCCAAATGGTCATTGTAAATACGAGTACCAGAATATTGGTGCATGGATCATTCCTGATCCTGGCTTTATCTGCACACAAGCACTTTCCAGTGGAGGTAACCAAATAGTTATTAGAAGCAGGAACATGGCAACATTTTCCTGTTCCTATTCCAACATTACTGAGGTCAGATGTAGTCCACAAAACACTTCTCCAGCTGGAGTTTAAAATAACACAAACCGTGGATTGAACTTTAGATGCGCTTAGACTGTATGGTATTAATACCACACCACAAAATGTGATTATCCACAAGTAACCAGGGCATTTTTGAATAAAACATACTGCTGAGAAGGCTTTGAATGTTGCAGTGAACTTGGATCTTGTGTTATTAGAACTTAACTAGTAGCATGAATTTTCCTTCATTTCTTTGTGATTAAAGTGACGGCTAATGTGTTTCCACTTTATAAGAGGGGCAATAGAGATGAACCAGGAGATTACAGTGAGTCTGACGTCAGTGGTAGGGAAACTATTGGAGAAAATTCTGAAAGACCAAATTAATACCCACTTGGAAAGTCATGGGTTAATTCAGGGTAGTCAGCATGTCAGAGGTAGGTCATGCCTAACAAATTGGTTAGACGTTTTTGAAAATGTGATCAAGCATGTGGATGAGGGAAGTTCGGTTGATGTAGATGATCTGGATTTTAGTAAAGCTTCTGTCAAGGTCCCACATGGGAGACTGATTGAGAAGGATAAAGCCCCCACATAGAACTCAGGGAAACTAGCTTAGTAATAGGACACAAAGGGTAGTGGTAGGAGGTTGTCTGAATGACTGGAAGTTGGTGTCCAGCAGTATATCATAACCATCAGTACTGGGATGCTACTTGTTTGTTGTATACCTAAATGATATAGATGAAAATGTGGGGAGAATGTTAAGTAAATTTGCAGACAACACCAAGGGTGAAGAAGATGGTTGTAGGTTTCAGAAAAATATAGATGGGTAGGCCAGTGGCAGATCATATTTAAGGAGAAAGTGAGGGCTGCAGATGCTGGAGATCAGAGCTGAAAATGTGTTGCTGGAAAAGCGCAGCAGGTCAGGCAGCATCCAAGGAACAGGAGAATCGACCTTTTGGGCATAAGCCCTTCTTCAGGAAGGGCTTCCTGAAGAAGGGCTTATGCCCAAAACGTCGATTCTCCTGTTCCTTGGATGCTGCCTGACCTGCTGCGCTTTTCCAGCAACACATTTTCAGCAGATCATATTTAATCCTGATAAATGTAGGGTGATGCACTTTGGAAGAAGAAACTAGGGGAGGGAGTATTTAATGATTGGCAGGACACTGTGTAGCCTATCAAACAGAGAGATCTTGGGATAATTTTTCACAGATTCCTGAAGTCGGCAGAGCATGCGAATAGGATAGTTAAGGCAGTATATGGGATACTTGGTTTCATCTGTCATGGCATAGAGTAAAAGAGCAAGGAGGTAATGTTGGAGCTGTTCAGAGCATTGGTTGGGGGGGACATGATTGAGGTGTATAAGATTATGAGGGGTATGGACAGGGTGAATAGAGAGCAGCTGTTCCCCTTGATTGAGGTGTCAATCATGAGGGGTCAACCGACTCAACACAGACATCTTCTACAAACTCACTGCTACCTGGACTACACCTCCTCCCACCCTGCCTCCTGTAAAAACGCTATCCCTTATTCCCAATTCCTCCACCTCTGCTGCGTATACTCCCAGGAGAACTACTTCCACGACAGAACACACCAGATGGCCTCCTTCAAAGACCGCAATTTCCCCCCTCACGTGGTTGATGATGCCGTCTAGCGCATCTCATCCACTTCCCACACCTCCACCCTTGAACCCCACCCCTCCAACAACAACAAGGACAGAAACCCCCCTGGTCTTCACCTTCCACCCCACCAACCTCCGTATATATCGTATCTTCCTCCACCATTTTCGCCACCTACAAATGGACCCCACCACCAGAAATATATTGCCCTGCCCACTCCATCCGCGTTCCATAAAGACCATTCCCTCCGCGACGCTCTTGTCAGGTCCATGCCCCCCAACAACCCACTTTCCCCTCCCGGCACCTTCCCCTGCCACTGCAAGAATTGCAAAATCTGTGCCCACATGTCCCTCCTCACCTCTGCCCAAGGCCCCAAAGGAGCCTTTTACATCCATCTGCAGATTTATCTGCACTTCCACACATGTCATTCACTGTATCTGTTGCTCCCGATGTGGTCTCCTCTACATTGGGGAGACAGGACGCCTACTTGCAGAACGTTTCAGAGAACATCTCCGGGACACATGCATGAAACAACCATACCACCCTGTGGCCAAACACTTTAACTCCCCCTCCCCCTCTGCCAAGGACATGCAGTTGCTGGGTCTCGTCCATCGCCATTCCCTAACCACCCAATGCCTGGATGAGGAACACCTCATCTTCCGCCTTGGGACCTCCGACCACATGGGATCAATGTGGACTTCAACAGTTTCCTCAAATGAGGAAGTCTTATTCCAGATACAACATTCTAACTTGGCACTGCCCTCACAACACATCATATCTGTCCATCTTCCCTCCTACTTATCTGCTCCACCCTCCTCTCTGACCGATCACCATTACCCCGACCTTCATCTACCTAATGCACTTTCAGCTACCTTCCTCCCAGCCCCAACCCCCTCCTATTTGTCTCTCTACCCGCTTTGCACAAAAGCTTCATTCCTGATGAAGAACTTGTGCCCGAAACATTGATTCTCCTGCTCCTTGGATGATGCCTGATCTGCTGTGCTTTTCCAGCACCACATTCTCGACTCTGATCTCCAGCATCTGCAGTGCTCACTTTCTCCCAAAAGATTACTGTAATGATTACAACGGTCTGGAACATTTGGCCTTGGACCTTCGGGTGACCATCCTCCAAGGCAGAATTCGGGACAGGCAACAAGGCAAAGTGGCCAAGCAGAGGCTGATAGCCAATTTTGATACCCATGAGGATGGCCTCAACCGAGACTTAGCTAATGTTCTGGGGACGTTAGTTCAAATCCTGCCATGGCAGATGGTGATAATTAAATCCAATACTAATCTGGAAAAAAGAGTCTGATGATGACTGCTGATCATCAGGGGGAAAAAAAAACATCTGATTTGCTAATGTCCTTTGGGAAAGAAGATCCTATCCTTACCTAGGCTGGCCTCCAGAACCCAACAATGTAGTTGACTCTTAACTGCCCACTGGGAAAATATGGATGGGTGATAAATGCTGGCCCAGCCAGTGTCTGAGCTGTAGGGAGAGGCAGGGGCAATTTCCCCTGGAGCATATAAAATCATGAGGGCGTGGATAGGGCGAATAGTCAGAGTAGGGGAGTCATACATTTAAGGTGAGAGAAGAAAGATATAAAAGGTACTGAGGGCAACCTTTTCACACAGAAGGTGATGTTTGTGTGGAATCAGCTGCCAGGGGAAGTGGTGAACATGGGTACAATTACAACATTTGAAAGAAATCTGGATGGGTAAATGAATAGGATGGGTTTAGAGGGATATGGGCCAAATACTGGCAAATGGGACTAGATTAACTTTGGATATCTGGTTGGCGTGGATGAGTTGGACCAAAGGGTCTGTTTCTGTACTGTACAACTCTATGACTCTGTGGATGAGTTTTAAAAAAGGAATTTTCCACAGTTCTTTGCAGTTATGTGATAGGTCTAATTACTTAACATGCATTTTCTTTATTACTTTTTTGATTTATTTTCACCAAATAAACCCCAAAGCCTCAACAGCTTATTATCGTAAGACTGTTTTCTATTACTATCTTTTTTACTGCAACAAAATACATTTTTTTCTCTTTGATATATTAAAGAAAATATAGCCTTTGAGGAAAGAACTGCACATACATTTTTTTTATTTCTGTTAGGTCATTTTTAAAAAATATGATTTTAGTATTCATTTTGGACTTAACTCTAAATTGCTTGCAATAATATTAAATGGTATTGCTATCATTGTGAACGAACTTTGTCATGCACTGGTTGTGCAAGGTACTTATTCCTTTCATGGTGAAGAACAGAGATGTAGAAAGGATATGATGTAAAGTGCTGCTCGAAAAATAATGACATTAATGATTGCATAATGTGGACATCTTGCTTATAATAACCATAATGTTCAAAGATCTCAAAAAAATTGAACTCTCCTTTGATAGCAATTATGAGAACTCAATGATGCACATAGCTCATGTCATGTAGGAATATTTAAGCCTTAAGATCAATCAAAATGATTGTATTTCTGTTCCAAATCTTTCCTCCTTTCTGAAAATTCCTAGATCATGCCCAATAATATTCCTCCCGTTCTGTTTTGAGTCCAACCACATGATGACTTTTTGTGACACCTGCAAATGACTTGATCATGCCCCATATTTCTGTCCAAATCATTAACACATACTGTGGGAAGCCTGGGACTGAGTATTGAGCTCTGCAGGACCCCACTGGAAACAGTCTTCTGGTCATAAAAAAACATTAATCAACCATTATGCTTTATTTTAAACCATTGAGTCAATTTTGGATGCAGCTTCCTCCTCTCTCATAGTTTTTTATTTGTTTGATTAGTCTGCCAATGGGATCTTGTCAAAGTCTTTCTGATATTTGTGTAATTTCTCCATCATCATCTGTGTCTGTGAAGGTAGTTTTTCTTTATCCTTTCAAGAAGGGCATTGGCAGTGGGAGAGTTTAGCTAGCTGTTCATGATAACCTTTTACTTCTCCATTCAGAAGGAAGAGTGAGAAAAATATTATCTTCACAAGCTAGATGTTTCGGCCATGTTGACCAGACATGAGGAAAAAAACATTTTTACAGAGTAGTTGGTATGGATGTTGATACAGAGTGCTTGAGGTCAATTCAGTTGTTGGTTTATAAAGGAATTGAATAAGCACCCAAAGGGAAATCATCGCAGAGTTACGGGGTAAAGATGGAGAATTTGGCATGGGTACAAGCAGTTGAAGACTCTCCTGTTCTGTAAACATTCTCTGATTCTGTGGTCTCCAATGCTTAACATCCATTTTACATATCTTTTCCCCAGATTTGATTATAATATTCCTGGGGTTTAATGAGTGATTTATGAAAGTTTAACTTTTATATGTATAAAGCAAATGATTCTCTCTGGTTTAGTGGTGTTTTCAACATGCTGTACCAAGATTGGTGTATGTAAATCCAAATTCTCTCTGTTCCCACTCCCTTTTAAAATTTTACCATTTTCTTACCTTTCCTTCTAAAATGCATCACTTTGTACCTTCCTGAAGAAACTTATATTTGCCACCTCTGTGTCAATTTCTTTTTCTGTATCTTCCTGAATGTAATGCAAGACTTTGAAAATATGTTTCACAATAAACTCACATACTGTTACCAGTACTCTGCTTCAGAAACTAATTGAGGTTTTTGAGGACAAAAAAATCACTGTTGTATTGGTGTTACTTTTCATAGTGCAGAAATTATTATGGTCAAGGACAACTGTTGTCTGTAGAACCTGTTTGTGTTCAAGTACTTACATTGGCTAATTTATCTCTATTGTCCCATTCATGACTTCATGTTAGAATAAACAATTAAAGACTAATTTATTACAGTGCCTAATGTATTTGCAAAACTTGGTGATTTTCTAAAACTATTATATTGGCCACAGAATCTATGACATCAGTATTTATATTGACCAGTATGACACAGAATAGAGGGAGAACTAGCTATTTGAATGCATAACTGACTCGAAGGTAGAAGACAGAGGGTGGTGGTGGAAGGTTGCTTTTCAGACTGGAGGCCTGTGACCAGCAGTGTGCCACAAGGATCAGTGCTGGGTCCACTGCTTTTCGTCATTTGTATAAAAGATTTGGATGTGAATGCAGGAGGCGTGGTTAGTAAAATTGGAGCTATAGTCGACAGCGAAGAAGGTTACACCAGAGTACAGTAGGATCTTGATCAGATGGGCCAATGGGGCGAGGAGTGGCAGATGGAGTTTAACTTAGATAAATGTGAGGTGCTGCACTTTGCAAAGGCCAGTCAGGGTAGGACTTTTTAATGGTAAGGTCCTGGGGAGTGTTACTGAACAAAGAGACCTTGGAGTGCAGGTTTATAGTTCCTTGAAAGTGGAGTCACAAGCAGATAGGATAGTGAAGAAGGTGTTTAGTAAGCTTGCCTTTATTGGTCAAGTGCATTGAGTATAGGAGTTGGGAGGTCATGGTGCAGCTGTATAGAACATTGGTTAGGCCTCTATTGCAATACTACATGCAGTTCTGGTCTCCCTGCTATAGGAACGATGTTGTGAAACTTGAAAAGGTTCAGAAAAGATGTACAAGGATGTTGCCAGGGTTTAAGCCATTGGAAGAAGCTGAACAGGCTGGGGCTGTTTCTCCCAGAATGTTGAAGGCTGAGGGGTGACGTTATAGAGCAGAGGTGGGGAACCTTTTCATGTTGGAAGGCTGCATTATGTTAGTTGTAATCTAATAAGGCCGCACCCAAGAAACTTCAATTATATATTCTCCAAAATTCACATTATTTTGTAAAAATCTAACTACTATGTACTAACTAACTAAAAAAAAATGAAAAAAAAAGTTAATTCTAAAGTTAACTAACCTTTTAATGACTTTGTTGTGACTGCTTTTTGTAGGAAAGCATTTGAATATTTGGTTGCAGCATGGAGGTCTGCAGTTTTAGCTGACCCTCTAGATGGGTATCCGTCATTTGTGACCTTAAGGGCGTCTTGATTTTGATTAAGTAAGAGAATATATATTCGCAGCAATAAGTGGTTGAAAAGCAAGAAAGCATTTTTTGTGCATGTTGCTGAAGGCATGGGTATTCTATTGCATTTTTCCATATTTCATTCAGATATTTCTTAGTGTCAAATAAAGACTTTAAAATGTCATCTTCTGAGAGCTCAATCAATTCCATCTGTAGTTCTTTAGGAGCCTTGGAGACATCAACTAGGTGAGGTTGAAATGCTAATTTGAGTGTGATGTCATGATTCTCAAAGTCAGAGAACTTTTCATTGTATTCTCCAATTAGTAAGTCTATAACAGCTGTGTATTCTTCAAATGATTCGCAAGAATCCTCCTGTTCATCAATGACCTTTGCTAATTGGGGAAAATGTTCATCCGAAATTTCCTTTTGAAGTAAAAGGCTACACACAATGGCCTAGAAGGCCACAGGTTCCCCACCCCTGTTATAGAGTATTATAAAATTATGAGGGGCATGGATAAATAGACAAGGTCTTTTCCCTCAGCTGGGGGAGTCCAAAACTAGAGGGCATAGGTTTAAGATGAGAGGGAAAAGATTTAAAAAGGATCTAAGGGGCAACTGTTTCATGCAGAAGATAGTGTGTGTAAGGAATGAGCTGCCAGAGGTCAAGTGCATTGAATATAGGAGTTGGAAGGTCATGTTGCAGTTGTATAGAACTGGTACAATTACAACATGTAAAAGGCATCTGGATGGGTATATGAATAGGAAGGGTTTAGAGGAATATGGACCAAATGCTGTCAAATGGGACTATTTAGGATATCTGTTGGGCATGGATGAGTTGGATTGAAGGGCTGTTTCCATGCTGTATATCTTTATGACTCTATGACTAAAGATGTGAAAAAAATAGAATTGTGAAGCACTCCTTCCCCACATGCAGCAAGACATGGACAATGTTCAGGTTTGTACTGATAAATGGCAAGTCACAAACCATGCCACACAAATGCCAGACAGTGACCAACTCCAACAACAGTGAATCTAAATAATCCTTCCCTAACGTTTAATGGCATTATCATCGCTGACCGCCGCCCTTCTGAAAATTATCCCTGATCAGAAACTTAACAGTTTGAAAGGAGGACTGAACAGAATGGGAAAGACTAAGAAAGAGATTTCACTGAATGTGTATACAAGTAGTTAGGAACTAACTTAAAAGGTATACCCTTAAAGATGTTAGACTCTGTACTGTAACCTGAGCCATAAGATGAACAAGATCAGAGTTGAATGCCTTCATTAAAGATTGGGTGGGTTTCAGTTTGTCTTAGAATCTGACTCGAGTTGATCGCATTTTGAACACATTACTGACACTTTGGAATCAGCTGCTGATTTACACTCAGGAAAGCAAATATTGATACAGGAGGTACCATATACAAACCACATTCATTTCAGCTGCCATCTTCTGTCACTAGATGCCTGACTGCATGTAGACTTTCCTTTCCCTTAGATTTGACCTGCAGTTTCTCAATCTACTTCCCCTTTGGGATGGACAATGGTCTCGAGATGACTTTTCAGATTTTTCAAAAGATTTTAGAGATTTTAATCTCCCTTTTGTCATTTTAATTGGCCACATTACTTTCAATTTGGTTATGTGCAATTTTTCTTTCCTGCCACTAGTCTGCTCCCGAGACTCATTTGAGTCTGCATCTGGTGCTGTGAATAATTATGCAAATCAGCCCGCATTCTTGCATTGAGAGATGTTATGATTTAACCTTTAAGGCACAATGTGTACCCTTTCCTAGCCACTTACATCGTCGAGAAAAATTTGATGCTCCAGTCCCATGAATAAACAATAAAAATATCTTCTGTCAAACCAGTTGAAGGGTAGGTTTACTGAGTCCTTCCCCCACCACTGGCAAATATCAAAAAAAATTGTTGCTTTTTATGGGAGACTTGTGACCTAGCCTTGTAGTGGGACTGAACAGATACTCATCTGATAGCATTAACATCCATTTTCAGGTCCTCTTCTAACATGTCTTCCATTAATAGAGTTCTGGATGCAGTCTCCATAATCTACATAGAGGATGCAAAGAAAGTGTCACATATATTGAATTGAAAAGTATGCTTTTCTTACTACAGGCTCTCCAGTAATTTCTGTTCCATCAGAAACATTAATCAATTACTACAATGTGTTAGCGCAGCAGGATGGAATACGTTCTTCTTAAATATCCAGTCTGCTTTTCGATAATAGCAGCTCCATAAAGTGAGCACAGTAGGGTTCGAAGTAAAAATTTGCAGCAATCTCATTTGGGTTGGGAAATATTGATAAGCGAGCACCATACCACACTCCCGGATACAGTGATTGTCAGCCTAATGCTTTAAGCAACACTAATGTCGAAACCTTAGATTCTAATCTGCTTCATTATGCTGTTTTAACGAGAATCAGTACAATGATTATCACAAAATCACAGAAGTGTTTATGGTGCAGAAGGAGGCCATCCAGCCCATTGTGCCTGTATTGACTCTTTAAATTAGCATCATTACCTCGTATCAATTTCCTGCTTCTTCCCCACACCTTTGCATACTGTTTCTATCCAAATAATCATTAATCAAAGAAAATATAAGTAATCTACATCATCAACCAAGTCAATGCCTTTTTCATAAATGTGCTGATCAATCTAATGTCAAGCTAGACTGACCAGGAGGGTTCAAATTTGATTGACAGTCTGTAATATGTTAGCTAACCTTATATGAGACAGCAATAAGGAGCCTGTATTTTGATCAGTTGTGGCAATCCATGTTCTTTACATGATATCCAGTGTTCCTTTTCAAGTACATGTACTTGTTACATATCCCCAAGATTGAGGCAATGGTCACTGACAACTAGCTCTTATGAGTGAGCCACATTGTTCACATGCCCGACACAAGACTCCCTGAACAAGTGCTCTACTCCAAGCTCTGCAATGGTAAGTGATCATTAGGAGGACTGCAGAAACACTACAAGGATACCATGTAAACCTTGCTAAATAAATGCAACATCCTACCAAAATGTGGGAATTGCTTTACTATGCACAAACTGGAGTAGTATCTATAAAGGTGCATTATACCACTACATTTGTCTTCGAATGGAGCATGTGGAGGCGAAGCACAAATAGTGGAAAGAAAGCACAGCATCCAGCGTGTCCGACCCACCTACCCCCTCAAACACCACCTGCGCCCCCTGCAGGAGAGTCGGTGGAACCACAGAATGCATACCCACCTCCAAAGTGGAAGTAAGTCATCCTCCACATTAATTACTCCCAAAGAAGGAGAAGATTTACTTGTAGAGTTTGTTATTGTCAGAATCAGGCTATGCTGTGGAAAATAATTTTAGCTAAAATATTTTGTGGCATCGTATCTCAGTAGTTAGCACTGCTGCCTCACATCACCAGGTTTGATTCCATCCTCGGGCAGCTGTCTGTGTGGACTTTGCACATCCTCCCTGTGTCTGTGTGGGTTTCCTCTTGGTGCTCCGGTTTCCTCTCACAGTCCAAAGATAAGCAAGTTAGTTGGATTGGCCATGTTATGTTGCCCCAAAGTGTTCAGGGATGTACAGGCTATGTGGATTAGCCATGGGGAGTGTAGGGACAGGGTAAGGGAGGGTCTGTATGGACCCAGTGGGCCAAATGGCCTGTTTCTACACAGTATGGATTCTACGAGTAAAAAAATTCTGATGTTGAAAATGATAGACATTCGAATGATTTACGACTTTAGATCATATTTAGGCCATTCTTTTTGAACTCCTGTATGTCATATTATTACATAGACATATAAATGCAATGAATAAAGCTTGGAGCTGAATGTATCAAGTCAAAATGAAAACTAATCCCAAAACTCAGCTCAGTAGTAATCTCTGATCAAAGCAGATTATCATGGAAAATGAAACAAAGGTAACATTTTGGTCAACTGCAAAACAGGGCCAGTGTGAGGACACTTCCTATCATTTTTGTCTGTGCTTTCTGCCTCCATATCTTGTCAGTACAATGATGAATGACCCATGCAATAAATAGCAGATGCTTGTACTGCACAGATTCGTGTGTGACCTCTTCTGGTAAGGCTATAAGCAGGAAAGGAAATAAAATGCCAAATCCCATGGGGAGAGGACATTAAAACTTAAGATGGATAAACCTTTGAGCCATAGTTGTTTTGAGATGCTTAGGATAATGATTTTAATTGGAACTGTCATCATTGGAAATGAAAGTAAAAATAGATGCCTCAATTGTGCACATCCTTGGACAAAGCTCATCTGGATTACTGCAGCCAGTTTTAAGGACAAGCCTTAAGGAAAGATCTTGGAGGATGTAGAACAGTGATTCAGAGGAATGATACCATGACCGAAAGAGTTAAATTGAGAACAGTTTGCATAAATCTGATTTATAAACATTTAAATTTAAAGTCTGAAGAGTGATCTGGTCAAGGTTTTAAAAGTGATACATTAATTCATAAAATCCCTACAGTGTGGAAGCAGGCTATTCAACCCATCCAGTACACACCAACCCTCCAAAGAACAGCCCACCCAGACCCACCTCAGCATTTCTCATGGCTAATCCACCTGGTCTGCACATTCCTGGACACTATAGCATGGTCAACCCATCTATTCTGCACATTCCTCCCAGAATCCAAAGATGTGCAGGTCAGGTGAATTGGCCTTGCTAAATTGCCCATGGTGTCAGATGCATTAGTCAGGTGTAAGTATAGGGGAGTGAGTCACTTTTTGGAGGGTCGGTGTGGACTTGTTGGGCTGAAGGGCCTGTTTCCAAACTGTAGGAAATCTAATCTTTGAACGGTGGGAGGAAGCCCACACAAACATAGGGAGAGCGTGCAGACTCTACACAGACAATTGCCCAAGGGTGGAAATGAACCCGGGTCTTGAGCACTGTGGCAGTAGTGCTAACCACTGAGCCACCTTACCGCTATGCTGCCTGACTAGCAGATTGATAGAGAGAAACAGTTTCCTCTAGTAGAGGAAACATTCATAGAACTCTCAAGATGCCTCTTCAGCATTGCTATTGTATCCACCTCCACCATTCCTCTGGCAGCGCATTCCAGACACTTACCACTCTCTGTGTAAAAAAACTCCTTTGAACTTACTACTTTTTACCTGAAACCTGTATTCCCTAGTCCCCTGATCGACATTTCTATCCTAGGACGAAGACTCTAATTATCCATGCCTCTCATAATTTTGTAAACTTCTATCAGGTTGCTCCTTTCAAGTGAAAGCAAACCAAATTTGGTCAATTTTTCCTCATAACTAATACCCTCCAAACCAGGCAACATCCTGGTAAATCATTTCTGTACCCTCTCTAAAGCCTCCACATACTTCTGGTATGTGATAACAAGAACTGTACGTAATATTCCAAATGTGGCCTAATTAAAGTTCCATACGGCTGCAACATGGCTTGCCAGTGTTTATACTCTGTGCCGCGACCAGTGAAGGCAAGCATGCCATATGCCTTCTTGATCATCTTATCCACTTGTATTGCCACTTTCAGGGAACTGTGGACCTGAGTGCCTAGATCCCTCTGTGTACTGATGCTACTAAAGCTCCTGCCATTTATTGTATACTTCTCTCCTATGTTCGATCTTCCAAAATGCATCACCAGGCATTTGGATAAAGCTCTATCTGTCATTTCTCTGCCCTAGTCTCCAACATATCTCTATCCTGCAATCTCCCTGAGCAATCCTCCTCAGTATCTGAAGCACCCCCAATCTTTGTGTCATCTGCAAACTTACTAGCAGGCCACTTATGTTTTTCTCCAAATCACTTATATATATTACACACAACAGGGGTCCCAGCAGAATACCACTGGTCACAAATCTCAAGTCAGAAAGACATCCTTCTACCTCTAATTTGTGTCTTCTATGACTAAGCCAGTTTTGTAACTATCCTACAGGTTGACTGCGGATTCAATGTGACTTCACCTTTTGACTTCACCTCCATGAAAGACCTGTCAGAGGCCTTGCTAAACTCCTCATAGACAACATCTACTGCCCAGCCCTCATTAATCATGTTTGTCACTTTCTCAAAAAACTGAATCCAGTTTGTGAGAGACAACCTTCCCCATACAATAGCATGCTGCCTATCGTTAAGAAGTCCGTATTCTTCCAAATGTGAGTGAATCATGGATCTACGAATCTTCTCGAATAATTTCCCTATCAACGACATAAGGTTCATTAGTGTGTAATTTCCCAGATTAAACATTGTGGCTCTTCTTAAAAAAGTAACAATGTTGATTATTCTCCAGTCCTCTGGGACCTCTCCTGAGACTAAAGAGGAATCAAAGATTTTGTACAAGTCCTCAGCAATTTCCTCACTTCCCTCCCCCAACATTCTAGCATAGATCCCATCTGGTCCTGGGGACTTGTCAATTTTAATGTTTTTCAAATCAGCCAGCACATTTTTTTATATTGATATGCTCTAGGATATTAACATACCCCTCCTGAGATTTGTCATCCACCGTGTCCTTCTCATATGTGAATATTGATGCAAAGTATTTGTTAAGGACATCAACCACTTCCTCCGGCTCCAAAAATTCCCTCCTTTGTCCTTGAGTGGATCTATTCTTTCCCTAGCTACCCTCTTGCTCTTTATATATGTATAAAATACATTGCAATTTTCATCAATCCTGTTTGCCAAAGACATTTCATGACCCTTTTAGCTCTGCACATGCAAGTATGTGTCTCTGTAAGTCCAAGTAACTACATGAGGGCTACTTGCTTACCAGCAACTTCTTATTGTTCCCTCAGATTCAAAAGTTAATTAATTTGCTCTTGCTTTGACTTAAAAATAAAACTAATTTGATAATACAGCTAATTCAATTCAATTTTTAAAAATATTTATTGCTCACAACAAAAATAGTTCACTACACTTAATTGAGAGGTAAGTTTCATCCAAATGTAATTAATAACCTTAATGTGACTAACTGAGAAGGTTGAATAGAGGGAGTCAGTTCATCCTTCTCACCTGGTCGTAATATGTAAATAGGGTTGAGTTGCCTGAACTTTAGTACAGTAGTTGAATTTGGATACCCCAATACTCGCTGATTGCAACTTGCAGATAACATAAAATGCAAAGCCGCTGACTAATCAGTTATTTTCATCAGGAACTAGACTCTTAAAATTTTGACTTTGATAGAAGAATCTTCATATCTGTTTCATTCAGCAGTATACTAGTGCATAATCTTTACTTCTTGTTGAAGGATAAGAATCTAGGTCAGGTCCTTCAACTTTTGACTGCAGCTTCAATTTCCTGCTATTACCAATGTATCATTATTTGACTGAACCATCAAAACATTGAAAAACAAAATTTGTTTGTTGAAACGCCAAGTATTTGTTTCTGTGTTTTGTCAAACTATTTTTTTTAAATGTCAGGATTATATACTTGCATTATGAGTTGAATTATGAAAGCCTGAAGTCATTTATCTGATCAAAGGAATCTAATTGCTGCCGGTTTTGACTCTAACTTCTAATAGAACAGTGAGATCTTTTTTATTAAGTTGGCTCTGCATAAAATGAAATTTCATAATTGAAGCACAGAGGAATAGTAATAATTAGTTATCAGTTACTGGACTCTGGTGAAGGAAGATTGTTCTGTCTACCACAGCCCGATCTGGGCTCTGGTTCCTGAGTAAGGGTATGACCCCCTTTAAGGAGCTCCCCCTTAAAGATAGTTGCAGCTGGATTTGGAGGAGATTTTCTTCAGACTGGTGAGTATACATGGAAGAGAGAGGCTGGAAGTTGAAAAGGTACGTTTTGTGAGTGACTCCTTTTGTATTATTTCTATAAAGCGAAGGTTTTTGGAACTAGACTTGATCAAGAACTACTGCTTGTAAAAGAAAGAAGGCACCAAGATTGTGGGACCCTGCAATATTGACAATTGCTTGACAATAAACAATTAGTGGTGGCATAATATAATTAAATGGGATTTGTCTTTATAGGTAAAATTGCTGAGATGAGTCGAAACTCTTCTGAATTTAACATGCCAAGTGTAATGATGGTTCCAAGCAGAAATGATGCACAAAATCCAGACTAAGCTGTGACTGGCTGCAGATTTCCCAAATAACACTGATGTTGCCAATAGAAATTCATACTGTAATATTTGTTCAAATGTAATTGATTATGCCTTACTTTAAGTTAGGTATAAAATGAACACTAATCTATTGTAATAAATTAAGGTAATAGTATGATTGCTGTTTACTGTCTTGGCATCTCACTCCCAGAGCTTCTTGCTTTTGCAACTCCACTTTTATTATGCTGATCAAGATAATAGCCATTGGCATGTCATTTCTTCTGCTTAATTATTCTGAACATTTATGGAGGAAAGTAATTATCTGAAAAGGTCTCAGGTAAAATGAAGCTGACGATACTTTGGTTGAATCTAGGACACAATTCAGTAAGAATCTCACTTACCAGCAGAGAACATCAAAGTCTCAGTTACACTGAGAGCAAATTACTTTAGGCTACAAATCTATGGCAATACTTTGTTAATGTAAATCAAGCAATTCATGATAATTTGGCTTTTTGTGAAGGAAAAGCTATAATGAATAACAGAGGATTTCAGGACGTGTCTGTCAGATGTCCTGCAAATGATCATTTAGCTTTCTTTGGTACAACTGTGTGAATGCCGCCCTTGCAACATCGTCGTGGTGAAGATTTCCAGGAAATTCTCTGAAGTTGAATAAGAATCCATTTTGAAACCACTTTAAAAACAAAACAAAGGTACATTATGCAAGTGGTATGGATTTTATTTTAAATTACCAATGTTGACTATCTAATAGTTGACATTTGTCCTCATCTGTGTTGATGAATCCAGATAGAATTCCAATCTGTTGTTTCTCCAACCTGGTCTGAACCTATCTTCATAGACAAGGCAATGTGATGAAATTACTCCTCCTTGGGAAGAGAAGCTTGATTTAATGAAAGGACAATGCTTATCCTTCATGTGTGACTAGTTTGTCTACTGCTCGAGGTGAAAAAGGCAGCCATACACATTTGTCCCTCCAGGGAACTGCATGAGTCAATGCCATGAGTGATATTGCAAATGCAATTATTCATTCAGCCTGCTGATCTGTCTGTGACCCGTTTACAAATGAATACAGAGAATAGTCTACTTTATACCATGATAGAATCTCAACAGAAGGATGTGACGTCAATGTTTAGACTTTTGGTGTCCTTTCTTTAAAGCCATGCCAGGATTTATAAACTCACATTATGCAAAGAGTTAGGTTGTATTTGCATAGTGCTGAATCCTGTCCTCAGAAACATTTCAGTCAGTGGAGCATTCTTGAATTGTAGTATTATTGTTGTTATGCTGACAAACTCAGCAAACAACCTACAAAAACGATATATCTGAAAAATAACTAATGTGTGCTTTTACTTCCTTTAAAGTGCCATCTTGCATTAGTGGCCTGGTATGTGATATGGCTTCAACTAACAACCTTTTGGTTTGGAGATCTGTGCTACAAACTAAAGCAAACTATAACTTATAATGGTTACAAAAGGGTACATTTATTCGTCTGATAGATGAGGGTCTAAGGATTGTTGGTGACATTTAAAGAGGATTTTGGTTGCACTGCAGGGAACTGCTATATTGCTGAACCACTTGCTGTGCAGAGATTTTGGAGCTGTCATGTTACTTGCCTGCAACATTCACGCTTTAGCTGCTATGATTAGTGGCACAGTATGAATTTTATGATACTTAAAAATATATTAAAATAGCTTTCTCTGTGCAACTACTATTCGGAATGTATTGTATATGAACACATTTATTTTGCTAGTACAATATTATCAAATTAGATTTTATTTTCTCAAAAGTATCAGCCTGTTCAGAGCAATTATTATATGTCCCTGGAACAGATGGGACTTGAACCCAGGCCACTTTACTTCAGAGGTAGGGATACTATCACTGTACCACAAGAGCTCCACTTAGCTTGATTCTAAGTGGCACGGTGGCTCAGTGGTTAGCACTGCTGCCTTACAGCACTAGGGTCCCAGGTTTAATTCCAGCTACGAGCGACTGACTATGTGGAGTTTACACATTCTGCATGGGTTTCCTCTGGGTGCTCCGGTTTCCTCCCACAGTCCAAAGAGAACTCGAGAGAGAGGAAAGATATAAAAGAGAGCTACGGGGCAACGTTTTCACACAGAGGGTGGTGCATGTATGGAATGAGCTGTCAGAGGAAGTAGTGGAGGCTGGTACAATTGTAACATTTAAGAGGCATTTGGATAGGTATATGGATAGGAAGGGTTTAGAGGGATATGGGCCGGGTGCTGGCAGGTAGAACTAGATTGGGTTGGGATATCTGGTCGGCATAGACGGGTTGGACCGAAGGGTTAGTTTCCATGCTGTACATCTCTATGACTCTATGACTATGTGCAGGTCAGGTGAATTGGTCATGCTAAATTGCCCATAGTGTTAGGTGCATTAGTCAGAGGGAAATGGGTCTGGGTGGGTTACTATTCGGAGGGTCAGTGTGGACTTGTTGGGCTGAAGGGCCTGTTTCTATCCAAATGCTTTTGATGAAAAGAAGAACTCTTTGAGCCATGAGTTGCTTATTGCTTAAACTTAATAATAGAGCACCAAAACAATTAAAACATTGTGTAGAGGGTGATGTGTGAGTGCTAATCATATTAAGGGTTTGGGGATTGAGGAGAGTTTGTAATTAGACTGTCTCTTCTAGATTAGGATTATTGCACCTACAAACCTGACCAATTTAAATTCAGTTAAACTCTGAATAGCCAGTTACTGAAGAATGAAACTAAAGCTGACGTTTACTTAATTTAGATTTATTCAGAGTGACACATGACAAATATATTCTCATGCCATAGTGGTAATGTCCCTATCTCTAAGCCAGAAAACCCGAGTTCAGCCCCAGCTGATTCAGAGGTGTGTCATAAGACATCTGAAAAAAATTAGTTATTAATATGTATATCATCTGATTCAATCACACCAGTCTTGGTAAGTTTGATTACTTTGGGAGCGGGCTTTTGTGATACAGTAGTAGTATAACCTAACAGTCTAGGTTTAAATCCCACCTGTGCTGATAGTGTGTCATAACTTGCCTGAACAAGTAGTCTTTTGAGAAATCAAACACACTTAAGAAATACTGTAACAATTAATATCTGTCTATCTACTCAAGTAGAAAGCAGAGCAGGTCATTCCTCATGAAGGGCTTATGCCCGAAACATCGACTCTCCTGCTCCTCAGATGCTGCCTGAGTTGCTTTGCTTTTCGAGCAGCACACTTTTTGACTGCAGAGCATACAGACAGCCATCATCACCATGTGTGCAGTGTGAACTGAGAGAAGGAAGGGATCTGTTTAATGCAGAAGCCCCAACTTTAAGTGGTGAGATGGAACTCAAGGGGTAGAGAGGGAAGGATTGGTTTATTGTGTAATGAATGATGAGACACTGCAACTTGGATGATTTTGATAATGAGGAAGTCAAGGTGGACGAAATTGAGAGGGGAAAGGAGAATTGGTATGAGAAAGGCAGTGACAGTAGTTCACAGTGAAAACAGAGGGATAGTAGGGAGAAGAATAAAGGTGAAATAATGGTAGCAAAGATGAGAAAGAAGGGGCTGGTGTTGAAGCTATGAGTAGTGGGTGGGGAGAGGGAACAATGCTAGGTTCAGAGCTAGTTGAATTTTGATGATGCTTGGGAAGTATGGAAAATAAGCCAGTCATTGTGTGTGAAGGGAAGGAATGCCATCTTGGACTCAAAGAGTGCAGAAGGTGATGATGGGCTGGAGAAACTGTATTGTCTTCAGACAGAGAACTGGAGAAAATAACTAATTTAATTGTTTATTGTGGGAGAATGTCACTTGAATTGGGAAGGTTGGAGAAGTGTTTGCAAACTGGTGGGGAGTTAGATAAAGCACAGTGTAAGTATAAACCAGAGTGGTTTGATGAGTTGAATGTGGGGGAATAGTTTGGAGTGATGGTTTGGTTATCCAACTGAAAATGCATTTGCCAATTTATTCTAAAAAAAAGCATCTGTTCCTGAGTCAATTTAATTTACAATGCCTTTACATTAAAATCATTCATAATATTAATTGTGAAAATTAAACATGTTCAGATACAAGAATTTGGGGTCACACCTCAGAAATAAATCATCAATTTTGTGCTGTCAACAACTGGATTCTTGCATTAAGCTTTCATGTACATTTTCGTTTTTGCAAATAGTAGTGAAGAAATATGTAGAGCTACTTTTTAAGTCACAGAGTATATCCACCTACTGGTTTCACATGAAGACCATTCCTAAATTACACAGGTTAGTTTCAAATTATATCAGATTCATTGTTGTTTCATGAGCCCTTTGTGAGGCTGTCGAGCAGCCTTAGTTAGGCTGCTAGACCAGCATTTGGAAATATCATGAAATATCACTTCCACAGAACAGTGAGGACAGTATTTCCCTCGTCTGAAACACTGTTATTCCAGATTTAGTAACTTTTATCATATGGACACCCTTCCACTTTGATTCCAGTGATGTTTTAGTAACTGGACAAATAACAAAGTGAACTATTAGTCAGTTTTCTTTTCAATTTTGTTTGCTTTTTCCATCTTGAAAAAATATTGTCTTTTCCCTTCCTTTCTTATGGAAGTGCTTTGGGATGTTATCTGTTATCATATGAATGCCTGAAAACAAGAAAGGATTTCTGATTGTGGAGGAGTCTATGGTTTCTGCTATTGAGACAAATAGGCCTGTGTAAAGTGGATAAAAATATCAGTATCAGATTTGAAACTCTCAATTGCAATTTAAAGGTCGAGAACAAACAATGTTTTACCATGAATGAAAGCATTCCTGCTATAAGTACTTTTCAATTGTAATTTGTCAAAAGAATCTTTAATGTACACTGTACGACATTGTTCCTTCAGAATGCCAAGGTTTTTTTTTTGCTTATAATCTAGATACATTCCAATTCTGTGTTTGACTAGAATGTTGACTTTTTTTACAATTAAGAATGATTTAATGTGTTTTGTTTTGTAATGACAGTCACTAACTGCAGGACAAGTGTATTCTTCTTGTCAGTCCATAAATCCAGCACAGACCATCCCAGTCAGTGGCATGTGGAGATTGGTGAGCGAAGAAAAAGCAGCTTTACATTTCATTTATCAAGCCAGTTCCAGTTGCAAGATTATTCCTACAGGCCAAATTAAATTAGAGAATATGGAAAGCCAGTTAAGATGTGCAGGGAATAGCGAATAAACCTCATGTTTTAATTACAGCTTTACAGTTAAGCTTGGGTTGCATTAATGTGATAAAAGAAATTAATAGTGTCGGATACTGCACTATACAATCCGTGTTTTAATTTCCACTTTATAATGAAGTTTGTAGATGATGATTAGGGCAACACTCAACTGAGCAATGCAATGCAGCTACTTTTCAAAATCTCGGAACTGCAGTTATATTTTTAAGCCAATTTCTCTCAATTGCAAAAGAGTGATTCTGCTTCAAAATACCGAGAATGCATTTAAAGTTGTGAGCACAAATTATGATTTATCCAGCGAATAATTGAGAGCCAGGTCAATAGAAGTGTTCTAACCTTTCACCTGCCCTAATCTCCATTGAGATTTCACTAATTACCTGGGTGAAGTTGGGTGTCAGAGGCTGAAATCTTTATTTTTAATTGGATATCTTGTGCTCTGCCTGCAAAAGTGCCAAGACATTCACTCCAACTTTAAAAAAAAGGTGCCAATGGACCATCTACCCATCAGGCTCTTAGGTAGACACTGCTGGGCCATCCCACATGACTGACGACACTGGATTTGGGCATCCTGGCTACCTGGAGTTGCTGGCCAATCAGAGGGTGGAATTGTGGGGAAGGATAAGGCATGGAGGTCAGAGCAAGGACAGTGATTGTCAATGGCCACTCTTTACCCCATTTCCATGTCTTTGATTGTACCTAAATTAGTGCAGATTTGAGCCCCCACCCCACAATCAAAAGACAGGCAGCCCATACATTTTGACCTGTGATTTGTCCTTCCTGGAGCTGAGAAGATTGCAATCCTGACAGGAATAGGCCCCTAAATGGTCCTTAAATAGTTTGTTAGCTTACCAGTTAAAGGCTTTAAGTGGAGATGAGATGAGAAGATCACTCTTGGGGCTTCACACCTGGACCTTACTTGGTAGAGACAGGAAGATCAAAGAGTGTGGTGCTGGAAAAGCACAGCCAGTCAGGCAGCATCTAAGGAGCAAGATGTTTCAAGTATAAGCTCTTCAGTTTATGCTGAATGGCTTATGCTCGAAAGGTCAATTCTCCTGCTCCTCGGATGCTGCCTGACAGTCTGTGCTTTTCCAGCACTACACTCTTTGATTCTGATCTCCAGCATCTGCAGTCCTCAGTTTCTCCTAGAGACAGGAGGGAGACAGATATCTGGCCCGATGACTGCATCTTAATTTTCCAGCCATCCTGGCTTGACACGGGCAGAAAGATTCTACCCAGAGGCTCAGGGCATTTTAAGCCGGAGCCCATTTCATTTCTGTCCATTGCCTTCCATGTGTGAGCTATCTACCTGATTGCTAAGCATCAAAAATTTACCCAGCACTAAGCTTGGCCACTGGCAACAGGTGGGATTGCACTGACAGCTATCTATGGGTGATTTAGCAATGCTATAATGGCACAGGAGTCCTAATATTTCCTTGTTTGACCCAAGGGAAGACATCTAATTGTCTTGACCTCACAAGAAAAGTAGTATGAATACAAAACCCACCTTATTTTTGTCTGATCCTCTTTGCCATGTTGCTTCGCCATCAGCTGCGCTGTATGATGCTATGACTCTTGTAAAGATCTCATCCAGATCACTTCACGATGATACTGTTACAACACAGGAGTGAACCTCTCAGTTAATTAAACCAAACACCCAGAACAGCTCACCTCACCTTGTAATCTGTTAAAATATGAGTGACAGAGAACTCCCAAATTTCACTCCCTAAAGAAAATAATATCAATTTATTCTTTAACTCTAAAAGTGAACATTAAACAACAACTATTCACAACTCTAAGCCCCCCTTTCTTTTAACTGCATATTACCTGCCTCCAATTCTATAACAGTATGCTGTTCCAATAAACACTTACTAAAATTATATCGACAATTTCAAAACCATACAGCGGCTGTCGTCTCCAGTGTCTTTCTTCTTTCAGCTGAAGATCTCTCTGGGTCATCTTCTTTCTTTTCATTGTGAAAACATTTCATATGAAAAAGGTACTTTTGATAGAGATTGTTTCAATCTTTTGGGTCTCTCTCTATCTTGAATGCAGTTACTTTGTCCGACTTTCAAATGCCTGCTTTTCTTTTACCCCCAACATTGGATCATCTCAATTGTTCAATGTTGACAAAAACAATAAATTTAATTTAAACCTGAGGCATAATTTAAACTGATTTGTTAAATTGAATTGTTGTCAAAACAGCAACCAACTCAGGTATCCATTTCACAGTCACATATTATCAATTTTCCAGTACACTCTGAGACTGCTAGCTAGTCATATGACAGGTGATTGTAAGCTCTCAGTTCAGAACAGCATTCTCTCTCTCTTAAAGTTATAGTACATGCCTTCAACTTCATAACAATACATCAGACAAATATTAGCAAGGACCCCAATGGTTTTGGGCATGTATTTTGCTAGTGGGGTTGGATAAAATAATGAGTTGTTAACTTTCATTTGCTTACTAGCACTTGCAATTCACAAAGAGATTTTATCTGTCCAAGTGCTTAGTTTCTGTGAAGTGGGTGGGATTACATTGCTCATTGGATTTTTATTAACAGAACTGCTCTAAAAGCGATTGTTCAAAACATCAAAACGTTGACTTAGGAACACACAGGTCATGGTGCAGTCATAATGAAATGTAATTCTAACATACTCTTAACCGCCCAAACCCACAAATACTCATGGTCAGTTGCTGGAGCTTTCATCATTTAACTCTTGCCACTAATTGTCATCCTTCTACTTTTATATTTCTGAGATGCACATGTTTACTGGAGTGGTTGAGGCCAAAACATTGAATATTTTCAAGAAGGAATTAGACATAGTTCTTAGGGCTAAAGGGATCAAAGATTATGGGGAGAGAATGGGGAATGGGGGATAATCAGCCATGACAGTATTGAATAGTGGAGTAGGCTTGCCAGGCTGTATGGCCTATCCATACAGCTATTGTCTATGTTTCTGCTTTCATGGCACATTGACTCACATCCTCTTTTCTCACAAAGCTAACCTCCGGTTTAACCGATGCCCTTTAACTCAGATCGGCACTGGGATTCCTGACTGCTACATTTCACTGATTCGTCCTTCCTCATTGAGGTTAACACTAGAGGCATTAACCATGGCCTGACTTTCACCACTTAACAGCTTGCCTTGTCCTACAGCGTCATTCATAAACAAGTAAGATATTTGTATCCAATTAACATCCAGGGCTCTTCTGACCCTACCATTAATGCATAGGATAAGTACTTTGTACAAGGACATCCGACTTTCTAACCCTTACAGCTGGATAAGCTAACAGACTTAAGAAAATTAACTTGCTTTGAAATCAGGGTCATGTTGATTTTTACCATGATGTTTTTAAAATAAACTGAAAAATGTGTTGTTTTAAAATTAGCATTAAAAAAAGATTCAGCTCTTGAAATTCCTGGTAAAAACTTATCATCATGATGAATTAAGAACTGAAGCTGAAGGATTGGGAGAGATTGACTGTGTCAGAGCACTCACAGCTGCAGATTTAAATAAAGCGGACAGTTTTCTGCCAACAGGCTTTTTGCTTCTTTTAAACTCTGGGCCAGTTGTGACAGCTGCCGTGACGCAGAATTGTAGACTAGATAGGTTTAGCGCTTGATTTAAAGGATGATCTCAGCTCTCCTTTTTTCTTTCCCACCCACTTCCTTAACTAACAATGATAGAACAGTGTTAGAAGACTTTACAATATATTCATTTATTAACATATTGCAACATCCCTTTGCTACCAATAAAGGTGACCTACTTCTGCTAACATAATTTTTTTTACTTGCATTCAATTTATCATTTTAGTCTGTTATAATTTATTGTACTGCCAAATGCACAGTTAATTGTCTCTGTGACAGGTAGTTCACTTACTTGCAGATGCTGTAGAAACCTTTACTGCTGCCACTGAACGCAAAATAATTGCATTTGTACCTCGCAGTGCCCTCATCAGGAAGCATCGCTGAGATTGAATGGGCAATGTTGGAAAGAGGGAACATATGAACACCTGCTTCTGCTCATTGTGCAAGCAGTTGGTCATTTTATTCCTCTTCAAAATAATTCTTTCTTCGGTTCTTTAAAATCTATAATGCTGCACTGGCTCACAAGGTATCGAGTGCTTGAGATTTAGTACAAAAATTGCAAAGTGTATGACAGCTTCCTGTGTTTTGTATTCTAGCAATAATAGGACCGAAAGTTGAATTGAAGGATGAGCTAGCACTGAATTTTGTAAATAAGGTCTGAGTTTTCATTTCACTAGGGCTGCAGGAATGGGAATACATTGCTTGGCTTGGTACACTTGGCTGTCCACTGCAAAATCAGCTGCTGGAGGGTTGCTGCTCACTGTCAAGGAAATAAATTGTGCTTATGAAGGAATAGTGGCTGGAGTGTTTACCATGAAAGCATTTGAACAGCATGGATTGCAGTAGAATTGGAGGCATTCTGCAGAATCACTGCACCTTGTTTCTTTCTGATACCCATTTTAGGGTGAGCTGCAACCTCCCGAAGAAATGCTTTCACACTGGATTTTGAAATTTATTTGTACTAAAGGGACATTCACCGGCTGTTCTGTTTTTGAGAGTTGTTGCACTGGGGTAATCAGGTATGGATGATTTTTTTAAAAAAGGGGTTGTTTTTCATAAGAGCTAACTACCCAGTCTGTTTTCTTGAAATAATATTCACTTCATGAACAGTTCTATTGTGATGACTTCATGACTGCTTCCTTCATAACAGAAATTGACATTCATGTTGTTCATATTGATGTTTCTCTGATGAGATGCCATCTGAATGTTAATTGAGTATTAATCATATTTATGGTGTTGCAGTGATGAGCCATAGTACACTTAAAACTATCACATACAACTGTTTGTAGACAAGGGAACCCTGTCATCTGGTGACAATTGTGTCCTAGTCAGTTGATTACTCCATTGGGCAACAAAAGTGATGAAGATGTAGCCTCTTGCAAAAGTTGTACTTGCCACTTGATGATTATCTCAGAGGTGACTTAAAACCATACACTAGTATGAGAGCATCATTCTGTGATAATTGTCACTTCTAAGAGAAGCAGTATTGCTGATCCAGATGTGGGTAAATCACTGGGCAGTAGACGGTATAGCTGTGTGCCCACCACACTTCTGAAGTAACAGTTCCTCTGGCAGGTCCAGGGGTTAGTGATGGATACAGTCAGAATGCATCTGGAATTATCGCAGTTGCTTCAGTTGGTAATTTCAACCTCCTGTTCCTCATTTCAGAACTACAACATGTTTAGAACCTTGTTCCTTCAGCCTTTGTATTGTCAAATTAGCCCAAAGCCAAGAGCGCTGAAGGAGGTTGTTGCAAAGGGAAAGATCTCAACAACAGCAAGTAATGCATGAGGAAGAATGCACATTAAACAATATTAGGTGAACCTATTTATCAACAAAATTCCTACCAAAAAAACAAAATCCCCATCCATCTCCTTAGTGAGGCATTCTTCATAAAATGAGCTTCAGGTTGCCCATTTCTTTATGAGCAGATGGAACCTGATAGGTAGAACTTAAATCCTCTCTCAGTGATAGCCAGTGTACTATTTGCTTCCTAATTGCTTGCTACACTTGCCTGTCTACTTTGATTTACTGGTTCATAAGGACATTCAAATCCTTTTGTACATCCATATTTCCCAATATATTGCCTTTCAAATAATTCACTGCTTTTCTGTTTTTCACACTGAAGTGTATAACTTTGTATTTTGCCACATTGTACCACATCTGCCATATGTTTGCCCATTCACTCAATCTGTCTAAATCACCTTGAAGCGTTCTTGCACCTACTTCACAACTCACAATCCCACCTAGTTTTGTGTCATCAGCAAACTTAGAAATGTTGCACTTAGAAAATGTTGGAGCCTATTATAAAAGATTTAACAGCAGAGCACTTGGAAAACAGTGACATGATGAGACAGAGTCAGCATAGATTTATAAAATGGAAATCATGCTTGACAAATCAACTTTGATTTTTTGAGGATATAACTAGTAAAGTTGCTAAGGAGGAGCTGGGAGATATGGGCTTTCAGAAGGCTTATGATGCGATCACACAAAAGGGATTAGCATGAAAAATTAAAGCACAAAGGATGGGGGGGGGGGGCGTAGTCTGGATAGAGAACTGGTTGGCAGACAGGAATCAAAGAGTAGGAATAGATAAGTCCTTTTCCATGTGACATGCAGTAGCTAGTGGAAGTTTTGGATCCCATCTGACAACATAACAATTTTAGACAAGAAAACTAAATGTAATGTCTCCCAAGTGTGCAAATGACACAAAACTAGGTGGGAGGGCGAACTGTGAGGAGGACGCCAGAGAAGCTTTAACAGAAGCTGTAACAGTGTGTCTTGATCTCTGTTTTGTTACCCTGATGCACTTGTACAGCATGATCTGCCTGTAAAGAACGTAAAAAACAACACTTTGCTCTGTACTTCGATACACGTGACAATAATAAACCAAATCAAAATTCCAACAGGACTAGTAATTGCAGGAAGGATATTCCTGATGACCGGGAATTCTGGAGCCAGGGATCACAGTTTAAGGGTATTGGGTGGGCCATTTAGGAATGAGAAGAGGAGAAATTTCTTTACTCAGAGTGGTGAGCTTGTGGAATGTTCTGCCATAGAGAGCAGTTGAGGCCAAAACAATGAATATTTTCAAGAAGGAGTTAGATATAGTTATTAGGACTAAAGAGATCAAAAGATATGGGGAGAAACCTGGAACAGGATATTGAATTGAATTGCCTACAGTCATATTGAATGGTGGAGCAGGCTCAAAAGTTCGTATGACCTATTCCTGCTTCTATTTTCTATGTTTGTATGTTCTTTCATACAGATCATTTTTATGTATATCGTGAAAAGCTGGAGCCCAAGCACGGATCCCTATAGTATTCTGCTAGTGACTTCCTCCTACTCAGGAAAAGACCCATTTACTCTCAGTCTCTGTTTCCCATCTGTCAACCAATTCTCGCTCCATGCCAAAATATGAGTCACTGTCCTATTTGTTTTTTCTTTGCTCAACAACATCTTATTGTGACCTTATCAAAAGCCTTCTGAAAATCCATTATACTACATCCATTGGCTCTCTCTTATCTTTCTACTAATTACATTCTCAAAAAGCTCCAGTAAATTTGTTAAGCACGATCTTCCTTTTAGAAACTCATACTGGCATTATACAACTCTGTTAATGTTTTCTAAATGTTTCATTGTCATATCTTTTATAATGGACTCTATAGCATTTTCAGCACTACTGATGACACTAAACATAAGATTCTAACCCCATAAGCTATCTTCACTAACATTACTTTTCAGTTTTAATAATTGCAGGGCTAAAAGGATGAGCCTTGTTTCATTGGTGCTATGCAAATTGCCCTGTTTGTTTTGTAAATTAGATTCCACAGGACTAGAGTGACAGAGTAAATATGTAAAAACAGCTACTCATGCCCACATTCTATTGTGTATCTTTGCTATTGTAATTCACCATTTTGTTTCTAGCTATAATCTTCCCCTCAATGGCTGGAGATAATTGGCAGCTAACAAGCTTCAACCTACAAGGATACAAATGATTTACAGATGCTGGACTCCGTCCTGGAAACAAAAAGTGCTGGATATCACAGCAGGTCAGGCAGCACCCATGGAGAGAAAGCAAGCTAACCTTTTGTGTCTAGGTGACTCTTCATCAGAGTTTCACATCAGCTCTGATGAAGAGTTGTCTAGACTCAGCATTAGCTTGATTTCTCTCCATGGATGCTGCCTGACTCACTGTGATCTCCAGCATTTTTTGTTTTCAGTGTCAACCTATAATCCTAGTTTTGTACAAGTTGGTACTTGCCAATGAAGAAAGTACACTTTCTCTGTTGCTGGTGGCAAAGTTTAAATTGCTGTTGGAGCTATTGCTCCCTTTGGAAGTGTCAGCAGATGTTATGAAACCTTCAAAGCTGGTAAAACCACCTTTTTTTTTTACTAAGTCAGGCCATTGCTGATGTAATAATTGTCTTTAAGTGCCATGCAATAGAAATATATAGCATTTCAAATTAACTGAAGTAGAATGTTGTACAGTGTATAAACAAAGTGACCTGTCAAGCAAAACATTTTGGACAATTGGAATTTTTTTTGTGAAAAGTACTTAACCACTTTATAAAATTACATTCAGTCACTTAACCAATAATCACATGAATCAAAAATGACAACTTGGGGGAATTGAATGTTTACCTCCCTGCTGAAGTGGGCTTGGTGGAGGGAGAGGCATTTTACTGAGTGAGAGGGTGGCAGATACCTGCCTCTCCCCCTTGCTGCTGTTGCTCCATTATGTCCTGGGTAGGGCAACTCATGGATGGCCTTGTTGGTCTGCTGCTAGCAGAGGCCCTTCCGGTGGGCACTTAATGCCCAGGTGTTGGTATTCACTATGCAGAAACCAGAACAGCAAACCCTGTTGTTGTAAGACACTCAGTGCCTATCTGAAGAACCCAGAATCAGTATGTAGGGACAGCTGGGAGGTAGCTGCTGCTCTGTCTGCCAACCTACCTCACCCTGTCCACTGCCATCCTTCTGTCTCAGGAGGGTAGTTGGGGATGGGCAAATACTGGCCTTACGGGGAGGTGGTTGCAATGCAGCTACCACACTTTTCTGGGTGACCATGAAACTCTCTCATTATCGCTATCTGGCAAATGTGTCCTGGGAAGATACATAAGTTGATTATCAGCCTGTTTGGTTCTTTTATGATACACCTTCCATGACCATGGGTCCTGAGGTGGAACTTTATTCAGGAGCTTCTGGTAGGGACACTACCACTGTATTGATGACTAGAGTATTCCTCAGATTGTTACGTTGTTCAAGGACATGACATTATCTTGCTGCTATGGAAGCTCATAGGAAATAATATCACTCTGTTCTTTAAAAGAACCTCGAGAGGGCTAATTCACTGCCTCAAGAGAGTGACCTTGGCTCTGTGGATGAGGCACCTAATGCCCTTGAGATAACTGCATGCAAGCTTCCACCTACCCTTCCTTGCTGTTCCTTGCTGGTGTCACTTAGTTAACTGCCCCTGTTTACTGCAGTCTGCCTGTGAAGCCTCCATGTCCAGGGGTACTCCAGGACATCCTTCAAGATCATCTGAAACATCCTCAATGGAATTTCAGGAGCTGAGAGCACAGATTGAATAGCTGCTTAGGAGGTTAGTGCAAAAAAAAACTCTAGTGTTGTCCAGATAGTGGAAATATTGGCTAAAGCAATTGTTTGTTGCATAATGTTTCTCGTTGTGGCTCTTGTTGTAGGTATGTTCTGCAGCTGGAGTCATTAGCGTTATCGAGCCAAAAGCATGTGCACAACCCTCGTTGTCACGTTGGTGCCTTAGCAAGTTGCTTACCATCTGAAAAACAGACATTATGCTGCTGAGTGTATAGGCCCTTGTGTCAGCTCTATGTTAATGAGCAGCAGAATACGACCATTGACTACAACTTTCTCATTGACTACAACTACAACAGCTCAGGGTTTGTGCTTCTGATAACAACTTGGTGACCTTGAAACAAAATGATCATGTGTCCAGTGAAGGGAAAAAAAGGGGCTTAATTGTGATGTGCTTTGTAGCTGAATTGCCTCCTAGTACTACTTCTTCTTTTAGACTAATAAAATATTAGAAAGTGCTTAAATCATCTGAAGACAAGTGTTATTCACCAGGCAGCATTGTCTTTATTGTCAGATTCCTGAGAGGGTCTGCAAAGGAAAGGGGAAAGAGAACAGTGTTTACTTTTAATTGGGAAATAAAATGCAAATGGAAAGCTTTTACAAAGTTATGATGTAAGAAAAAAACAATTAAAAATTCCCCTTCTAAATAGTTATGCATGATATTGGATTATGACATAATAAAAAGCTCAATGTCCTTTTTTTGCAAAAATGAATGTGCAAATATATAAATAAGAGTAGGAGTAGGCCCTGTTGTCTGTCAGACCTGAACTATCATTCGATAAGATCATTTATTGCTGTTCTGATTGTGGTCTCAGCTGTGTTCTCCTGTCTGCTCCCTATAATCGTTGACTCAGTTGTCAGTCTCTCGAACTCAACCTTAAATATATTTAATGGCACAACCTTTACCACTCTTTGAAAGAGATTTCCACAAATTAATGATTTCGGAAAGGAAAGAAAATACTTGTCTCATCTCTGATTTCTATGGGAAATGCCTATTTTTAAATGATGCTCCCTAGTTCTAACCTCTCCCATAATGGAAGCTACAGCTCAGCATTCACCCTGTCAGGTCCCCTTATGGTCTTGTTTTTCACTGTGAGTACTCCTTATTCTTCTCAAGGCCAGTGGATACAGGCCCAAGTTGTCAACACTTTCCTCATAAGATAACATTTCATCCCAGAAATCAGTCAAGTGAACCTTCTCTCTGCTGCTTCGAATGTAGTTACATCCTCTTTTTACATAAGGAGACCAAAACTTTATACAGTACTCCAGATATGGTTTCACAATGTTCTGTATAACTGTAGCTGATCTTCCATACTTTTACATTCCACTTCTTTTGCAATGAAAGATAACATTTGTGGAATTATTTCACAGATGCCACTGAATATAACAGAAAGGGTCTGGATTAAAGTCCAGTTGTACACGTGATGTGGTTGTGCCTGTGTGTGTGTGTCTGCATTACATGGAATTGAAATGGGAAACAGATGTTAGTTAATTACAGCTGAATAGGCAATGACAGGAACCAGAATGCTGCAGGGTAGTTAGTTAGAAATATCCGTTTCCCATTTCCACTGCCAAGGTGGATGCAGGAGATGTACAATAATCAAATACTTTGGATATAGTTAGACTGCGTTCTGAATGGTTTCTAAATGTTTTTTGACTTTCTGGATAGAATGACAGCCTTCAACTGCTTCCAATAGTTTTCATAATGTATCTGATGAAAATGGTAGAGAGAAGAGAGGCTGGTTAGGAATGATCACAAAGGTAGTAATCTAGCTGATGTGTTAGAGTTGTATTATGTATTACAGGCACATAATTCCATTCTTCTCTTCCCCTAAAAGAGTTTTACACCTTTGTTGACAGTAGTTAACCTTCGATACTTGCCCCAATGGCTTTGGTTTTGAATGAAGCTTGCTTATAAGTGTAATCAGGCTACTTGGCAGCATAAGGCGTCACACTGGCTAGCCGTTTTGCTCAATCACTAACCAGTTATGCCTTTGGACAGCAGGGTCATGACACCATCCAGGATAAAGCAGACCACTTTAAATATTGAGTCGCTCTACCATCGATGCTCAGAAGAGTATTGTCTACTTTCTACAAGACACACTATAGATATTTGCAAAAGATCCTTAGCATCTTCCAAACTCATGACCACTTCCATCTGGAAGGACGAGGGTAGCAGTTACATGGGAACACCACTGCCTGCAAGTTCCCCTCCAAGCCACTCACCATCCTGATGAAATATACCATCACTGTCACTTGACCAACAGCCTGAAATTCTCTCCTCCAATAGCATTGGTGGGGGGTGGTACTTGCAGTACGTGGACTGCAGTGTAAGTAGGCAGCTCCCTCCCACCTTCTCAAGGGCAACTAGGGACATGGCAATATGTTCAATAATGGTTGTTACCTTTGTGAAAGAAGATTACCACATTCTTGATGAAGGCTTATGCCCGAAACATCAATTGTCCTGTTTCTCGGACCCTGCCTGACCTGCTGTGGTTTTCCAGTGCCATGAGGCCATACAATTTATACGTGTATGCAGCCAGGTGATCCGTTCAGTGCATATACTCATGGAATGTCTAAACAGCTACACTTCAATGTTGACAGTCCTTAAAATATTATTCCAAGTTTTGTATTTACACATATGGTCTTATGTCTGTCAGATATGCTTATTGTTAGCAGATGGTACGATGGAGGAAAAATTGAGTTCACGAGTTGGTTTTTCAAGATGTGGCTCGATGCTGCCAACCTCAGTGCATAATTAACTGCTACGTTGCTCAAATAACACATCAATTATGGTTAAACAGTAGCAAAGACACTTTGCTTGATTCAATGCTTTAGTGGATGTTTTGTCAAAATGCCTTCAGTGGCATCTCTGGCACCGTGATGCCATGTTAAATTTCTCTTAGATTTTCGACCTGTATTCTCAAAAATAATTTGCAGTTTGGACTTTCTTAAATGCTGTAATATGATTTAGCTTTTGTTGTAGATTGCACTGAAAATTATGGCTATCTGTACTGATACCTTATTATTTATAGAGAGGTAATTTTTTTCAAGAATAGTTCAGATTTTAATGCTGTATCTTAAATCCTGGTCATAATCAGCTGCTTTCCTTTTTGGCAAAGAGGATTAGAAATTGAGTTCATCTTCATATTGTGTTTTAGAATTCCTTGCATTCTTCAAGCAATGGCTGATTAAGAGAGAAAGAAAGATTTCCACAAATGTGAAAGGGCAAGACATTCTGATCCATTCCTACAGTCTGTGTCTCACTCTTCTTTTCTATTCCTTAACACCAATCCAAATTTTTGATCCAAAATATTAACACATAGTTTTGGTGTATCTGCTTTTCTTTACTACCAGAATTTTGACTGAGGGTACAAAGTTTGAGGATGCTATTTGTTTGGAAAAGGGACTCGGTTGCAATGTTTCAGCTAATCACAGCCAGCTTGCCAATCAATCAACACATTTTTCTCATGCAGTATAAATTGTTATTCCCTTTGTAATTTGGTATTCTTGCAGCTGTCCTGATGAGTATGAGACGAAAGGCTTCAAGTGTGTTTTCTCCAGCAAATCAGACTTTAGTTTAATGCAGTGAATGAGATTGATTTGTAATGAACAGAACTGAGGAAAATGAAGAAACCTCTTTGCTGTGGTGCAAGATTTTCCATTTGTGACAGAAGCACCAATGGAAAGTTAGTTTTGCAGAATTGTCAATCAATGGCTAGGGAGCAGGATTGCTATCCAATTAAGTTGGAGAACCAAATATAAAGCTCTCAGCACTGAAGGACCTTGCTATTATAGTGAAGGAGAGAAAGGTATCCTTCATTTTTAGGTCCCCTCTCAGCTCTTGCAAAATATTTTAAATAAATAATGGGTATAGCTCCTTGACTCAATCATGTGGAGATATAACCCTTCAGCATCAAAGCTTTTATTAACAGTGGCCAGGTTATTGAAGGGGAAGACATTTTGGAGTGAACTCCCCCACCCCCCACCCCAACCGAGTCTAACAGCGATAGGCTGCCTATAAGAAGCTGGCATGCTCTTAGTGCAACAGGAGGCCTATAGGGAGACTGGAAGATTTTAGTCAGCCTTTGATCAATGGCATCAATTGACCTCTTAATCAATTTACTGTAACTGCTATGCATGAAATGCAAGCAATTGTGTCATTCTGAAGATGATCCAGGGTGAGATATTGCCAACAAACTGGCTCGTCAGCCAATCGTGCCATCATCAGCATCCAGAAATCCTATTCCTGGCCCACAATGACCAAGAAATGCTGCCTGATAAAGCAAGAATGCTGAATTCTGAAGACATTTTGAGAAAGCCTTGTAGTTTCTTTAAATAAGAGGTAAACATATGAAATCACATCCACAGTGCAATTCTCAATAAATAGCTTTCATATTTTTATTGGATATTCCTTCAACCTGTGCTCTTTGTAGTTTAGGGGAGGTCAGTTTAGAAGATGTCTATTTTCACTTGCCATGCCAAAATACTTTTCTAAGGACTGAGTACTAATGCATTGCAAAACAATTATTCATTTAATTTTTCGCAATCATAACTATTATCCACCAAATGTCAAACAACTAAAAGTAAGCCAGCTTAAAATATTGGAAAAATATTTTTGCAAAGTGCATAATTTGTCATTATGTGCACAATGGGGATTTTGATGAATAATATGAATCCTGCAACCAAAACATATCAAAAGTAACAGCTTTCTTTCCAATAGCTTTCTTTCCTTGTTCTAAGTCTTATCCAACATTAAATGTCAATATAAAGCTGGGGATAATGCTTTACACTGACATCTTTCACACCAGAGTTCGTGACTTGTAATAACCTCAAGGTTACTTAAACGCAGTCTGTCAGGATTTTGTAAATGTACCTTTGAAGATTTATTTTGTATGGTTATTCTATTGAAATTGTAAATGTGTGCAGAGTATGATTATCAATACAAATTACAAACACATTGCGGATATTGCACATAGTGATGATTCATCTTTGTGATCAAATTCTCTTTATTATTGCAGTAAGAGTTTCAATTTGAATTTATGTTATATGATGTTATTGGTAATGTTTGATCTCACTGGGGTGTGTCACTGGGGTGTTGTGAATAAGGGGCTAAATGGCCTGCTGCTCCTACGTTTCCATGAAAATTCTGTGTAAATACAAACCCTTCCTTTCTTTGAAGGGGCAGCAACAAGAAGAGGATAGTAAAGATTTTTAAGAGGCCCTGATGACTAAACTTGTTTTCACACAGAACTTTCCATTGAAGCATTAAGACTCAACCAGAAGAGACCAAGTGATATGGGTCAAAATGTATCGTTAGGAATCGATCATGCTGTTGTCTGTTGTGTGAAATGCAAGGGAGTCAAAACTCATTTTAGGCCTTTGCATTCTTTGCAAATAAATAAGTTTGAAAATCCTAAATGATTTTTCTTGAACTAGTACTGAATCGTATGGAGTCAGGGAAATGTTTACAATGGTTCTGGAGGCTCAGTGTGCTTTTGAGTAGAATTGAAGGCCAGTAATAAGGGGGCACAATTTTAAAAATAGAAGGCGAGAGGTTTAGAGGGGATTTGAAGAGTAGCCTGGTGGGAGTGTGGAATGCGTTGCCTGGGAGGGTAATTGTGGCAGAAAATCTCACAACCTTTAAAAAGCATTTGAAGTCTCATGCCATTCAAGGCTATGAGCTGAGTGTGGGAAAGTGGGACGGGAGATGGGAGTATTACATTACTGGTGTGCAGACTTGATGGACCAAAGGCTTTTTCTGTACTAGATGATTCTATGAGAATTATTGGTGAGCTGACTATGTGGAAACAGCATTAATTTGTTGAATTGTCTTTTTCGTGTTCCATCCTCTGGGTCATTTATGTCATTTACTTCCAGCTTACACTAACACTTGTACACACCTTCGTGATCATCATTACCATTGAGGTGACTTGCCTCCTTGAATTTCCAATCACACATATTGAGATTCTTGTAACGAATGATATCACTAGCTCATGCTTCCATACAAATTCCTCATCTGTTATTTGAGTACATTAATATGCAAATTAATTCCCTGTTACAGCTTTTCATTTATGTCGTATTGCACTGCAGAACTAAACTGCATTAAATTGAGTTCCTCCTTGTGCCTGATGCTTTTATTCTTATTTGCATAAAATTGATACAGATTTTTGTATTGGCTGTAATTTGAAGAGCAACTTGTAATTAATTTACATATTTTGACACTTCTGAGGCATTCTGCTGAGATTATTGTACAACCGGAAAGAATATTTAATTTTCATTTTGTTCTGAATGAATTGTCTACCATTCCTCCAAGGCTGCTAAATAAAAAAAAATACTCTGGTCCCTGGTGCTAACACAACCAGGTAACAAGATTATGGATACTGAAAAATGGAGCATTTGTGTCCAGTTTCAAGGGTCCAGATACTTAAGGAGAAGCATGTGTTGTGTAAAATTGTAATTCTGAAGATTACAATGTTAATGGAACATTTTGTCCCATTCTAGTAATGCCTCTCAGTCTGTGGGTGATGGCTGCAAGTTCTACTCTAGCTTTTGGAGGGAGCAGATGTACTTGTACCAGCTCCCTAAGGCTGTAAAAGTTGTACATGATCAAATATATTTATATGTTTTGCTGACATGGTATCTTGTTATCCAAGAGCGGTGCCTCTTTGGTTGTTAAAAACAGAAAATGCTGGAGAAACTCCACAGGTCTGCATGATCTGTGGAGAGAGAAATAGGGTTAGCATTTCGAGTCCAATATGACTCTTCTTTGGAATGCTTGGATTTGAAACATTAACTCTGTTTGGCTCTCCACAGATTCTAGCAACCCTACTGTGTTTCTCCAGACTTTTCTGTTTTTATTTCAGATTTCAACATCTGCAATATTTTGCTTTTATTCCTGTTCTATAGGTGATCTATGGTGGTGTATCCTTTACAATTACTCACCAGATAGATCCAAGATAAAGAACGATTGGTGGCAAGCAACCTCAAAAACACTTACCTGGCACCACATAATGGTGGAGGTTCGCACAAGGTGAAAAGAAATAGTTCAATTACTTATAACATATTTCAAACTACAGAGTATTGAGAAAAGCACTCTTATTTGTAAAATCCAACTTTGATACTTGGCAGTTCTTAACAGGTCAAGTCTTGTTGGAACTTCTAAACATGCCTTGACAAGTTGGGCAGTTTCAAGCATTTATACACCTTTTACAAACTTCTGCAGAATTAAAAGTTCCTGTGAGCATCTTGACCACATTCTTCTCCATCAAAAGATCCATGATACCCCCACCAAAGGTTCCCTGACGCCCCAATGTTCTGGAACCATGCCAACAGACATACTTCAGTTCTCAGGGTGCACCTTTGCTATCCAAAAGATATGTATAGAGAAGAGACCTGCACTTACCTGGTCTGAACTCCACACTCTGGATCCCTTGGTGTCGGTAACCTAGAATTTGATTGAAATGACTATCTGCTTCCAGGAACTGTATATGCACAACCCACCACAATCCTATCCCTCCAATACATGAGAGATGGGTTCAGGAACAGGACTTGGAATTACCAACTACTTCTGGCATTTTCATAACAGTCGAGATGATCTTCTTCTTGTCAAAAATCCAGACTCAAGATAGAAACTGAGCAAATGAATAGACTATTATGTTCTGCAGAGAGTTGCTCCCATTGTGGCCTCCTCTACATTGGGGAGACTGGACGCCTCCTCGCAGAGCGCTTCAGGGAACATCTCCGGGACACCCGTACTAATCAACCCCACCGCCCCGTGGCCCAACATTTCAACTCCCCCTCTCACTCTGCCAACGACATGCAGGTCCTGGGCCTCCTCCACCGCCACTCCCTCACAACTCGACGCCTGGAAAAAGAACGCCTCATCTTCCACCTTGGAACACTTCAACCCCAGGGCATCAATGTGGACTTCACCAGTTTCCTCATTTCCCCTCCCCCCACCTTACCTCAGTTCCAACCTTCCAGCTCAGCACCATCCTCATGACCTGTCCTACCTGCCAATCTTCCTTCCCACCTATCCGCTCCACCCTCCTCTCTGACCTATCACCTTCATCCCCACCTCCATTCACCTATTGTACTCTTGGGTACCTTCCCCCACCCTCCCCTCTGACCTATCACCTCCGTCCCCACCCCCATTCACCTATTGTATTCTTTGCTGCCTTCTCCCCAGCCCGCCACCCCCATTTATCTCTCCACCCTGGAGGCTACCTGCCTCTATTCCTGATGAAGGGCTTTTGCCCGAAACGTCGATTTTCTAGCTCCTCGGATGCTCCTGACCTGCTGTGCTTTTTCAGCACCACTCTGATCTAAACTCTGGTTTCCAGCATCTGCAATCCTCACTTTTGCCTATTGTGTTTTGCAGGTCCAATTGTGATAATGTTACTAATGGTCAAAGTATTACAGTGAGGACAAACACTTTTGAAGATATCCTAAAAACCTTTGATAATTGCTTTAATTTAAGAACACATAAAATTGTTGAATGAGCAAGATTTCACAGAAGAGTTCAACCTCCAAGAGAATCCATAGATACTTTCATGAATGACCTCTCCTGCTCTACTGTGAATGTGGAGCTTTGAAATCAGAATTCACAAGAGACAGAACTTTGGATGGAATTCTTGATAAATCTTGGTCAGATTTCTTACAATCCAAGGAAGTTTTAATGTTTGAGAAAGCTATTTAACTTGTGCTGTCAGCAGAAACAGAAAGGGTCATAAACAGATCCTGAATGGGAGAAGACTAACATTACCTCAAGAGGCCATAAGAGTGTATTAATTTTATAAGGTATAGTCACTCCAGAAAGAAAAATGACAAGTCTACACAGAACAGGCTGAACAGCAGATGCCAAAAGTCAATTTTAGCACTGGAGGACAACAAGACTCACAGATGTAGACAGTATCTGGCCAATTTAAACAATGCTATATTAAAACTGTAGATCACCTCCAGAGGTGTGCAGAAGTAATTCAAAACTTCAGAACAGAGAAATATTAATGGTTGCCCACTATTGCAACACACCACCATTAGAAAAGATTGTTGCGATTTGTTGAGATGCCTCCATTGGAGAATCTCCTCAAGGCATTCACAGTGGAACAAACTAATTCAGAAGAATCTAATGAGAGAGAGAGCTCCCTAAGAATCCTAAGAGTCCTAAGAATTTTCTGCCTGATATAGAAGCAAGTATTACTGTCCTATCAGACCAATTGCAATGGATGAAGAGCTAGAAAGCGCAGCATATAGACTTAGGACTATATGGCACAGATGAAATAACTGTGTCAGAAGCATTGGACTATTATTAGTTACACTGCAGCGAAACACATAAAAGAGAGTTGAGAATGTGTGTACAATCAATTAACTTCACTTTGGGTCTGCTTATATGTCTTGACCTTAAATTCATCAGAGGAGTTGGAGGAAATTGACACCTTCCCAGAGAACGATTGATCCAGAAACAAATAACTGTCCAACACTTGTCCATGAGCAAACTGTTATTGTCCAACAAGTCAAGAAGCAACAGTAGATTAGCCTTTGCAGATACATGCCCAAAGCCAAACAGAAGGAAGAATTGAACCAGATCAAATATGTTGATGTAAGAGAGGTGCTTCTCAATGTCAACACAGAGGAAGTTCACAATCTTGACTGGTGCAAATTTTCCATCCACTGTCTTCTAAAATAGAACAGTCTAGAGTATTAGCACCACCCTGCCTTTGAAGTTAAGGTCCCTTGTACCCCTGTTGCCTTGCATTGGTATTCGGCACCAATGGCCAGCGTGATAGGATGCAGGTCTGTGTGGATATTCAGCAGATACTGAGTGTGCTGGACCTCATTGCCATGGAGGCTTCAATCTGTCTGTTGAGGTAGCCAGTGCTCGCATGCAAGAGGCAGCTTGGTGCAAGCATGTTGATGGAGTTCTGTAACTTCCAAGTCATTTTGCTCAGTGCTGTTGACAAACCTGCCTGCTGCCCCTGTGATGTCTTGCACATTTGAAAGCAGTTATTAATAGATGGCAATATGGGGTCATCTCCTGCCTGGGGCTGAGCAGATTCCTGGTCTCCAGCAGTCTTTGGAGTGCCAGTAACCTGGGGCATTTCTTCCATGACCATCACCAGAAATGTGGCAGTGGTGCACTCACTAGCTTGTGCTCCTGACTCCTAACCTAACAAAAATGCCCACTGAGGTAATGGTATCTGAGCTGCTGGAGGGTGCAGGAGGCCTCCTTGCCAGTGCATCCTCTGAGAGATTTGAAGCTCCTTCAGAAGCAGAGAAGATCTCTTGCAGGACCTCTTGACCATCGAGACTGTGTGCAGATATTACTTTTACGTGCAGGAAACAAAAGAGAAAGACGTTCAGGCATGGTAAGAATGCATTCACTGTGTCAGTAATAGGAACGCTCTCATATATTGCCCTGAGACATGGACTGCCTACAACAGACATCTCCAAGTCACTGGAGTAGTGTAACGGAATGGGCAATAGCTGCATCAAACTGTACAACCACCTACAGATTGACCCTGAGAGTGGAAGAGAGTGATGGACAGTGCTTCTTACTTAGATTCCAGGACATGGGGACTATGACATCACCACATGAATGGCTATGGTTCTCCTGGATCAGGCCCAGGATCCTTTTCATGGTAGGGGATATAAAGAGCTGAATGTCAGATACAATAGACAATAGACAATAGGTGCAGGAGTAGGCCATTCTGCCCTTTGAGCCTGCACCACCATTCAATATGATCATGGCTGATCATCCTCAATCAGTATCCTGTTCCTGCCTTATCTCCATAATCCTTGATTCCACTATCCTTGAGAGCTCTATCCAACTCTTTCTTTTATGAATCCAGAGACTGGGCCTCCACTGCCTTCTGGGGCAGAGCATTCCACACAGCCACCACTCTCTGGGTGAAGAAGTTTCTCCTCATCTCTGTCCTAAATGGTCTACCCCGTATTTTTAAGCTGTGTCCTCAGGTTCGGTACTCACCCATCAGCGGAAACATGTTTCCTGCCTCCAGAGTGTCCAAACCTTTAATAATCTTATATGTCTCAATCAGATCCCATCTCAGTCTTCAAAACTCAAGGGTACACAAGCCCAGTCGCTCCAGTCTTTCAGCGTAAGGTAGCCCCGCCATTCCAGGAATTGACCTCGTGAACCTACGCTGCATTCCCTCAATAGCCAGAATGTCTCTCCTCAAATTTAGAGACCAGAACTGCACACAGTACTCCAGGTGTGGTCTCACCAGGGCCCTGTACAGCTGCAGAAGGACCTCTTTGCTTCTATACTCAATCCCTCTTGTTATGAAGGCCAGCATGCTATTAGCCTTCTTCACTACCTGCTGTACCTGCATGCTTACCTTCAGTGACTGGTGTACAAGAACACCCAGATCTCTCTGTACTGCCCCTTTACCTAAATTGATTCCACTTAGGTGGTAATCTGCCTTCCTGTTCTTGCCACCAAAGTGAATAACCATACATTTATCCACATTAAACTGCATCTGCCATGCATCTGACCACTCACCTAACCTGTCAAGGTCACCCTATAATCTCCTAACATCTTTGAGAGAAAGTGAGGGCTGCAGATGCTGGAGATCAGAGCTGAAAATGTGTTGCTGGAAAAGCGCAGCAGGTCAGGCAGCA
>NC_057724.1:56501820-56544340 GCF_004010195.1 Chiloscyllium plagiosum
TCCTGTACAGCCGCAACATGACCTCCCAACTCCTGTACTCAATACTCTGACCAATAAAGGAAAGCATACCAAATGCCTTCTTCACTGTCAGCCAACCAATTTTCAATCCAAATCAGTACTTTGCCCCCAATACCATGTGCCCTAATTTTGCTCACTAACCTCCTATGTGAGACTTTATCAAAGGCTTTCTGAAAGTCCACAAAGTCTCTTTCTTGTGGTCCAATACCATCCTGATTCTCCCAGTCTACCTGCATGTTGAAATCCCCCATAACAACTGTAGTAACATCTTTGCGACAAGCCAATTTCAGCTCCTTATTCAACTTACACCCTACATCCATACTACTGTTTGGGGGCCTGTAGATAACTCCCAAGAGGGTCTTTCTATCCTTAGAATTTCTCAGCTCTATCCATACTGACTTAACATCCCCTGATTCTAGGTCCCCCCATGCAAGGGACTGAATATCATCCCTTACCAACATTCTTCAACATTTATCCCAGTTCTCAGCTCCTTATTTTGAGCTGTCTTCACATCGAGAGGGATTGGGTGGGATGAAAGTAGCTGGCACAGCTGTATGTGTTGCTGAAGGTGGAGGAAGGGTGATGAGTTGTCCTGAGTATGTGATTAGAAAATGCAGAGGCCATGAGTGGGGGAGGTTTAGTAGGTGGGCATGAGAGTGAATAAGGGAAGACGTTGCATGCACTAGTGATGAGCCTTGGTCAAGTGCATGAGCCTTGGTCAAGTGCATACGCTTGATGGGTGCAGTAGCAGAGAGAAGGTGATGGCAGAATGGAGACGGTCATTGACCTTCTTCCTGCTTTGGTGACCTGGGTAGCAACCTCAGACCACGTTGATGGATTGACCTCTAACGGTGCTGGGATAAGACGCTGGTCCTCCTCTGCAGCCCGCCCCCCATCCACCACGACTTCTTAGGTCCCCATTTGCAAAGTGGAATATCAGTTTTCCTTTGACATGTCTGAGACAAATGGTATGAACAAGCTCTGGGTTTTCCCAGCTTTTGATATGGAGCACAACTGTGTTTTGAGTATTGCGCCAGTGTCAGGAATTCTGGGATGTCCCAGATGTTATGAGAACCTCAGCCTACGGTGGGTGAGGGAATAGAATGAGCTGGTGCCATCGGGGTATTTGTGATGCGAAGACAATGAGGTGGGTTTGGGAAGATATTGTGAGAAAACACAGTTGGCCTCACAGAGAGAAACATTCCATGAAACTAACTAAAACTGATACTTAGGGATGGATTTTTTTCAGAAATCAGTTCGGAATCTGAAAAAGTTGACATCACCAAACAAACAACTTCAATGGGAAACTTAAAGTATTCAGCCTGATCAACAACTCCAAAGGTGATGGAATGCATCTAACTCCATGGGAGCCAGAGCACTGTCCTCTGCTCCAGGACACAGTCAATAAGGAGAAACTGCCTATTCTTGATTACTGCAAAAAAAAGACTGTCTCTTCCAATTAGAAAATGATTACCTAATCCAAAAGTCCAGGACTACAGGGAAGAAAGTATCTCTTTCAACAGAATAGCAGTCTTCCAGAAAGGAAATCCAGGAGATAAAGTAATGGACCAAGAATAATGTCTGTAAAGAGTGACAATCTCGACAAACTTTATCCAAGTGATAAAGGATCCTCTGGTGAAGAAATGATCCATTGGTTAGTATGAGGGTACCAGACCTCAAGCAAGAAAACCTACCATTCATCCAAGTCTGAACATGGGCATTCTGAGCAAAGTGTGAAGCAACCAGGCTACCTGCATTTGTAAAGTCAGACACATGTGGTGGAGAATGGGATGGAAATCACAGTCTAATGGGTCGTGGTAAATTTAATATAATTATATACATGATTTGCATAATGGGTTATCTATTGGGGAAATGAATTGATGGAGGGTGTGTAAATGTAATGTAATGGTATTGAAAAGATTTATTTTCATGTTAAGTTGATTCCGCTCATTTTGCTGATGCTATACAATCTGTGGTTGAAACAAGTAGTCCTACACTAGCTTTTAGGGGGAGCAGAGGGATCTCACCAGGAGATCAATAAAAGGTATTTGTCATGTGCCGCTCCATCTTCTGTCTTCTTCCACTGCTGCCTTTTCCAATCCTGAGATGTAAAATTTAAATCGCGGCCCCAATTTAAATGTTTGAAATAATACTACCATAAAAGCATCAGATTGGACACAATCTTCCTTCTTTCCATTTTGTTTTAACTGTGTCTCTCTGACTCACACCCATAGCCTTGTGGGATTTGATATCTTAACCACAATTCTGTTTCCTTTCAGTTCTGTTTTTACTCATTAGCATTGGGAATATTTCTCTCCTTGAACAACTCCTTTAATGTATTTCAAAATTGGCCATCTGCCGATACATTGGCTCAATTATATTCCATTCTTTAGATGTTTAATCTAGGAATCAGCTTGATCTTCTGTTTTCTAAAATTAGCTTTTGATGTACTGATACTATAATTAGAATATTTAAATCAAAGTTTGGCACATTGGTAATCATTACCTGTTCCTGAATTTCCAATGAATAATGTGTAATTGCTTCGATGTTCGATAACCCATCTATAACTGGAAAATATGGCAAGACTTGAGTGTGTCGGTTAGTGGAAGTCAGGGGTCAATTCTGCCCTTTTTCAAAACAAAGATGATTTAAGTATCATTTTTGCCATTGAATCAGCAAATCTTAATAACTAAATGCAAACTAGTTGTACTTGTTGGAAGAGAGGCTGGGGCAGAATTTAATGATTGTGATGGGGGTCTCTCTGATTCATCATTGGTTGGTCAGTTGGTGAGAACGCTTTGCCATCTCTTATTGGGAAGTGCCAGTCGGGCATTTAATTAAGTAATGGTTGGCCATTCCTGTCTGTCCGCGAATGGCTGGCAACTCTTTATTGATCAGCATCATTATATTACAGTACTGGGAGGCTGTCTAGTTAATGACAGTACCATACCCACTGAAGGCCTAGGATGCCCATGGACATGGGCAGCGAGAGCAGAAGGTACAGCTGTCTATGGTCCCCCCTTCTCTCCCATCTCCTCCCAATCAGACACTGGATGCCCTTGAATGACAGATCCCAATAGGAGACCTGACACAACTTTGACAGAGTTTATTTGCTGGGCTCACCACTTACCAAGTTCCCCGCCCACTGTTAAGTCTGTACCAGCAGAAGTACTTGAGTATTAATTGCACTTAAGCACCTTCATTGGCAGTGAAAAGTAAAATACTGTGGATGCTGGAAATCTGAAATTAAAACACAGAGTTCTGAAGAACCTCAGCAGGTCTGGCACTATCTGTGAGAGAAATAGAGTTAGCATTTTGAGTTCAGTACAACTATTTCAGAACTGGCTTGTTTCTCTTGCTCAACAAACGCAGATGCCACAATTTTTTTTAGATTCCCTACAGTGTGAAAACAGGCCCTTCGGCACAACAAGTCCACACCGACCCTCTGAAGAGTAGCCCACCCAGACCTGTTCCCCTACATTGATCCCTGACTAATGTACTATGGACAATTTAGCATAGCCAATTCACCTAATCTGCACATCTTTGGATTGCGGGAGTAAACCCACGCAAACACAGGGAAAATGTTTAAACTCCACACAGACAGTTGCCCGAGGCAGGAATCGAACCCGGGAACCCTGGTGCTGTGAGGCAGTAGTGCTAACCACTGAGCCACCATGCCACCCCCTAATTCTTAAAACTGACAACTCAGAGGCTTTTCTGTATCTCTGTTCAAATAATAGACTGCAGAAACAAATCTGTTCTGTGTTAATCATCTTCTCGTTTGGAATTAGGCTGGTCAGGATTGGCCAAAGGTTGACAAATATTAACATTTTCTTTCAATTTACTTCTGTGGCTCATAAGTACTTATATGACCTCTTTTCAGGAATTTGAATTTAAGAACATGATTGAGTAATTTGTGTATTGTCTGTGAAAGGAGTACACCTAGAGCACGTGATTTTCTTTCTTGTTCCTTTTAAAAAAATGTTTTAATGTTTGGTTTCTGCAGGTGTCATGCCTACAAGACTTTTTTGGGGATGATGATGTGTTCATTGCTTGTGGCCCAGAAAAGTTCCGATATGCCCAAGATGACTTTTCACTGGATGAAAATGGTAAGTATTTGCATGGATTAAGATTATAGCTATCGCACAATACAATGCCAATCCTTTGGCAGTTTGAATCCAACTCCAAATAGTTAAGTCAAATGTTTCACTTAGGGGAGTGAACCAGATCACCAGAAGTGAGATAGGTTCTAGCAAATATGGGACATTACTGTTCTGAGGAAAATATTGTTGAATTCTGCATAAATTAGCCATTTTAGCTAGACAGTAGTGTTAAGCCATTCGGATACTGGAAGCATCATATTCACCCTCCAATTAATCCGTGCTATATTTGGCAAGAAAATAGTTGATTTGTCATTGAGACAGTATATTTGAGTATAGACGTTTAATTCAATTTAAGTCGTCAAGAATTAAACAAAAGTAGCAGAAATGAATTGGAGAAGAGTACCCTTGCCCAATAAATTCTGTTTTTAGGGCCTTGACCGCTGTCATGAAAACATGATTCTGTATCCTTACTTGATGAAAAATTCAGCGAGTATCTAGAATAAGCCAGTCGGAAGCTTAAAAAGTCATGTTGTCATCTCTTCTGATGTGAAATCAGTGAGCTTTGCATGTTTGCACTTTTCCACCTCACCATGCCTTCTGCCAGTGGCCACCTTTTATTTCGCACTTTTTAAAATGTCTGAAGTCCTCTCACTGCTGACCTAGACAATGCAGACCAACTTGTCTGAAGATGGAAAAATGAATGTCTGGCTCAACTCACATTCTTTAGCGTCGAGTGCAAATGCTGTGAAATTGATCCAGTAAGTATTACTCCTTAAATGATTGATAACTTCTACGTGTTTAAATGTTCGTTTTGTAGTTCAGAATTCATACCAATTCATTTAAATCATGAGTTTGGCCAATTGGCTCTGTTGTCTAATCATTGCACCTTTCTGCCATTTGCTCTCTTGGATCACTGCCATGTTTTTGCATTGTTCTTTAGTTTTACCCTAATTTTGTAATTGTTGACAGATGTTCTTGGCAGACAACTTTGGCATTGTAAGTTCTAATCAGTAATCTAATCGTGAAATAAGGACTTTTTCTGGAGGACTTGGTCTTTCATTTATCTTATGATATGGGTTTAGTTCACCTCTTGCCCCAACCTTCTCACCTCCCCACCACTACCACCACTGCACCTGTCATCTCTATACTACCTCCTTTGGAAATTAATCTCAATATGTAAAGTTTCCTGCAAATTATGAACCTTGATAGATTTTTCCTCTCCAATGATTTCAGGGAAATATAACAGTGCATCCTTTTCTCTTCAGATATCCTTCATAGTGTTGAAGGTATCTTGAGTCTTGACACAACAAGTTAAAAAACATCATTTTAGTTTTCTGCATTCATCTGCCTGCACATTAAGCATCCTGCAGTCATTTCATTATAACACACCGCCTCAAAATTGATTTAACCTTCAATAATAAATCTGCATTCAACTTTGGAGCGAGTAGGTTACATCGCATAGTGCCATGTTCAAAAACAATACAAATGTGATGCTTTCAATGAGCTTGTCCACCCACCTAATCAGTAATCAAATGTATGCTTTGTCAACTGATATTTCTCTGAAACTACTTTTTTCCATTGATGACACTGGTCTTTGGATGAACAAATCCTATTGCCTTGCTGAAATGCTCTTTATTCACTTGCATCCTGACATTGAAGGATAACCAGTAAATTCAAACTTTAGGATCTTCAAGGTTCCAGCGTCCATATTTTTGCATTCTAGCAGGGGCCAGTGGATAGTACTACAGAGTAACCAAGCATCTCAGAGTTTGTGTGACCATTCTGTTCTTCAGGTGGTGGGTGTCCTATTACTGCAGGAACACTTTCCATTCGATGTTTCAGAAACATTGACTCTGCCTGTGAGTCTGCACTGGTACTCTCAAAAGATCTTTTGAGTTCACACATTGGTTCACACTCCCACCAAACTCCAATGGCACCCCATTAATATATCTAATATACCAGTGAGTGGTGGCTGAGGTAAGTTTAGAATTGTGTTTGGATGTAGTGGTTATTGAATTGAACGCATTTGACGATAATGCTGAGGCCTATCACCTTGTCTGAGGAAATCTTTTAAGGTAATAATTGTTCTTTTCAGAGCTACTAATTACGTGGTGTTCCCTCTAAGTTTCCTTTCCGGCTGTGCAGGCCTCTGCAGTCCATTTGTGACGATGGTTTCTGGAACCAGAAGTCGGTGCCGCGATGGACATGCTGATGCTAATCACCCTTGTGGAAGCTATGCACACAGCCGCATAGCTTAGAGGGAACATTGGTGTGACCATAGATTTGTCGTCTTGATGTTATTGCCCTCACCATGAAAACCTTCAACCGATATTTAATCTCCTACTTCAACATTAACACACCATTCAGCATGTGAAATTTCATTAAAGTTACCTGAGCTTGAACTTTTTCAAGCTGTTGACTTTCACAGGTTGACTAGGTGAATCAATGATATCAGCCCCACTGATATTTGAGATATTATAATATTTTATTCTTGCTTTTAATATTCATTTCCCTGAAGTTTTTCTTAAGTGGAAAACCAGTTGAGCTGATTAATGGATGAACAAGCCAATCTCTGTGAAGACTGGACTGAAGTACCATTGTTTTCTTACCTCCTCATGTTCATATGTTGTCAAGCAGATTTTGTTTTATGAACGTCCTACATTCACCACACAACCTGTTTGTTAGTTTTTTAAAAATATTATGATCTCCAGCTCTCAAGGGCTTGCTGCTTCCTGATATCCTCATCCTTCTGTTTCATTTAGGAAGAAAGCAATTCCGCCACACACAAAAGAAGGTTTGATGCTTAAGGAAAGGGACCATGGGAATCAGGTCCAGAACAAGTGAGCCTCCCATCTGTCTTCTGTCTCCCATAGCTTGCAACTGATGATGTTTTCAATTTGGGAGTCTATAGTTAGGGGTTGGGAGACTTGTCCCTCACTTTTATGTTTGTTTTCAATTTTTCAATGATCTGTTAATAACTTTGTTTAACAAGAGTTAAATAAATACTCTTTGGTTACACGTTTCAGTGTCTTCTTTGGCTTACAGACCTTCATTGTTCTAGTATATAAGAAAGCAGAAATCATGATCCTTTACTCCAGCCATAATGCATTACATGTTTTTAAGCTTCGGACTTGGCAATTCTAATCACATCAAGGAATTTTTAGAAGTAATGAATGTTTCATAAATGCTACTTTGCAGAATGCTGCTACAGATCTTTATGACAGTTATCACAGTGAATGCAATTGCTTAAAGTTCCATTTACATCTATATTTATTTCATATAAATATAGTGGTTTTTATTTCCAATTCTTCTGTCTTTAAATCTATCGGACCTTTGGTGCAATGGGCGAATCTTACACTCATGCTCCTTGCTTAACTCATCCAAAATATACCCACTTATTCAGGGCAAAAATCTGACCTTCATTTTCAGTTATTCTCAATGTGTTTATTGGTAGTTGTCAGTTTATATCAACTTTAGGTAAAAGATATATTTGTTTTTGCAAATGGAACTTTTTCTGATACTGGAAAAATGATACAATGGGTGGAATCTTCCAGACCTAGAGGTGGGTTTTTGGCAGACCAGAACCTTGTAACTTTCCAGCCTTTTGACCAAAATAGGTTCTGAATAGAAAGGCTGAATTTCCATTTTGACACCCTGTTGACATCTGAGGCACCCAAGCATTCAATTAATGACCATATGAGGGCCTGTTCAGAATTGGGCTCAATCATTTCAGTGGAAGGCTGGGGAAGAAAGAGCTAATCAAACAACTGGTTAACCAGTGCTGGGGCAAGGGCTGTCATAGTCTGTGCAGCATGCAGTGAGTGGAGCTATAACAGTGAGGGGGCTACTCAAAGTCACTCTCTTTAGCTTGCTTCAGATCTCCCTATGCACTCTCGCCCTGACCACCACCAACGCTCCCACCTCTGGCTATTGAGGTGGCAGGGAGATCCTCATCCTGGTTCTATTTCAGATTAAAAAGCTCTCCAGCAGCCAATCAGCTACCTGATTGCTGGAAGATCTGGTGGACTTTCCCTCCTCCACTCTCTCATTTTCACTTGAAGCAGTATCTTTCAGGTTTTGAGCTATGGTGGATAATCTCTGTTTTTTAGTCAACAGTGAGTACATTAGCATCAGTCCTTACCCACAAATATCTGCTCTTCAGATAAACAGAAGGTCATTTCTACAAATGAGACAGCCAAGTCAGAAATAGAAATTGGGCCAACCATATTTCATTTGCAAATTACATCTGAATGGGATCAGAATAACTTGCAACCTCCCCCATTGACATGTTAGGTAGAAACATTTTGGGGATAGCACTGTCTTTTGCCCTAGCACCCTCGGCTATGGGTTGTCAGCAGTGGTGAGTGTTGAAATCAACCTAGATACAGACCTTGTTGCCTAGCAAATCTTCCTGAAAAGTTCACAAATTAGAGGTTACGCCTATGATGTTCTCCAATATCAGATGGCATGCAGTATAGATTCACACGTAAAACATAACTGTGTGGAGAAGACAGTGAGCCAAGACTTAGTACCTTCAGTAGTGGAGAAGAGAACAGTTGTCACAGGAGGTTGCTGACTTTAAGATCTCTCAATACAGTTGCTCCATTTCCCAATTCAGTTGTCCCTATTTCATTGAGTTCCTCTAAAACAGGAGGCAAATTGGACAATAAAAATATCATTTATGCTCCTAAAACATCATTGTCAACAGAGTGGAAAATTAAATGATTATTCTCATATTATAGAATACTATGATGACACTATTATTTTAATTTAAACTGTTAAGTAAGAAGAACTGTTCTGCTGAAATTGTTATAAATTTGATTTTTGCAGCTTATGTAAAAGCAAATGGCTGGAATTTTCTTGGAACTGTGGCAACCCAAAGTAAAATGGGACTTCTCACACTTGTGGTAATGTCATAGGGAGGAAATCTCCAGTCAAACATTACTGGACTGTTCTGAAATTCTTAAAGAATTACTTGTCGTACTTCTAGACACTATGAACTGAAGTATCTTTAACCCTTTATTTACTACGGAACAAGTGTCACCATGACATGAAGTCATTCATTATGTAATCCTCAATTTCCTTTTAATACTTAAATTCCAAGTAGGCTATGTAATGTAACATTGTTAGTTCACCTGTTTCATTTTCTTACAGAGTTACTGTGTTCACAAGCCCCATACAGTAGTTAACAGAACTGGGTGGTTAAACCTAACCAGTACAGGAATAAGACATGATTCGGAGATGCCGGTGTTGGACTGGGATGTACAAAGTTAAAAATCACACAACACCAGGTTATAGTCCAATTAAACCTGTTGGACTATAACCTGGTGTTGTGTGATTTTTAACTAGGAATAAGACAAGTTGCAATGAGGCATCCAGTTTCTCCCTGAAGTACAAAACTATGTTTACTGATCAGCTACAGTGAAATCATTTTTCATATCTGCAAAGATAATTTAGAGATTCTATACAATTCCAAAATGTGCAAGATATGAGAAGTAGAAAAAAGTTCTTCTATTAATTAGTGACTGATTTCTCAAATAGTTTTTTCCATTTAAATTAATCCAACAAACATGACTTTGCATTGAAAGTTGTGACATCAACCACCCACAATTCTTAGGATAAAAGCCTTATCTTATTGTTGATGATTTAATGTGAAATACATCAGAAGAGATCAATGTTAACTAAGTGCAATAAGAAGTTACATAATTTGGTTTAGATCGCCTTTTATTGAAAGTATAACTGAGTAAGACACAAATTTACAATTACATTTTTACTGTAAAATCTTATGCGATAGAGCACCTATACTCAATAGACCAGCATTCAGAACTTCAATTTAGTTTTGAATGCCCCATTGCATCTGTTGCAGATTTAATATGTGACTATAATTTTTTTTAATGGTCTGCTGTATACAACACTAGAAGTTATGTACTGGACTCAGCACTAGTCCAGAATATTGTTGTTAACCTAAAAGGCCCATATGTCAAAGGAAATGAGAGTGCAGGAAGCAAGGAAACTGAAGTGTCTACTTGCTATAAATGAAAGAATATTGTTGAGGGAAAATTCATTTTTTTTTAGAGTGACTGGCACTTTAAAAAATGCCAATGAAAGTGTTGACTTTTAAAATAAATGATTAACCTGCTAGGGAAACCAGTTCAGCCATTTCTGAATTTGCAGTTAATCTATGGAAATTGAATTATTTCCATATTTTTGTCTTGACTGTGAGAAAAGATTTGCTGTAAAGGACCCGATGGAATAAGTTATAGAACAGAACGCGTCTACATTGTTATAAACCCTGATATGTTATATTTTAATTGCTTTGCTAACTAATAGGAGTACAGTGCCACCTTGAAGTTCCAGGGACCTGGGTTCAAACCCTGCCACAGCAGTTGGTGGGATTTGAATTCAATAAAAGACCAGTCTAATGTTGACCATGAAACAAACCATTGTTGATTATTGAAAAAACCCATCTGGTTTGCTAATCTCCTTTAGGGAAGGAAATCTGCTATTCTTACTTGATCTGGCTTATATATGACTCCAGACCCGCAGCAATGTGGTTGACTCTTAAATGCCCTCTAGGTAATTAGGGATAACCAATAAATGCTATTGGTTAGAGCCACCCACATCCCATGAGTGAATTAAAGAAAATAAGTTACATGGTACACAAGGCATGGGGAGTTCAGTAAACTAAATCTTAATTAATTCTGGACAATAGTACAGCCTTGTGGAGAAAACATTATTCAATAAATCTAATCTCCATGACACCAATGAGTGTTCTAAGCAATAAACTAAATTTTTGAAATGCAAACTTTGAGTTAAAAACATCACACAACACTCTTTTACATAAACATTTAGTTTAATGCAAGGTATAAGTATAAACATTGGAGCATGTTTAAAGTGATGGAACATTATTATAATTATAGTATGTTAAAATAGTAAAGTTGAAACTGAAAAGAATTCCTCTCCCAGAGCAGAAATGAGGATTTTTTTAAAACAAAAGCTATGAGAAAATGGCTAAGAAGTTTGCCAGGTGTTATGATCTGTTAATTGTCTGATTAAAGCTTTTGTACTCTCCAAGAGGTGCACAGAAGTCGGACGCTGGGAGGTTTTGATGTTGGTAAGTAAAGGATTCACTGGTGACAGATTTTCACCAGCAGAAATGTTTGCACTGTTGTGGGATGAACATGTGAAGAAAAGTTGATGACAGAAGAGAAGCATTGAAATAAAACTGAGTGTAGAAATCATTAGATGCAATGATGTAGCCAACAAGTTTCTGTACCTTTTCCAACTTTTTGTTCTGAAATATAAACATAAAGCAGCAACATTATATTTAACATTTCTAAATGCACTGATGAAATAATTTGAGATTTGTTCTCTTTCTTTTGTGCTGTTTAGTTATTGTCTGTCTCTTTCATTAATTGTGGCTTTATCTTTTCAAAAAATGCCAAGCGTCCCTCTGTTGCTGTTCAGCTAATCCCTTTTTAAAATACAATCACTGATATTTCTGCTTTCAATGGGTCTTACTGCTTCCTTTTCTGTCAATTCCTGCTGTGATCTTTTTTCTACATTTGGCTGCCATTCTTCCTTCCTTTCTTTCGCTATCCCTTCTTATTTCTATGACTTTTTGAATTGAAATAGTGTTTTTTTTATCTGGTCATGTTTAGTTGTAGTCAAAGTTCAGAAACAGACATTGCCTCTTGGAGTAATTCAGGTACTCTTTGTCCAGGTTCTTAGCTTGACTGTTGGCCTCTGAATGTATCTGTTGGCCAGATCAGTTATATTTGGACCTTGTATTAAAATGTAAAGATAAAACAAATTCATTTTTAGCTACAAAACTAGAAAGAGATGAAGATATATTTAGTAAATCATAAATGATTGTTATGATTAGAAATTTTGTGTTAGTGGAATAGGCCACGTAGCTATTTGAGCCTGCTGTGCCACGTAGTAAAATCATGACTGACATGGTCATGGTCTCAACTCCACTTGTCTTCCTCTTGCCATATGCTCACCATCCAACTTGAAACCACTGATTCCCTTGATGGGGTCAATTTGTTTTCTTGCAAATGCAACACAGTAGCTGAGCATTTAAAAACCAAAAAGATAGTAACCAACTCATAGACTCTACTGTTCCTTCTTTTCAAGGTCATCAAACATGAAAAATCTGAAAGGGACAATTAGATTCAGTGCATTTCTTGACTGCTAGGTTGATGTTTATCTATATAATATTTAAAATTTATGTATGTTTGTGCCATAATGTATATTATACATGTATGTATGTGCTTATTATATATGAATTTATCTCTGTCTATAAATATAGAAATAAAATTCAGTGCAGTTTAGTTTGTTTCTAATCCTATCAGCCCGAGGCATAACCTTTCAAGCAGATTGTCTGAACTTCACGCACCAGCGACTAAACATTTCAAAATGTTGTTTTCTGATGATTTGCCAGTAATACGCCACCGATTACAAATTCTAGTTCATATGAAGGTCAGACAGTTTTATTTCAGTCTAGCAGTCATTTAATTCCTCTACTGTAGCCTATTTGTAAGGTGCATTGAAATATACAGCAGTCCTTCATTATAGCAAACTCAGATTATACCGCAATCTCTATTACACCATATATTGTTTATGGCTGCCTCTTTAATAAATAAACCACATAAAACAACCTCCTCATAACATGTTGCCTAGTGCAGCAGTCTTTACTGGTCAGAAAACTGTCCTTTTAAAGAGTATCTGGTATTATTTCTGAATCAACATGTTTGGCAATATTATTACTCATCTCTGCAATAGATTGGTCTTGAATTGCCACAAAGGAAGGGACACTAGCACTGCGTCACAAGCGCCCCTCTGGAGAGTAGCTGTTTTACTGTGCCTCTAATTTAAAATATAAGTGAGCTGATCTTTTGTCAAATGGAATATTGGATAATGATCTGAGTGGAGTTTCAACCAGTGAGGCACACCAATGTTAACATTCAGTGGTTAAGAACTAAGAACAATTGCACACCGTTATTTGTGGAAACTTCATTAAAATAATTCTTTGTTTTCTTTACCTTCTATTTATTTCCTGAAGGAATTTGTTTCTTGCTGAAATTCTATAGGCTGTGGTTATTTCAAGTATGACCAATGACCATAAATTACATATGAGTTGTGGTAAAGGATGAGAAAAAGCTATTCAGTTGTATGGAGTATGGAATATAACTGTTACTGAATGGACAGTAGCTAACTCCTTATTTGACATTTTATGTATGTCAAGAAGAGTTCTAGGCAACAACCCTGTATGGGATAAAGTTTCCCACACAAGCTTCTTCTGCCTCCAGCCCTTTTTTGCAACTAGTTTCATAACCTGGAAGTTAAAAATTGCTTTTTGAATCACAGTTCAGGAAACGTGCATTTGGCGAAGAGAAGGTTGTGGACTTGAGACCAGAAAGGAAAATCTTGCCGACCTTATTATGCTCCTGGCTATAACAGATCAGTGATATGGCCTTCTCTGAGTTGACTGTGGCTATGTTTTGCTTTGCCATTTATCTAATGTACAAATAAGATTATGATTATCCCAACATAAGGGTCCAATTAATAATTGGTCTCGAAGTTGAGTTTCAGCAATGACCATCAATACATTAATAACTTCTTTAAGTAAATCTTGACAAGATGATCAAATATATCTCAGTTCTCAAACAGCAGCTTCAACGGACAAATTCTAATGTAGTTGTCAACACAGAGATGCACAGTGTGATTAATTCACTAGATTGCCCAGAGAGGAAAGTGAGTAGCCAGGAAGTAAGTCAGATTCAATATGGTAAGTTGTCATTTATTATTATTTGTGGGAGGCTATTCTTAAATGTGACTTTTTTTCTACTTTTTAACCAGAATGCCGTGTGGTGAAGACAAACCCTGGAGGCAAATCAACTAATGCCTCACAAAGGTCCACAGGCAAGAGCTCTGGAGCTTCACGTCGCAGTAAGTCTCCTGCAGACTCTGGTAAGTGGAACCTGTCGGCACTTTGAAGGCCTGAGGGTTTGTGACAATACAGAAGTGAATACTAATTGACATGTGACTATGACCATCTATCAATCAAATGAAACAGAACCTGGAGATACTGACTTCTAATCCAAGGTATATGCAATGCAATTCCTAACGCAGGGAAGATAAGGTGTGTAAATAAATGACACCATAATTATAACAGACACAACTTAAAAAAGAGAGATTCCTTGAGAATATTATTATTCATAACTGAATAGTTTTCTTGCTTTCTCATTATTTTTAAGCCCTATATGGGATTGGGAGGGGTGGATTATTTTGTCAGGAAAAGTTTGCAATGTGGCAATGCCTCAAGTGTAACTTTGACAGTGGGGTAATGACAAAGTCAGCACTTTACAGACTGGACTGTTCCACTATTCTCTCATGTCCATCATCTGTAAGTTTAAAAAAAAAAGTGCCGATTACAGCATTGAATGGTTTAATGAATGGCTAGACATAGGAACATCATTTTAAAATGACTTGCAACTTATCTACAAGATCAGTGAGAGACTAAGAGAAACACTATGGGGTTTCAGGGCCGCAGCTACAATTTGTAAATCTACATAGCACAGCAAATTACTTCAGTCAAATCAAGCTAAGTGTGAGGTGATTCACTTTGGTAAGAGTAACAAAAAGATGGTGTACTGGGCTAATGGTCAGATACTTGGTAGTGTGAATGAGCAGAGGGATCTTGGTGTCCATGTACACAGATCTCTGAAAGTTGCCACCCAGGTAAATAGTGCGGTGAAGAAGGCATATGGCGTACTGGCTTTTATTGGTAGAGGAATTGAGTTCTGGAATCCTGAGGTCATGTTGCAGTTGTATAAGACTCTGGTGTGGCCGCATCTGGAGTATTGCGTGCAGTTTTGGTCGCCATACTATAGGAAGGATGTGGAGGCACTGGAACGGGTGCAGAGGAGGTTTACCAGGATGTTGCCTGGTACGGTAGGAAGATTGTATGAGGAAAGGCTGAGGCACTTTGGGCTGTTTTCATTGGAGAAAAGAAGGTTTAGGGGTGACTTGATAGAGGTGTACAAGATGATTAGGGGTTTAGATAGGGTTGGCCATGGGAACCTTTTTCCACGTATGGAGTCAGCTATTACGAGGGGGCATAGCTTTAAATTAAGGGGTGGTAGGTATAGGACAGATGTTAGGGGTAGATTCTTTACTCAGCGAGTCATGAGTTCATGGAATGCCCTGCCAGTAGCAGTGGTGGACTCTCCCTCCTTATGGGCATTTAAACGGGCATTGGATAGGCATATGGAAGATAGTGGGCTAGCGTAGGTTAGGTGGGCTTGGATCGGCATAACATCGAGGGCCAAAGGGCCTGCACTGCGCTGTATTTTTCTATGTTCTAACAACCTACATTTGTGATATTTAGCTTTTACTCTGATATTTTTGTGCGTTTAAATATAAACTAGTTTGTGTCCACAGTATCCTTCTACAGTAGAAAAATTGAGTGGAAAAAAAAATTGATTGAGAAACTCAGTGTTCCAAAGAGTGAATAAAATACTTTTGATATGGAGTCATTGTTGTCAGAAATGTGAGAGCCAATATCCACAGAGAAAGTTTCCACAAACAGCAACACCATGATCTGATCACTTGTTTTAGTGACACTGGACACTGGTTGAGGAATAAACATTGTAAGACAATGTCAGGGGATTTGCACTTTTAGATTATTTACACCTATATGAGAATAAAAAGTGCTCCCACTAACATCTCATCCAAAAGACAAAACCTTTAAAAGCATAGCACTGTCTTAGTCATGCACAGTGGTATTCTCTTTGATTTCGAGCATAAGTGTCTGGAGCAGGACATGGACTTGCAACCTCTGACTCTGCAGAGACAGGTACAACACTGAATTGCAGCTAATAGCAGAAGCAGGGGCTGTTCTCTTGGCTTCTAATAAACTGTGTAGTTGTAATTCAGATGATAGAATGGGTGAAATGGGCACCCTATGCTTTTAATAGGACCCTCCCCCTTAAATCCACTACACCATTGAATAACTTAAGAAATTCATTGAAACTGTTCAGTTTGGTTTAGTTTCATACAGTTGTTCTCTTAACTGCATTGACAGAAAATTGTATGTACAATTCACTATCCTATCTACCTGCGACTCCACTTTCAAGGAGCTATACACCTGCACTCGAAGGTCTCTTTGCTCAGCAACACTCCCCAGGATCCTACCGTTAAGTGTGTAAGTCCTGCTAGGATCTGTTTTCCAAAAATGCAGCACTCGCATTTATCTGAATTAAACTCCATCTGTCACTTCTCAGCCCATTGGCCCATCTGGTCAAGATCCTGTTGCAATCTGAGGTAACCTTCTTTGCTGTCCACTACACCTCCAATTTTGGTGTCATCTGCAAATTTACTAACTGTATCTCTTATGCTCACATCCAAATCATTTATGTAAATTACAAAAAGTAGTGGACCCAGCACCGATCTTTGTGGTACTCCACTGGTCACAGGCCTCCAGTCTGAAAAACAACCCTCCACCACCACCCTCTGTCTTCTACATTTGAGCCAGTTCTGTATCCAAATGGTGAGTTCTCCCTGTATTCCATGAGACCTAACCTTAATCAGTCTCCCATGGGGAATCTTGCCGAATGCCTTACTGAAGTCCATATAGATCACATCTACTGCTCTGCCCTCATCAATCCTCTTTGTTACTTCTTCAAAAAACTCAATCAAGTTTGTGAGGCATGATTTCCTACGCACAAAGTCATATTGACTATTCCTAATCAATCCTTATCTTTCCAAATACATGTACATCCTGTCCCTCAGGATTCCCTCCAAAGCTTGCCCACCACCCACGTCAGGCTCACTGGTCTATAGTTCCCTGGCTTGTCCTGACTACCCTTCTTAAACAGTAGCACCACGTTAGCCAACCTCCAGTCTTCTGGCACCTCACCTGTGACTATCGATGATACAAATATCTCAGCAAGAGGCCAAGCAATCACTTCTCTAACTTCCCACAGAGTTCTAGGGTACACCTGATCAGGTCCTGGTGATTTATCCACCTTTACGCATTTCAAGACATCCAGCGTGCTGGAGGCTGGTATAATTGCAACAGTTAAAAGGCATTTGGATGGGTATATGATAGGAAGGGTTTTGAGGGATATGGGCCGGGTGCTGGCAGGTGGGACTAGATTGGGTTGCGACATCTGGTGGGCATGGACTGGTTGGACCGAAGGGTCTGTTTCCGTGCTGTACATCTCTATGACTCTGAGTTTAAACCGTACAAAATAGACAGAAATAATGTTGACACAAATAAATCACATACCAAATAACATAAATGATAATTAAGTCTTCTTTTAACTTAGTGAAGGAGAGAAACATTGCCCTGTAAGTGCTGATTAGGCCAAAAACTGCCTTAAAAGGTCAACGTTAAATGGGGATCAGAACTCTGCATTAACGTTTTGGACAACCTCACTATTATGCAGGCTGGCTAAATGTATTTTTAGCTTTATTTAATTGAACCTTCAGAGTTTCGTGTGCAGTGATGAATAGAAAGCATTTGCAAGTTACTCTGTAGCTCAGTCTATGTCTTGTAACAAACAGGCAGAAGCAGGAGAAACTTTGGCTGCTGTAGGTTTCTCCAACCCAGACTAACTGGCTCACTGTACAGTTATAATGGAATGTGGATTGATCAAAAACAGTTAGGTTATTCCGTGAGCTTAATGCTGAGTGTGATAGATTCTGTTTTGTTGGAACAAAATCACGAAAAACATTTTTGACTTTCATGGGTTGATTTAATTAAATATTAGTAATCTTCATCCAAGTTTCTTCGAATATAAATGCACAACTGGTACTAAAAGTCAATAGAAATGTGTAATTAAGGATTGAGAGTTTCTAAAGGTTGGGAATAACGTGTGTGTGTGTGCGCGCGCGCGCGTTGGCTCCACTGTTATTGCATTTCCTAATTAGTTGGCATTTGATCTTGTGCAGGAACCTAAGTACTGGCCAGAGTGTAAACATACAGCATCTCCTGTTAAATCAAATCACAGGCTTTGTAGAGAAAACCTGGATTCAGTTGCAGGAGATGGCCTTGCTCTAACTATTTTGAATTGAATTTGATCTCAGAAGACGAGAATCCTGTTTGATGAATGACAGGCACTGCACTGTAATTTTATGCTCTGACAATGGTACTTTCAAAGACAAAGGAATTGGCTTATGCATGAACCAGTGGCAATTTCAGATTTGACAGCAGCTTGTCAGTCTCCTCCCAAAAACAGACACTGTTCCCTTGAGTCATTAGCTGAAAAATTACTCAATACCAGCAGATGTACTTCAGTCATGCCAATTGAATTTTCAAGCTTGCAGATCCTCTTGTTGTAAAATGTAGTTATAAATGATCTATATATTTTCCCAATATTTTTAGTTGTGCTTATTGAGTATGTTTTGGGGTAAGTCAGTGACTATTTATTCTTGCAGTGGCAGACTTGTTGATAGGCATGAAAACATCCAGATTTTTAAAAAAATGCTGTTTAGCTACAGTTTAGGAATTTGAAATTACTTCTGAGCAAGCAACCTAGTTTGGACAAAGCATTTACCTTCATCTTACACATATGCTGACCTTTTAGTAAAGCTCAAAGAAAGTTTCCTTAACCGTGGTATATAAAAACATAGATCTTACATTTTTTGTCATCCATGGGATATGAGTGTCACTGACAAAGGCAGCATTTGTTGACCATCCTTATTTGTGCTTGAGAAGATGGTGGAAAGCTGTCTTCATGAAGCACCATAATTCCACAGTGCTGAATGGAAGAATTCCAAAATTCAGCAATGAAGAAGGTACCGTGATATAGTTCTAAATCAGGATACTGTATAACTTCCAATTGCTGATATTCCCAGCTTCCTGCCTCTCCTGTCTTCCTCACTGGTAAGTTCAATAAGGTGTTGGAAGGTACAATCAATGAAGCTTTGGTAAGTTGTTAGAGCTGCATTCATCCGGCAAGTGAAGGTATTCCATCATATCCCTGACTTGTGATCTGAAGATGATGGAACTGCTTTGGAGTGTCAATGGATGAGTCACCTGAGGATACCCAGCTTCTGACCTGCTCTTGTAGCTGTGATATTTGCATAGCTGGTCCTATTAAGTTTTTGTTCAATGATGATTCCCATGATATTGATGGCAGGTGGTTCAGCAATGTTAACATCATTGGACATCAAGAATATGTGGTTACAATAGGTGGTCATTACCTGATATTTCTATGACATGCCTGTTAAGTACTATTTACCAATCTCGATCTAACTATAGCCAAGTTTATATTAAATAACTGTTTTGATATCTGTGGAATTGTGAATGGAACTGAACACAGTAATCATTAGCAAGTAGGGAAAGTGCTGTAGATGGTTGGACCTCGGACACTACCCTAACAAGCTCCTGTAGTGATGTCCTGGAGCCTAAATAAGTGATTTCCAACAACTATAACTACCTTCAGTTGTGCAAGGTATGACTCCAAGCAATGCAGAGTTTTCCTGATAGTTCAAGATCCTGAAACTCTCTTATTGACAGCACTGCATCAATAATTGATGCAGAAGGCTCATGACTAAATCGAAAAGGGAACCAGCAATAGGCAATAAATAAAACAAAAATTGTTGGCAAAATTCAGCCGGTCTTGTAGCATCTGTGGGCAGAAAGCACAGTTAACGTTTCAAGTCCGGTGACCCTTCATCAGAGCTACAAGTGATAAATCTTGGCCTTGCTGGCCGTGTCCACATCCCACTACTGAATATAAAAGAGAGACAACCATAATTAAATATCCCATAATTCACAGTTGCTTTTAAGGGAAAGCAACCAGCTAGTTTCCTATGGAGATTTTTCCATTGTATTCAAGTGACTACATTTTTATGAAAGCAGCACAACATGTGGCTAAGGGAGACATCATTCCACTGAAATTAGGTAGAATAGAGGAGTTAATTGAAGAATTCTGACATCCTACCTCAGTTAGCTTTGAGAAGAAACAACTGAAGTTATCCTTGTTTTCTGATCTTGTGGCCACAGTTGTAATTACTTCTCTGCTAATATGATTACACAACCTATAATAGGTTGAAATTCTACTAACTTGACAGTTTCATGGTTGAATTTATCATGCAAATCCCTGATTCATTTAATAAAAACACAAATTGCCGTGTAATCTGATTGATAAAGCACTTGTAGATAATTTGCCCTTTAACTACATAGTTACCAAAACTATAAAATATGTATGAAGCATTCGTCTATTTCAAGGATCTAAAGCATGTCCCCTGAAAATCATACATTTTGCAGTTTTGGGTTTACTGGGTTTCTATTCTAAACCTTGATCTTCTACCTAATGAGTCAGAAGTTCCAACAGTTTACAATATAATTTGTTTTCTAACTGAAGGGTGAGAGAAGAAGTCTAACTCATAGGGCAGCCGTTGCAGCAAATACTAGGACAAAAATAACATCAGAATCATGCAATTAACAGAAAGTAATTCCTTCCATAGTTAACATACAATCTGATCTATTACTAGTGCCATTTTCATATTAAAACCATCAAAAGCTGCCTTCTAATTCCAAAAATAATGGAGCAAAATTGTACCCCTCATATGCCTCTATTAGGAAATCTAACTGGTTTCTAACCATTAATAAAATTTACATGGTCCCTGCATCTGTGAACTGCGGGATTTAAAAAAAAAAATCAGACATGGGATGGCTATCAAGGACAGCATGTAGTGCCTATTTCTAGTTGCTCTTCAGAAAATGGTGGTGAAACAATTGTTGACTCTGAACGGTGAACACACTCGCACAGTGCTGTCAATGAAGCATTTTCAGGATTTTGATGCAGTCATGATGAGTAAAGAATGGTGTATGTCCAAGTGAGGATATTGGAAGTGATTGTACTTGTACACAGCTTCTACCCTCCTTCTTGGTGATGGAGATTGTATATTGCATTGTGTCCCGCCAAAGAATCATTGTACTTGCTACAATAAACCCTATAGAGACACTGCAGCCAGAATACAGCACAGTGCAAGGAATTCATAATTGAGTTAGAGGATTCCTGTTCTCATAATTTTCAATATTGTTCCTAACCAGATATTTAACAAGTTTATTTGGAAGACTTAATTGACACTTTTCCAGGGAGCTTTCCACAGATCCACTGATGGAAAAATAATCACTTGTCTGATTTCCGATCTTAATTACCACTCACTAGTTTTCAGACTGTATTCTTCAGCTCTGTGCTTATGCTAGTGTTGCTGTGCTTCCTGGCATTGCAAGAGTTGATCATGTGTGTTCCTGTAGCAGAAAATGGCACTCCTTAGACTACTTCACTCTCAGTTCTCTGATAGAGCTATTGCTTATAGGATTTGGGAGACTTCTAATCTTCTACTGTTATTGTGTTGAGAGGTCAGTCAAAAGAAAAGATTTGATGCATGTGTATAATAATACCTTCTTCACAAGCTGGATGTCACATAAATTAAGTTACTGTTAATTATGTAGGCAAACTGGTCAGTTCTGTATGCCTTGCACTTTTCATGCTGATGTGTGGAGTAAGGTTCCCCATGAGCTTTCTAAATTTCACCTTGCTTAGAGTTAACAATAACACTCCCTACTACTGCATTGACATGGCACTTCAACAGAGTAACCCATGTTATGGCTCTTCTGATGAAGAGTTGCCTATCTCGGAGGAAGCACTGAGAGTAGTGATAACATAGAATGTACTCTGGATGGAGGACTTCAATATCCATCACCAAGAGGGGGTCAGTAGTGCCACTATTGACTGAGGTGACCATGCCCTAAAGGACATTGTTGCTAGACTAGACTCACCAAGACAGAAAAACCTAATAGACATTGTACTTGTTAATCCACCTGTCACAGATGGATTTGACCATGATAGTAATGGTAGAAATTACCACTGCACAGTCCTTGTGAAGGCAAAGTCCTGTCTTCACATTGAGTGCAACCTTCAACATGTTTTGTGATGCAAGCACCATGCTAAATGACTCAGAACAAATCTAGCAGCAGAAGAATTTAAGTTTGCCCCAAGTCCCCCACTCTACCATTACTGACAAATCAAGAGATTAACCTAAAAGGTACACCTAAAAACAGGTTTCAGCCTAGTGAAGCTACAACTTCAAATATTTGGATTTCAATTAACAAATAGCATGTGATAGGCACAGCTAAATTATCCCATAAACAACAGATCAGACCAAAGCTCTGCAGAATCTGGGACTTCTGAAGTGAATAACTGCTTCCTGACTCCCCAAAGTCTGTCTATCATTGATAATGCACAAATTGGGAATGTGATGGAATACTGTCCAGGTGCATGGATGAGTGCAACTCCAACAACATTCAAGAATCTTGTCACTGTCCAGGACAAAACAGCCCACTTGATCGGCACCTCATCACCACCTTCAAAATTCACTGCCTCCACCAATGGCCAGTGCGCCATTTACAAGGTGCACTGCAGTACCTCGCCAATGCTCTCTACACAGCACTTTGCAAACTCATGACCTCTACCACCTAGAAGGACAAGGTCATCAAAATGCTTGGGAATCACCACCACCTACTAATTCACCTCAAGCCAAGCATCATCCTGTCTTGGAAATGTATTGACATTCTTTCATTGTTGCAGAAAACAAAATATACTTAAAATAGGAATTAAGAGCTGCACTGTTAGCATACCTGCAACACTTCAAGAAGCTGGCTCATCATCACATTCTCAATGGCAATTACGGGCTGCCACATCCAAGAAAGAATTACAAAATAGTGTGGATCAGAGGTGAATGATCACAGTGATATGACACAAAACTTGGCCGAGCTGGAAGTCAAAGCATTTTATGTAGGATGTTAATTGACAACAGCAAGAAAATACTTTCAGATCACTTTGTAATGGATTGATGAACAGCATCCAAAGATGGCATTCTTGTTTCTTCTGAGCTCACTGGAAAATTTTTCAAGGCTGGATTGTATGGCATTTTTTCCCTCAGGCAGTTCTAATTGTTAGGTGGGTGAACTTGCTCCCTGCTTTGCCTTGGATGTCAATCCTAGAGCTGTTCCCAATTTAAAAATTCACTTCCAATCATACATAAACTCTCTGCAGTGAAAATAATTTCACCCCCAGTATTGTTCCACTTTCAGAACACAAAGACTTTTTTGATAATTTTACAAAGTAAAACATGGTTTCCATTAAATGTTACTTAATTATACTCCACTAAAATTTTACAATGGACATTAAAGTGTAATTTGTTGGTGTTTCTTACAAAAAGTCTTGCTGTTATGCACACTGGAGGAAATGCAGAATTTCTGAATTTGATTAGTTTGTAGAAAATAGTGCTGACATTCTCAAATGTATGGTTTGCATTTCCCTCCTCTCTCGAAAGTTCTTTCCTTTGCAGGGATACATTTTTAAAGTCATTGCCTGACCATTCATTTCATTCAGTATTTTGTTCAATCTTCATTGGGCCATTGAACAGTAGAAGGCATCTCATTCAGCTTAGGTGCTGGCCTCATCGAATGACCACACGTGAGCTTTCTAGTTGGAGTCACTGGGTATGATTCATAATGTTAGTCTATCATAATGCAAAACATGTATGGATGATTGGCCTGCGAGTTATTTAAACCAATGAGGTATGTGGCAACTGTTCATCTTCTGCTGATAAACAGAATATTCTAATCCTATTTCCTGGAAAAGGGTGATGCTGGAGGAGTGAAGCATTAAGAAGAGGACACATTCCCTCTCCTAATGGAGTGCCTGTTGCAAATTGTATGATCTAAACCATCTCATCCTCCTTTCTGAGCAGACACCATAAAGCATTGCAAGCAGTAGAGCTATAAGTAATGAGAAAACTATGACATTGAATTTTATTCTTAAGTAAACTCTTTGAATATTCTGAAATGAGTTACAATAACCTACTAAGATCATCTTATCAGCCTTCTATAAATTATCTGTTATCTGTGTTTTCAGCTAATGGAACCTCTAGCAGCCAGCTCTCCACTCCCAAGTCCAATAAGTCTCCAGTCTCAACACCCATTTCGACACCAACTAGCCCAGGCTGCCTTCGCAAGCACAAGGTAAGTCATTATTTTGCCCTGTGTTTTTTTTCTATTACAATGGAGTGAATACATATCTTTACCCGAGTCTCAAAAATGACGATGCTTTAGTTTAAGGGATGTTCCTATTTCATTCTTTAAATAAGTAGACATCTGGAAAACAGGAAGTTACTTTAATTTGGTTATTGATCTCTCATTAACATAGCCAGAATTCTACACGAAGTACCAAATGCAGGTGAATCAGTTCAGTCACCTTAATGTCATAGGATAGAACAAGATATATTCAGTTCTCAGGAGGGCATGCTGTGTCTATACAGATGAGTACATGTGTGCACTGCTCACATCTGTAGACACACTGACACATGTACACCACACGTGCACATATGCATGCCAGGTTACTTCTTGTTTTCTTGAGGGCTCCTTTCGAGATTTTCTTGAGGGCTAATTTTTCATTCACACCAAGTACTTTATGAAATGACGCAGTTACATAATAACATTCCTTTTTTTATTCGTGTTAATCTTTGGGATATTTGGCCTCACAGAAGCAGAACCCATCTGTTAAATGGAAAGCCACCACACACAATGGAAGCATTAATTAATTGATACTACAGTGTTCAAATTAGCACAGGACAACTAGCAAAAATGTAGCAATAAAAGTTTCTCATTCAAAATAACAGATATGGGCTTTTACTCACACGAAGGTTACACCTTCCAAACTGACAAAATTATACCCAGTGTAATTCCATTGCATATTTACAAAACTGGAATATTTTAACAAGTCAGTTACTGCTGTTTTTAGTGCATCATGGATTTCAGTCTCAGATTTCAATTTAACAATTGATACATTGTTCATTGCAATGGCAGTCACATGGAGTAGCTCCGGAAAAGCAGCCTTAAGCTTGGTGATACCACATTAATTTGCAAGTAATTAATTACCTCATGTCAAGTTTCCTAGTGAGCTAAGTGTTCCTTTGCTGATAGGTATTAAACTGTTTTCTCTTCTTTGCAGCCTCCCTCTGTCTCTCTCCGGTCCGTTGGAGCCTGCCTCTCCCTCCCACTTCCATAGCAGCCTCCCTACCTCTCCACACCTTCAACTCTCTTGCAGCCTCCGTCTTCTCCCTAATTGTCATTCGGATCTGGTGGGTGGGTAGTTGTATTGGCAAAATGGCAGCTCTTTCTCCTGACTTTTATTAAAAAGTCTGTTTCCTGCCCATCTTTTCCTCCTGGTTTCACCAAAATGGCTACAGGCTCTTGGACTTTAGCCCTGAGCCCATCACACTCCCTGTAACTTGGACCCCACTTCTGGACTCTTGTAGACGTTTCTTTAGTGCCTCCTCACTACTAGCAGTTAGTTACCTAACTGCTTGCTGCTCCTAAAAGTTCTTTCTCTCCCAGGTTTGTTGCAGATAAGATATCTAGTGAACCCATCAGTAGCAAGGATGGCCAGGAACTGCCTTGTGATTGGAAGAGAGCTCCTCACAATTTTGTTCCATTCAACTTAAAGGGGCAACCTTTTCCCAGTGGGTTGTCCTCATGAGGGAATCTTCCAAGAGCTTTCCAAGGTCACAATCAGAGTGTCAGGTATCTGCAACCAATATTGTGTGACTAGTCACATGTGAGGGAGACTAGGTTGCATTGGGCTGATGGCAGGTGTATCCAACCTCACTGTGAAGATGCAGATTCCATACACTAGCTCAGCAATGGTAATGGTCAAATGCATGTCTTCTTTTCTCAGCAAATGTACCAAAACTGGATTAACTAGCTGGTTAAGTTATTATTACTTCTGGCAATTTGCTATATTCAAAATGGCTGCCATGACTGCCTACATAATACTAACAGCACTTCAATAATAAATGTGAAATCCTGAGGGATAGTTGAGAAAGGGGTTAAGGATATATATCAGTATGCAAGTTTTCTTTCATTTGTGTTTAAACTAAATAATAATTGATTCTAATTAATAAATCATAGATTTGTATTTAAACAATCCCTTTTTTAAAATACATATCCAAAGTTTATGATTGACTTTTGGAAAACAATTGGCTCCAGTGAAAGTATCAGTAGATTCTCCCTATCTACATACTGCTCCAAAGAACAATATACATGGAACTGGACAGCAAATATATCACCGAGAATGACCATTGACACAGAGGGTGTCTGTATTGTACAATATCAAGTTTACATCTCCATACAACACTCCCACTGTGAGAATAGCTTTCTTACTATTTGTGGATGACTGATGATGACACTTTTTCTTTGAAGAGAAAGACTGACTCTTGGAAACAGAAAATCTGCATTCTGAAAAGACACCAAACTGAAAAGATAAGCATGAAGAGGAACAAAGAATCTACAAGAAGGAAATGATTATTGAGATTTATGAATGTACCATTTGGAGCCAAACTGAAGAAATTAAGATGTTAATTACTTGCACATTTTACAAAGGTTTGAAAGATTAAATACAATTGAACCTTTTGCAGAATAGTACAGGGCCACTGAGCAATTAGTTTACACTCAGGTTAAAAGCAGAATAAAACAGAAAATGCTGATGTTACCCAGTATGTCAGGCAGCATCTGTGGAGAGAAAAATGGAATCACTGAAAATGGAAATCGAGGGAGATTCAAACTGAGATTTCTATTTTACACTATCACCCTCACTGTGGCAATCACCACTTTTTTTCATCAATCTTGTTTCTCTTTGCTTCCCCACTGCAGGATCTGTATCTGCCACTTTCTCTGGATGACTCGGACTCACTGGGTGACTCGATGTGAGCCAGATGAGTGATGGAAGGCTGGAATTCGCCATCTGAACCAGTGAGACTTGGAAAAGGAATTCTGCCCAGTGTGCAGAGGTTATTGATCTTGGTGTTCACTAATTGCCAAGTGACACCAAAACAAAATTGCCCTGTTTTTAACAGTTTGTCCTTCTCATGAGAAACCTAGTATCTTGGAATATCACTGCCTTTTTCTAAACATCAGATATGAAGCACTGTGAGAATATTTCATAATAACACAAGCAGGTCTCTTGTACGTCACTTGTTCTTTGAAATTTATGGTCCCTGGTTATGTTTTTTTCAATGGTGCTGTGTGATTTTCCATTTCTCTTTGATATTTGATGTGCAGTTATTATATGCTTCATTTATAAATCCGGTTTTAGTTATTAAAGACCTCTGCCAGTTTTTTCTTTTTTAAGAAAATCCTCTGCTGCGCAGACATGTTTAACATCTGATTTGTTTAAAAAAAGGAGGGACAGAAAAAAACTCCAAAAAAATCATTAACTAAGATGCAAACATTTAGTTTAAAGTGAAAATAACATTGATTTGAGAATGGGAAAGTAATTTCAGAAGAATACAGCTTAATGAGACTAAGGCATTAATTTTCTAAAATTAAATTTGATCACATTTGTTTAATACTTTTTTTAGTGATAAAATGATTCTGATTCTTGCTTTATATGACATTTTGAATGGATAGAACTATTTAGGGTTAGAGTAAGACAGCAAATTTACATTTTACTAATAAGAACAAATTGTTCATGCGCTTTTTTATTTGTGAATGTGTTCACTGTGCAATTATATTCAAATCAGTTTATAAGTAGACTTACTGAATTGCATTAATCGAATACTTGTAAAAGCTGGTGGTGAAGGGTTTTCTTTGATAGGGAAAAGGGAACATTAACTTGCCACTGGACTAGGATTAGCATGAAATAAACTTGCCATGCATGAGACTTATCTTGTGCTTTTCTTGATTCATAAAGAATGTTTACAACCTTGTTTGATTTGGTGTGACATTTAGCTTGCAGGCTGATTTTACTCTGATGTGGAATTCAAATTTCAATGCACTGCAATTTCTTCTGTTTCAATAACCAAGTTTGGAAGATTAGTCATGAGTATTTCTCCATGCTACTGTCCTGCTGCAGAACGTCTTATGATGCAGCCTCCTTTGTTTTCTGCCCCTTTCCCCAGAGAACAAAGAATTGCTCCATTTTGCCATGGAATTTGCATTGCTGTGAAATTCACCCTGTTCACCATTGCATTTTGGCCCTGAAGCATTCACTGAACAGTCACAGGCTTGGCAATTGTTTGAATATTGTGGCCCCTGTATACTTTCAGTCAGAAAAAAAAGTAGTGGTTGAAATTGGCTGGTAGATGCCCCCACTTCCGCAGATTAGCAGATTGTCTAATGATTGGCATATCGAAGTGATTATTCTCTTTCCATGATATCAATGTGCCACAATACAAAAATTATTGCCAGCTAATGTTTCAATTATCCTTCAGTTCACCTCCAAAATGAGGTAGCAGGGAGAAGAACTATTACAAAAAAGTTGTCAATTAGGATCGTGCAGCTGAATGGTATGTGAGAGAGAAATTGGGGTTTATTGTTGGTACATTTTGCCCTCTCAACATACTTTCATGAATTTTGCTTAACCTTCTGGCCATTCCTTAACCAGCCAATGTTCTTCTTCATGTTCTAGTGTCAGTTCAAATCACCAAGTCTAGTTCCATCATTCAGCAAGTTTCTAATCATATTAGATGATGTTTTGAGAGGATGGCAAGCATCACATCTTCTAGGGAGTCATTCCTCGCTCACGTAACATCTGAGAAAGTCTACAGAAGAAATGTTATGTTCTTTAAAACATGTGTTCCAGTTACCTTTAACTCTGTGAGGACTCAGGATTTTGGGATTTTTTTTGTCCCTGAGTTGTTTTTTTTCTCTCTCCTTTTGTATGATTTTTCCTGAGTCATAATTGAGCTTCATAGCTTCAGATTTCAGATGTTTATCACTGGCCTTCAATCAACTATAGTGGTCAAAATGGCTGCTGCAGCAGGCAGGGAGTGAGAGGCCTCTTGGCCTGTCTGGAGATCAGCTCTGCTCCCAGGAGGTCTTCCCTGGCCAATTAAGTTGGCCCCTACTGCTGGTGGGAACCAAAGGGCCGTTAGTTGCATGACATTTGTATTAGTTTTGGAGGCAGTTTTGCCACTCCTCACTGGTTTATGAACTACCCATTACTATATGCTGCTGAAATATGGTAATCAATAATATGGAAAACAAAATGTACTTTTGTAACACCAGCCTTATTTTTGAAAAACATCACTGGTTTCCAGGGATTCAGTGATAATGGCTTGAGAATAGCAATCAAGAAGCCCAGGCCACTGCTCTGGGTATTTGGGTTAGAATCCCACTGTGGTAAATGAAGATTGAATTTAATAAAATCTGGAATAAAAAGCTGACATAATGCCAACCATGTGCCCATTGTCAAATATTGGAAAATTCCATCTGGTTCACTAATGTCTGTTCGCAAAGGAACCCTGCCATATTTACCTAGTTTGACCTACATGTCTCCAGATCCACACAATGTGACAGAATCTTAACTGCTCCTTGGGCAATTAGGGATGGACAATAAATGCTAGCCTAGCCAGCGTGTCTACATCCCAGGAATAAGTAAGAACAAAATGTCTTGGTTTACTTTCTGCTTGCTAGCAAGTCCAGGCAGGAGGTTCCATCTTTGTTTTCTACTTGGTAATAGAATGGCAGATGACAGACATCCTGATAAAAGTTCCTTCTTCTTACTTCTCCCAGTATTAGGCTTCTATTACAGTTTGATCTTCTTTCCAATAGGCTGGTGATGGCAGCATGATGCCTTGTCTGTACTTCTCCAGAAGTCAATTCAAAAAAGCTCAATTGGACTCAGTCACAGAATAGCAATAGATGGTGCAAATAAATTCATAATGTACCCAAAGGTGTATTAAGAGTTGCAGCAGTAAGGAGTCCAGATTCTACTCCTCAGAGCAATCTCTTTGATCTCTGGCTTTGGTATCATTTGAACTCCCTGGGCAAGTCTGCAGCTTAAAGTGTGTCAGTGTGTTCCCTTAATAAAGAGAAGTAAGCTCAGCAGGGAGAGTATTCCCAAAATTTGTGTGTGTGTGTGTGTGTATAGCCACACAAGCCACATCAGATTAATTCTCAGTCAGACAGGCTAATGTAACCCCATAAAAGTAAACATAGTTTGAGATTGTGATTTGGTTAAGACAGCTGTGTATGTTATTTAAATGATGTGTCATGCACAGGTGACCTATAGGCATAATGGCAGTGCTTGGTGTGAAAATACAGATGACCCTTTTGTAATTGAATTAATTTCAGTGCTCGAGGTACACAATAGGCAAAAAGCCTCTGGTCTTTAATGAAACAAACTCTGCCTGAATGCTGACTTAATTTAATAACCTGTGTATTTTCACACTTGTAATGGTCATTATATTGTGGAACTCCTTCCATAGGAAGTGAGATCACAGTGGCTCTGGTTTCATCCTGTTCACATTGAGGATTGGGCCAAGAGCACCTTGAAGGAACTGAGCGTGTGAAAAGTCAAGCACGAGCAGTTAATCCCGAGGGAATACGGGCCAGTAATCTGAAAATATTACTGGTCAATATTGGCCGGATGAGCGGCAGCCGCAAGGAAAAGAAGTTCACGGTAAATAAGTTGGTTGCCACTGGTGGCTCCTTTGGCTTTAGAGGTAGAAAGTGAGATTTTGACAAGGGGCAGTGTTCTGTCCCCCAGAGAAGGTGAGTGAAACCACTTTGTGAGGTGGCACTCTGTCTGCTTGGAGTGGGGAATAAGATAACCTCATGAAGAGATGCCTCAAGTGCACTGTCTGGTTTCTTAATGCACTGCCTCTGTGGACAGAGTGTAGCTGCACCGTGGGTAAATGAAAAGAATTAAGAATGATAGTAATGCTAATCAGCAGTATTTATTTCACAAAGAACCCTCTAAAAATACCATTACCTAAGACCGTGAGTGTATTACATTGATATCTTTTATTTTTCATTGAATATTTTAACCACGGCGGCAGTTGATTTGTGAGTTTGTTTTGAGATGTAACAAAGACTCACAACAACGGTTAAGCCAGCCTCAGATTTGCATACCTGGTAAAAAGCCAACCTGGAAGGAAAATTGGCATAAACACTCAAAATGTTACAAATTGAGACCGTATCCTAAAAGATGAAAAAGAAGGTCAGTATAATAGACTGAAGCATTGCCTGCTATGTACTGCATTCATTTTTCTTCTATCCTTGCACGTCATGGGCAGTGCAGCCTGGGTCTGTTAGCATTCCCATGGAAACAAGACAGACTATGTTTTTGTCGCCATGCAACAGGAGTCAGCCAGGAATAAGTGGCACTGTTCCCATAATTGGCAGTATCAATTGGCTGCTGGTGTATGAGGCAGCTGAGGTGAATGTAAAGGAGCAGAAATCTGAAGCAGAGTTAGTTGTATATGTGAGTGTTGAGGCTGGAAGTAAATTGACATAATTGAAATTGGTTAGAACTGTTGACAAATAGAACATTGGATCAGTATTGAGTCTGGTTAATGGTGATTATAGGATCAAAACTGCAGTTGTTTTAAATCTGGAGAAGCGCATTGCTGAACAAATCCACTGTCCACACTCATAGCCTAGACTGTGAATGCTTTGCTATTAGTGCATTAAATTCCTTTCCTGAGGAATTAAAATATATTAATATAGAGACTCAGTGGTATAGGGTGTTTCATCTGTGAGTTCTCATCCAAATCCACATTGATGCAAATTGATACTGAATTGCAAATTTTATTTGGAAGATCAACAAGGTTGGCTACTATGCCAAATTTGCGTTAATGTAGCCATGGGCATTCTGAGGTTTTCATTAATACGACTGCACCTGGCTGCATTGAGTATGTCCAGATAATGCTGTTGTTGACGCTGAATGCTGGAATAGGCAATAGAACTAACTTCACTTCTGTTTAGCACAATCATCATAAAGTACAAAACAGAATTGTAGTGTGTATTTACACAATATAACTCAACATGCTTCATTGAGATAGTGGTAAAAATAGTAATATTTAATAATAGGGAAGCTCTAAACCATTTGGATGTTATTAGATACACCATTAATTTGAAAATCTGATCTAGTCAGAGACAAACATATTTCTGACCTTTGGAATAATATTGTCCTTCAGGATTGTCCACACAATAGGAGAGACCTTAACTAATTCAAAACCCAAGCCATTTGCTTAGAGTTGGGAGTGGGCCCCTTCCGAAGTCTGGTGCCTTCTTAAACTCAAATCTGCCATGGTTGAAGTTGATGAGGGAAAGCCAGGAAAATCTTAAAGCTTACCTCAATTTCAGTGTTGTTGCTCATTCACTGGTGAGCAGGTTTCAAAGTGGTGACAAGAAGCAGATTGCCAGCCCATCCATCTATTAATTAGGTGTCTCGCTGACTCATACTTCAATTACACTCAAATTTATCCCATAAATGGAAATAGTTAGGTCTAAAAGCATGCTTGAAAATCTTATGCTCTGAACAGGAATTTTCTGGCACCTAACTGTAGACAGTTTTCCAATAAATGTGCCATAATGTCAGAAACAGTTGAGCTTTAATAAAATTCAAATTAAATCTTAAATAAACCTCATCATTCTGGAAATGCATGGCGTGAGCTGATGGTGCCAAAAGTGATCAGAAACAAAGTTTGAAAGTTACAGTACAATACAGCTACAAAACAGCAATGGTTTGCACTTTTTGAAAACACCCTTAAAATTCTTATCTAATAGGTCCCTGGGAAGTTCCCATTTTCAGTGTAATCACTCTCAACCATCTCTTTGCTATAATTCTTGAATGCTTACCTTTTGCTGTAAAATCATATCCCAGCATTCCAAAGTACCTACCATTCTGTTTAATTACTCCCACACACATGGTATTCTCCTTATGATAATTTTCAGGTGTCATCAATTGCAAATATAATTGTTCTTGTTATGACTGTAATCTACCTTTTGGGTGTTATCGATCTGTTAGTCAGCAATTTGTGAGCAGCGGGTAGGTAACAGTAATGCATTTCTCTTCAATTCTATTGTCAGAAAATTAACCAGAACATCAATGCAATCTATAGAATCTATAAAAACCCAAATGTACCAAAATTTGCTTTCGGGGAAAAAAAAGCCTACCATCGAGTTGAATATATAATGGAACTAAGAAAAGTGACATTTCTTTTTAAAACGTTAATTTCTGAATAGTTTGCTTGCTTGCTTTTCTATTACATCAGTGCTATCATGCTTGAACCATGTGCATGTTTCAGCCATTTTTGCTATCTGTGGTGAAGAGTCAGTTTGCTATTTTTGCTGCCTTTTTTGTGAAATTCTAAATGTACATAAAATGTTTATTATTATTGACTTTTTAAATTTCTAGTGAGTAGATGTAGTGGGAACTCTGTAATGTAGTTTTGCAAAAGTGCACACCAGTAGAGTTTTAATGATAGAAGTGTTTGCTTGTTTAGACTAGGTGCGGATTGCAGGATCCATTTCCATTCAGCTTTGAAGTTACTCTGCAGTGAATTCAGATTCTCTTTTGTGGTACATCTGGCTTTCCTTTTCTGGCCTCTGACACTGAGTTTGTTTCTACACATCCCTCAAAAAGTTTATATAGTTTGCAAGTGTGAGAGAAATTGCTTTTAATACTGCTCTTTGAATAGCAAGATTCAGCTGTTGAAAATTGCATCCAGAATGTTATTCAGTTTTTAAAAACAGCATCTATCTCACTTTGAGATTATGGATTCTTGTACATGAGGCCAAATTGTTCCATTTCTATCAGATCACTGTGAAAGAGGAACTATCAGTTTGCTTTGTAACTTCCCTTCTAACACTTGTAGTTTGAATTTGTATTCATTTTAATGTACATTTGCAAGATGTGTGTAATTTTAAAAAATACATTTGATGGAAGTCTTATTGCTGTGTGTGTGTCTTATTTAGTTTTCAACATAGTAAAGCTGAATATTTGGATGTAACATAAGCATCACTCCCTCCTAATTTTTATTTGCTGTGGAATGGTCTGTTTATCAATGAAATGGGTAGCTACTTAACCCTGGGTTTATACCAATTTCAAGCCATTATAGAGATAAATGAGAAGCATTGAAACTGACTGTGGGATCTTTCAGGATCTATTAAGATGGGTAGAGTTACCATCCTTGGTGTCTATCTTGTGAGTGTCACTCCAATAGAAAAATGCTTCAGAATTTCCCTGCTTAATGTGCTGACATCAGAAGTCCAGTAAGTGGAGAAACTGTTGGAACAAAGCCATGTCCCACTATACTATTGCACTTCTCTTGATGAATGAAGTTGTTTTGTCACTGTAGCATTCTTCCAACAAGCAATGTAACTGACAGCATCAAATTCCTAACATCTTGGATCTTATCTGATAGAGAAAGGAGGGTAATAACCTGAAGAAGATTTAATGTGTCTCATTAAAGAAATATTGCTTTTATGAAAGTTTGTGTTATTCATTTTTATTTATGGAAAGAAAATACATTTGCCATATTCTCAACGTGGTAATAATAGCTACAAGTAGCAAAATGATGCCTTCCAAGAACACGACATTGCATGAATGTAGATAAACTTAAAGAAATTAGGGCAGTAATGCTAATGAACATTAACATTTAAGATGTTTGAAATTGCATTTTCTATTTTTCCAAGGATATATTTCCCTCAATCCCTTTTAAGAATTGAGATTAAACATAGACAAAATAACTTATGAAATTAAGATCCATTAATATAAACTTTTAAAAAGGCATTATCTTAATGAAAATGTGTCAAAATATTTTCATTAGTTTACAAATTAGAGCTAGCGATATAAAGTGTTTCTGACCATGTCACCATTTTCTCTCTGAAAATGTAGAAGTATATTAAATAATATTTCATGAGGAACATCATAACTTTAAAGGTTATTCCTGCTGTTTTTAGAGCTCTGAAAGAAGGTAGCATTATTAATGGCATTATGCATCATGGTAGTATCACATGGGGAACGTGATGATGCAAAATTAGTGGAGATATTAATGAAACGCTGGTACAGATCAAAAATCTAATAACTTCAAAATGATAATGATGATTTCCTAACATTCTAGGAATCCATTGGAGTAAATTATAGATATTACTGACAATTACAATGTAACAGGATTGGAAATACAAAGATGGAACTCTAGATAGAAAAAAGCAGGTGGAACAACTATGAAGCATTTGTGAGCAGAAATTTCAACATGTACTATAAGATAACCCAAAGCATTGTTAGTTTATTTACCGTGCCATAAAAACAAGCAAAGCATGTTTCATGCTTAATGAATGTGTTCAAACCTAACCCATCAAAGCTCATAGTTTAGTTAATTGTTTTAAACAAAGATTGGTTCCACAGAAGATAAAAACAAACATATCAACACATCAACCAATGAAAGAAGAGAATATCCCAGTCAATTATAATATTTCTTCTACTTAATGAGCAGCTTTAATTTTCTGAAATAGTCATTAATATAACCAATAGGTCAATTAGGACAAAAGAAGTACAAAAGGCAATATTGTGAAATATTTGGAAGCAAAGATGTTCAGAAGTACTTCCCGGACCTATATTTCAATTCAGTCCAGACTAATGAGCCAGCAGCCTCCTCTGCACTGTGTAAAAATACAATAGAAAGTTAACTTTCACAAACTTTTTAGTTCAATCTACACCATAACAAAACAAAACAGCCCAAACATATAGTTCATAATCATCTCAAACATGTGCTTTCAGTTTACATTCTTTGAAAATACTTCCTATGCCAATCTCAAGGATGACTAGATCTACCATAGGTTGTGAAGTGGAAAGGAAGTGCCACACGACCTACATCTTGTGGATGTGAATAACGTCTTGACAGTTTAACACAGGAAAAAGAATAGATGACAAACTTCCAATATTGCCAATCAGGACATTTAACTTGGTTGGGGAGGGGTGGTAGAAAAAGAGGCTGAGCTGAGGTGGGATGAGGGGAACTTAGTTTGAAAGGGAATGGGAGACTGATCAGGTACAGATGATCTCTTTCCTCAATGAAACAATGCAACTGCATGGTATCTTTACAAAGAATCAGACAGTTGAAAATATAACCATTGGAAATTTAAAAGTACCAAATTACTTTAAAGCAGAAATTGGCTACCTAAGAATATGTATAGTAGGATTCAATGAGTTCAGTAGGGCACTTGTCTATTTGTTGTGTTCCTGGGACAAGCTGTAGAAAATGCAGATAAAGTTAGCAGGAAGCTACCACTTCCTGCTTTTCTCCTTATTATTGGGCTGCTGATGTTCCAACCATCAGTGATACAATGCACCTTACCAAAGATTTTAAAAAATCACTAATGGAATGCTGGCATGCGAGATTGTAGAAGAGAAGCTTTGGCTATTTACAGCCCTGGTTAGACCACAGCAGGGATCGCTACACTGTGAGCAGTTCTGGACACCACACCTTAGGAAGAACATAGTTGACCTCAGTGGTAATGCAGAGTATATTGACTAGGATGAGAACTGAACACGAAGTAATGAAGAGAGATTACACAAGATATTTCTAGAATTTTGATATTTAAGATCTGATTTGATCAAATCTCTCTCAATATTAAGGGCAACAAATATGGGAGATATGGACAAACAATTTCTATTGGTTAGGCAATTTAGATCTAGGAGCCAGGTTTAAACATTAGAGCCAGAGTCAGGAAGAGGAATTAGGAAACCGTTCCATATGCAAAGAACAATAGATATTTTCTGAAAACAGCAATTGATGCCTGATCAGTTTGGTTCAATGTAAGATTGGTAGATTTTCCATACTCAAAGCTTTTAATATGTATCAGAAGATCAGCCATACCCTCATTGATGGAATTGAGGAGCTAAATGGCCTATTTGGTGGACATAAATGTTTTATGAATTGATTATTTTGCACTAAAGGTGAATGCACACTTAACTTTCAACAGTCAAGACAAAACATGTGAGAAGCTTGTTTCCATTTCTTGGATGGAATGGTCAGTTTTCACAACAGCAGTAGTGTAATCACCTTTTTTGCTAACCTAGCACAACCTAGTACAATGGTAGTAGACTTGCCAACTTTAAGGGCATTTAAATGGTCGCTGGATAAACATATGGATGAAAATGGAATAGTATAGGATAGATGGGCTTCAGATTGGTTCCACGGGTTGGTGCAAACTCGAGGGTTGGAGGGCCTGTACTGGGCTGTAATATTTTATGATTAGATTAGATTAGATTAGATCCCCTACAGTGTGGAAACAGGCCCTTCGGCCCAATTAGTCCATACCGACCCTCCGAAGAGCAACCCACCCAGACCCATTCCCCCTAACTAATGCACCTAACTCTACAGGCAATATAGCATGAGCAATTTGCCTAACCTGCACATCTTTGGATTGTGGGAGGAAATCGGAGCTCCCGGAGGAAACCCACGCAGACATGGGGAGAATGTGCAAACTCCACACAGACAGTCGTCCGAGGCTGGAATCGAACCTGTGTCCCTGGCGTTGTGAGGCAGCAGTGTTCTGTATTCTCAGCTGGGCCTTAAGTTAGAAAAGCACAGAGTGAGATGGATTTTTCCAATGGGCTTCGTGATACCAATGTCAGGATCAATGGAAGCCATGAGTGACGTCATACTTACAACAAAGTACTCCATTAAACAAAATCTCATGTTTTACTTTGCCTGAAACTGAGGAAAAAGGCACTCTATGCAATTCTGTCATTCTGTATTGGCATTTTTAATCCCCTGGTTTAATGGATTTTGATTTCTTCCTTAGACTAAGCAATTTTTAGTCTAGGCTGAAATAGATACGGTCCCTCAAGGTGATTTTTTTTCTCATTTAGATGCCTGCCATATGGGGAAATAGTTAACTTTGAGTGGCACTACATTCCATTCACTGCATCTATCTACTTCAATTTTTCATGAGGCATGATTGTGATATGGCCTTTTGCAAAGACCATGATTAATGCTCAGAGCAGGCCTCAATGAAGCAGTTAGGAAGATATGAGTTCCCACCTTAAGCTGATTTATCTCTAATAATGACCTAAGCCCTTACATGTAACAAGGAAACAAAGGTAGAATTTTACAGCTGCAATTAGTGCTGGCAGTTTATGACCCTGCTACGACATTGTCAGCCGTAAATCTGAGCTGCAAGTAAGTGCTGCAAATCTTCCCTTTTCCCAACGGAATTAGTGTAGAATCAATAATTCACTAACTTCTCTTGCCTAAATAGCGTGAGATAACTACAAATTTATTGCATAAACGAGCTGTAAAACATCTAGTAGTTACAAGCAAGCATTATAATACGTATTCCTTTTTTTAAAAAAAACTGTTCTCGTTGCATTCCTTTAAGAATTTGAGTTCCAACAGAAGCAAAGAAGGAATATTCAGTTTTCTAGAATCAAGGCAGCAACCATAAACCCCTTAGGAAGGAGAAAGAGATAATGGTCTCGATAGACCAAGGTAAATAAAAATTTGCAATTATGTAGTCCCTTTCATGACATTTGGCTGTGTCAAAGTGCTTTATAGCCAATGAAGTATACAGACTATTATAATATTAAAAAACACAGCAGCCAATTTGCGCAGAATGAGGTCTTATAAACAATGACGTGATAATAGTCAGACAATCTGTTTTTATGATGTTGATTGATCCCCTGCACTGTGGGATATTTTATATCCACTAAGGAGGGCATCCTTGTCCTCAGTTTAAGCACCTCCACAACATAACACTTGCTTAATACAGCACCATAGTGTCAATCTGAACTCAATATCTGTAGTAGGATTTGAACTCAATAACTTTCTAATTTATTAGATTAGATTAGATTACCTTACATTATAGTGTGGAAACAGGCCCTTCGGCCCAACAAGCCCACACCAACCCGCCAAAGCGCAACCCACCCATAGCCCTACATTTACCCCTTACTTAACACTACGTGCAATTTAGCATGGCCAATTCACCTGACCTGCACATCTTTGGACTGTGGGAGGAAACCCACGCAGACACGGGGAGAATGTGCAAACTCCACACAGTCAGTCGCCTGAGGCGGGAATTGAACCCGGGTCTCTGGCGCTGTGAGGCAGCAGTGCTAACCACTGTGCCACCGTGCCGCCCATAAAGTTATGATAAGACAGAACTGACAGCAAGTAAAATACAAGTGACTTAAGTACAAATATTCAGAGATATTGACTGTTTATGTTCTGTAATACTCCATGGGTTGAATGTTCTGATATTATGCATAGGGATTTTTTTCTGGTGAGAATCATGTTGTGCAGTCCATCACTGTCTTTGTCAATTTCTGCCTGTGATCATCTGCTCTTCAGCTCTTTGATCATGCAACCAGCCTTGACAGCACTTGCTTCATGCAACTGTCTGCCAAAAGAGGTGGAAATGCTCATCACTGCCAGGACTTTGTAATACTCGTGCAACAGAAAGAGCTGCCATCATATTGAAACCACAGGTCCACCACATTTCAGATGCCACAAACGAAGAAATGGTCTTCACAACTTCACGCTCTGGTCCCGTACACTTATCACGAATGATATAACCCAGAAAGGCAAATTAGCTCCTTTCTTTGCTGACAGGGATCTGGACACACATTAATAGATTAGATAAAAGGAGGTTTTTCCTTTAGATCACCAAAGAAGACCATAACGTCAGATTCTGCCAAACTGGAAAGAGCTAGCAGCCCAAGTTGATGTGATCTGCCAGGTTAAAAGAATTATCTAGCAGTGCTGAAAGAAGATTAATGACATGCTGCATTTCGCACCTGTAATTGCAACCATTATCTCTCTGCCACCTCACACTCACAGGGGCATGACTACTTTCTCTAAATTTGCCACTGCATGCACCTCTCACTTTCTTGGACTGTGTCGCTCACTATTGCATATTTCCATTCAATAGCTCTCACCCAACTTATCCTCCCAAATTACGGACTCTTCCTGCCTTCTGTACTTCCCAATCACTCACTGGGGCACCTCACCATTTTTCCTAACTCTGCATCAACACTAACGCTTCTTCTGTCCGAGCCTTCAATGAGAAGCTAACTGAATGAGCTTCATCGTTCTGTGGTACTTTCCCATTGACGCCAGAACACATTCCTAACCTGAACAAGCCTTTAGCCCTTTCTCACAACTAATTTACTCTTATTTATGAGGGGACGAGAGAACCATTGGGAGAAAAATGCCAACACTTAATATTTTTCTCTCTTTGTGGAACTGTGAGTTCAAGTTGTATTTTATGAAAGGGAGAAGACGACACACAACTGTTTGCTGTTGGTGACAGGCCTGTAAGATAATATAAATTAATTACTGATATGAAGAATGCTGTAGACTGTGTTGCTATTCCCAGAACTGGCAACTGGTTGAATGCTGAGTTTGGCAATTAAGGGACTGGAGTGATTGTAATGAGGTCAGCCAGGTAAACTGCATAGAATATGGGTTTCCTGATACGGACTGTTAAACTGGTCCAATCAGGGACTCCTGCCTGACGCTTATCTCTCCATGCTTCAGGCTCTCTGCCTTTATTCCTGATGAAGGGCTTTTGCCCGAAACGTCGATTTTGCCTGTCCTCGGATGCTGCCTGAATTGCTGTGCTCTTCCAGCACCACTGATCCAGAATCTGGTTTCCAGCATCTGCAGTCATTGTTTTTACCTCGCAGAAGAACCAGAGTGTTATTTGAATAAAGATTCGTGCACTTTGTGTCTTTCACTGTGTCTCACACCTGCACACACACACCATGGGTGCTGGGGAAAGAATAAGCACTACCGCACTTAGGTGGTAGTGTGGGGGTTAAAGGGGGAAAAAAAAAAGAAAAAAAAAGAAAAAAAAAGAAAAAAAAAAAGAACCAGAGTGTTATTTGAATAAAGATTCGTGCACTTTGTGTCTTTCACTGTGTCTCACACCTGAACACACACACCATGGGTGCTGGGGATAAAATAAGCACTACCGCACTTAGGCGGTAGTGTGGGGGTTTAAAAAAAAAAAGGAGTGTAAAGGGCAGTGTTTGTCACTGGCCACCCGGGTGTTTGCCTATTGTGAGTGTATGTGTAAGGACTCTCCTTGAAGGCGACAAAAAAAAGAAAAAAAGAAGAACCAGAGTGTTATTTGAATAAAGATTCGTGCACTTTGTGTCTTTCACTGTGTCTCCCACCTGCACACACACACCATGGGTGCTGGGGATAAAATAAGCACTACTGCACTTAGGTGGTAGTGTGGGGGTTAATAAAGAAGAAAAAAAAAGAAATAAACAGGAGTCAGGTCCAGATAAAAAAAGAAAAAAAAATAAACAGGAGATTCACTTTGTGTCTTTCACTGTGTCTCACACCTGCACACACACACCAAAAAAAAAGAAAAAAAAAGAACAGGAATGTTGGGACCCGTTGGGTTCTGCATGGAGCAGCTATTGGCCTCCAGATAAAAAGAAAAAAAAAATAGAGTGGCACTGCCCTTTGATGTGAAGGGCAGTGTTTGTCACTGGCCACCCGGGTGTTTTCCTATCTTCCTGGTGGTGGAAATTGAATAAAGATTCGTGCACTTTGTGTCTTTCACTGTGTCTCCCACCTGCACACACACACCATGGGTGCTGGGGATAAAATAAGCACTACCACACTTAGGTGGTAGTGTGGGGGTTAATAAAGAAGAAAAAAAAAGAATAAACAAACAGGTCAGGTCCAGAAAAAAAAAGAAAAAAAAGAAAAAAATAAACAGGAGATTCACTTTGTGTCTTTCACTGAGTCTCACCCAAGGAAAAAAAACAAACAGGTGTGCTTGCCCTTTGAGGTGAAGGGCAGTGTTTGTCACTGGCCACCCGGGTGAAAAGAAAAAAAAAAGAACCAGAGTGTTAACCAGCTGGTGGCCGCCATGCTGTGGTACCGGCTGGTCACTTTGGTCCCTCCTCCTGGCTTTGTCGCTGACATCCAGAGAACGTTGGTCGATTTCTTCTGGGACAAATAGATGCACTGGGTCGCCGCGCAGGTTCTGAGTCTCCCTATTGAGGAGGGCGGTCAGTCGCTGGTGTGCGTCCGCACCCAGGTCGCGACCTTCCGCCTTCAGACCTTGCGGCGATACCTTTACGTCGAGCCTCCTCCTAGGTGGTGCGCCCTGGCGACGTATTTTTTCCGCCAGGTGCGTAACCTCAACTACGACACGCAGCTCCTGTTCGTCGACCGTGACGGTTTGGAGGTCGCCCTCAAGACGCTGCCTGTCTTTTACCAGGACCTGATCACTCTCTGGAACATGGTCGAATCGTGTCGTGCCTACCCTCCGGCTGGAGTAGCGGCTGTCGTCAGGGAGCCGTCGCTCAGGAATCCGCACCTCCGTACTCGCGGGTTCGAGTGGCTGTCGGAGGAGAGGGCCGCGGCGGCGAGGGTGACCAGGGTCGGGGACGTACTGGGTGCCGGGGGCCTGGGCTGGACGCTGCCGCAGGACATAGCAGGCAGGGCAGCGGTAGACGTCCAGTACGTGGCCACCGCCATCCGACGCCCCAAAACGGCGGTGCTCGGACCCGACGTAGTACACCAGTTGGAGGACGCTCAGGTGCGCGGTGGGA
>NC_057724.1:56547839-56548286 GCF_004010195.1 Chiloscyllium plagiosum
AAGCCTGCCCACGGGGAGACCACCCTATCCCCTTCCCCGACACCTAGCCCACGACCTGCCCTGCCCCGGCACGACAATGCCCCTGCGGCCGTGCCAGCGTCGCCCCGGCGCGGGAACACTGACCCTCAAACCCCCGAACCTGTACCTGACCCTGACCCTGACCCTGACCCCACTGACACCACACCCACTCCCCACCCCGATGGAGAAACCCCTCGGGCTTTAACACCCGACCCTGGCGCCGTGACACCTGGCCCGGGGGCGCCTGAGCCCGAGCCCGAGCCCTGCCCAACCCAGCCACGCCCTGGCACTAACCTGGGGGGAACCACCGCTGGCCCACCTCCTGCGGCGACGGTGTCTCCAGGCCCCGGAGAGGGAACCGGACTCCTCCCCCGCCCGCCCTCGCCTGATAAACCCGGGGCAGGGCAGGAAGTGACACGGCTGGCCCTC
>NC_057724.1:56548786-56574991 GCF_004010195.1 Chiloscyllium plagiosum
TGCACTTTGTGTCTTTCACTGTGTCTCACACGTATACACACACACCATGGGTGCTGGGGATAAAATAAGCACTACCGCACTTAGGTGGTAGTGTGGGGGTTAATATTTTAAAAAATAAAATAAACAGGAGATTCACTGGCCAACTGGGTGTTTTCCTATCTTCCTGGTGGTGGAATTTGAATAAAGATTCGTGCACTTTGTGTCTTTCGCTGTGTCTCACACCTGCACACACACACCCCATGGGTGCTGGGGAAAAAATAAGCACTACCGCACTTAGGTGGTAGTGTGTGGGTTAAATAAAAAAAAACAGGAGATTTCCCCCTCCAACTCTATTTTGATTCAATCTCTACCCTCCCCTTCACTGTTTTGATCACACCGCATTGCCTTTTGTGAAGGGCACTGCTTGTCACTGGCCACTAAAAAAAAAGAAAAAAGAACCAGAGTGTTGGAAAAAATAAGAACTACCGCACTTAGGTGCGGGTTAAACAGAAAAAAAGAAAAAAAAAACAGGAGATTTCCCCCTCCAACTCTATTTTGATTTAGTCCCTACCCTCCCCTTCACTGTTTTGATCACACAGCACTGTCCTTTGATGTTAAGGGCAGTGTTTGTCACTGGCCACTCGGGTGTTTTCCTATCTTCCTGGTGGTGGAAATTGAATAAAGATTCATGCACTTTGTGTCTTTCACTGTGTCTCACACGTATACACACAGACCATGGGTGCTGGGGAAAACATAAACACTACCACACTTAGGTGGTAGTGTGGGGGTTAAATTAAAAAAAAAGAAAAAAGAAAGAAAAAAGTATATAATCAGGGGATTGTCAGGTGTTAGTATGGGAAAAAAAGGAAGAAAAAAAAGAACCAGAGTGTTGGTTACATTAGAGCCCGGGTGTCCTTGGAGAAGGAGCACGTGGTGTCCACCAACACCCTGGAGTTGTTCAGGGAGAGGTGGGTGCCGCAGGGAGTGGAGTGCATTATTTCTCCCTCCAACTCTATTTTGATTTAGTCCCTACCCTCCCTTTCACTGTTTTGATCACACAGCACTGCCCTTTGATGTGAAGGGCAGTGTTTGTCACTGGCCACCCCGGTGTTTCCCTATCTTGAGTGTGAGAGTGAGTGCAAGGACTCTCCTCCTTGACTGTCCCTGGACCAGCTGCCCCACATCTAGAAAGAGGAAGGAAAGAAAAAGAAGGAAGAAGAGGAGTAGGCAGAAGCAGAAGGAGGTGAGAGCTTTTGAGTCTGGGGCCTACTTTTGGAGCTGCAGCCAGGGCCTCACCCAGGTCAAGGGAGTCTTGCTGCTGACCTGGGGCCCACTCCCACTGCTGGTCTCTGGGACCCCGCCCGGACCTGCCTCAGCTGTTGCTGCTTGGGGCCTGCCTCACTGCTGCTGCCTGGGACTTGCCTTGGGGCCCCTCCCAGGACCTCCTCCACCACTGCTGCTGTTGTTAGAGGCCCACCTCCACTGCTGCTGCTGTGGGCCTATCTGGGACTCGCCCGAGGTCTGCCTCCACCGCTGCTGTTGCCTGAGGCTCCACCGTCGCTGCCTGGGACTCGCCTTGGGTGACTCGCCTTGGGCCCCTCCCCACAACCTCCACCACTGCTGCTACCAGGGGCCCAACAATATCCAGCAGCAGAGTATGGCAAGCTCGAAGGTCGCAGGGGCAAGCCGCACCTATGCCAGGGTAGCCGCTGCCTTAGGCTCGGCTGTCCCAACCCCGGCCGCAACCACGACCCCCTTCAGGCACTTAACTAAACGCCTGGGGGTAAAGGCCTATCCCCACCCCAATATGACCATCGAGGCCTGCAGCAAGGCCATGTCTAGTGTGGTCGGCCCACTGGCCATCGTCGCTGTGGCCCGGATGTACGGGAAGGCCGTCTTTTTCCTGAAGACCGAGCAGACGGTCCACCTGGCCGTGGAGAGGGGGCTCACTGTGGGCGGGACACATTTGCCCGTCGACCCTCTGGAGGTTACAGCCCAGAGGGTCGTGATCTCCAACGTCCCGCCCTTCATTGCCAGCGAGTTCCTTCTCCCCCACCTCACCACCTTGGGGGAGATCCGGTCAGAGGTCCAACCGCTCCTGCTCGGTCTGAAGGACCCCGCTCTCTGACACATCTACTCCTTCCGACGCCAGGTGTTTATTTGCCTGGCCCGGGAGGAGGTCACCGAGGGCTCATTCACCCTCCTCCACGAGGGCGCAGCCTACCGCGCCTTCTGGACGGCGGACGGCGTGCGGTGCCACCTGTGCCGCGAGGTGGGGCACATTAGAAAAAAAAGGTGCCCAAGAAGACCCAACGCGCCAGGCCCGCCCATGGGGAGACCACTCTATCACCTTACCCTACAACTAGCCCATGACCTGCCCCCCCCCGGCACGACAATGCCCCTGCGGCCGTGCCAGCATCACCCCGGCGCGGGAACCCTGACCCCCAAACCCGTACCTGATCCTGGTCCCACTGACCCCACATCCACCCCCCACCCCGATAGAGAAACCCCTGGGGCTTCAACACCTGCCCCTGGCGCTGTAACACCTGGCCCAGGGCCCCTGAGCCCGAGCCCCGCCCCACCCAGCCACACCCTGGCACTAACCTGGGGGGAACAACCCCTGACCCACCACCTGCAGCGACTGTGTCTCTGGGCCCTGGAGAGGGAACCGGGCCCCTGCCCCACCCGCCCTCACCTGATAAACCAGGGGCACGGCTGACCCTTCCCACCCTGGCCATGCCCCCTGTCTTCCCCCAGCCAATCGTATTCCGGGAAAGGCTGGGGGAAGAGACCTCGGGCGCCATGACCACCAAGGCGGGCGGGGAGGGGAAGGCTCATAAATTCCCCCAAATCTCTCTGGGGAAGAGGCACCGGCCCTTGGAGGGGAGAGACACTCCAGCAGCGTGCCGGCGGCGCTGCCCCTCTCCAGGGGACGTGCCAACGGTGCCTCTTGACTGTCCCGCACCACGGCCCGACCTACCCAAACCTCCAGGGGCTACAACAAGGCCTCATGCTGCCTCAACTCCTCCGGCCCCTGGGGAGGACTTTAACAACCACGAGCGCCGTGGTGCGGGCAACAACAGAGGACCCTCTGCATGGTCGTCGAGCGGTGCAGGGGAGGAAGGTGTTATCCTCGCTCCTCCCTCCCAGACTGATTTTCCGGGGGCCTTGGCCCTGGGGGAGGACCTTTTCCCCGAGGAGCCGGGCGTCCCGGTGTCGGGAGAAGAGCGGGACCCCGAGACTCTGCCGCCCGACGACCCGAACTCGGGGCGTTCCAGGAAGGGGTGCGCCGAGGAAGATACCGCCGGTGACCCTGGGGGTGGGGTCGCTGGGGGTTTGAGGCCAGTTGGCGCCGCCGGACCTGCCCCCACCCTCTCGGTGGGGGAGGGGTCGGTGACTGAGGGCGACCTCCTGGCGGAGGGTTCGGGATCGGTGGCAGACACCGGGGACGACGCGGATTCTGTCTGCAGTGACATTTTCAAATCCCAGGTGCCCCCCGACCGATCTCCCTCTCATCCCCCTTGAGGAACTCCGGGAATTTGTCGAGGAAACTCGGAGTCGCCAGGATAGAGCCCAACTGTCGCTCGACCGCTGGAGTTCCTTTGAAAGAGTTTACTGGTCGGTCCACGCTGCTTGCCAGTCACTTGGGCTCGATGTCAATGAGCGAAAGCGAGTCAGGAACTTCCTGGGGACACTCCTGGTGAGGGCGAGCGACTTCTGTGCCCCTCCCCCGTCCTCCCTGTAAATATGTAGATAGGTTTTTAACTGTACTGGTGGTGGTTGCACAACGCTTCCGACATGGAGACAACTATAGCCAGCCTCAACATCAACGGCAGCAGGGAGTCACAGCGCAGATTCCAGACCCTCTCGGTCCACCGGGACGGGAGGTATGCGGTGTGCTTCCTGCAAGAAGCCCACACTACCCTGGGAGACGAAGCCACCTGGCTCCTGGAGTGGCGAGGGGGGGTCCACATGAGTCACCTCACCCGCAGATCTGGCGGGGTGGCTATCTTGTTGGCCCCACATTTTCAGCCAAAGATCTTGGGGGTCAGGGAGCCCGTGCCAGGCCGTTTGCTTCACCTGACGGTTCGGCTGGGGGGCGCGGTGCTTCATTTGGTGAACGTCTACGCTCCCCTGGCCGGGCCGAGGCAAGCGAGCTTCTTCGAAGAAGTGTCCGCTCATCTCGCTTCCATCGACGAGAACCAGTGCGTCGTCCTCGGAGGAGATTTTAACTGCGTCCTCGAGGGCTGGGACCACGGCGGTGCCCGTACTGGCTGGGCGTTGGGAAGGAGGTTGGGGTACTTGGTCAAGTCCTTCGACCTGGTGGACGTCTGGCGGAATCTCCATCGCCTTCACCTTCAAGAGGCCTGGGGTTGGAGCGTCTAGAATAGACCGTCTGTACATTTCGCGGGTGTACGCCTCCCGTTTTCCGTAGGCCTCCACGCGGCAGGTGTCATGCACGGACCATCACCTGGTGTGGGCGGAACTCTTTCCGTTCGGTGCCAGGCTCGGCTCCGCGTAATGGCACTTTAACAACCTACTGCTGGAGGACGAGCAGTTCCGGGACTCGTTTCGTCGTTTCTGGGCCGGCTGGAGAAGGAAGCGGGGAAGCTTCCCCTCCCTGAGGCTATGGTGGGACGTGGGCAAGGCTCACGTCCGCGTCTTCTGTCAGGAGTACGCGAGGGGGTCAACGAAGAGGTGGAAATCCAGGATCGGGGAGTTGGAGAGGGAGATGCTCGACCTGGAGTCACGCCTCAGTGAGCCCGACACGGACCCGGCCCTGCGCGGGGCGTACGAAGAGAAGAAGGCTGCGCTCCGGGACCTGCAGCTCGTAGGGGCTCGGGGCGCGTACGTGAGGTCGCAGATCCAGCTCCTCCAGGACCTGGACTGCGGCTCCCCCTTCTTCTACTTGCTGGAAAAAAGGCGTGGCACCTGTCAGCAGCTCCTTGTGCCTACGACGGGTCCCTCGTCTCGGATCCGGAGGCATCAGGGCCCACGTCCGAAACTATTCTGTTCTCTCCGGATCCGTCCAGCGAGGATGCTCGCAGAGTTCTGTGGGAGGACCTGCCGCAGCTCAGCCCGGAGGACGCCGGAAGGCTCGATGCTCCCGTCACTTTCGAGGAGCTGACCGGCGCCCTCGACCAGCTCTCGAGGGGCAAGACACCGGGGCTGGATGGGCTGACTGTGGAGTTCTTCAGGGCGTTCTGGGACGTCTTGGGGATCGACTACGCACAGGTCCTGGGGGAGTGTCTAAATGCCGGAGAGCTGCCCCTTTCTTGGCGCAGGGCGGTCATCGTCCTGCCGCCAAAGAAGGGGGACCTTCGTTCCTTGAGGAACTGGCGTCCGGTCTCCCTCCTCAGCACGGACTACAAAATCTTCGCCAGGGCGTTGTCTTCGCGCCTGGTCTCCGTGCTGGCCCGCATGATTCACCCGGACCAGTCCTACACGGTCCCGGGCCGGAGGATACACTATAACGTCCATCTGGTCCGGGACCTGATCCATTTCTGTCGACGGGCTGGTCTGCCGAGCGCCTTCCTGTCTCTCGACCAGGAGAAGGCGTTCGACAGGGTCGATCACGAGTACCTGCTCGGGACTCTGCGGGCATTCGGGTTCGGGACGCAGTTCGTCGCCCGGATCCGACTTTTGTACGCCGCCGCAGAGTGTTTGGTTAAAGTTAACGGGTCCCTGACGGCGCCCCTTCGCTTCGGGAGAGGAGTGCGTCAAGGCTGCCCCCTGTCCGGCCAGCTGTATTCCCTGTGCGTGGAGCCTTTCCTGCGCCTCTTGCGGAGAAGGTTGTCGGGGCTGGTTCTGTGCGGCGTGGGCACGGGGCTGGTCCTCTCGGCCTACGCCGACGACATGCTCCTCACTTTCACCAACCCGGCTGACCTGGGGAGGATGCTCGAGTGCCAGGCCATGTACTCGGCAGCGTCTTCCGCCAGGATCAACTGGGCCAAATGTCCCCGACTACTGGTCGGCCCGTGGCGGGTGGACTCTCTGCCGGAGGAGTTACGGGGGTTCAGCTGGAGTACCACCCATCTCCTCTACCTGGGGGTCTACCTCAGCCGAGGTCTACCTCAGCTGAGGAATCCTGACCGGCCAACTGGCAGGAGCTGGAGGCCAAAGTCTCGGCTCGCCTAGGCCGCTGGACAGGACTGCTCCGAGTGCTATCTTACAGGAGTCGAGTGCTGGTCATAAACCAGCTGGTGGCCACTATGCTGCGGTACCAGCTGGTCACTTTTGTCCCTCCTCCTGGCTTTGTCGCTGACATCCAGAGAACGTTGGTCGACTTCTTCTGGGACAAATAGATGCACTGGGTCGCTGCGCAGGTACTGAGTCTCCCTATTGAGGAGGGAGGTCAGTCGCTGGTGTGCGTCCGCACCCAGGTCGCGACGTTCCGCCTTCAGACCTTGCGGCGATACCTTTACATCGAGCCTCCTCCGAGGTGGTGCGCCCTGGCGATGTATTTTTTCCGCCAGGTGCGTAACCTCAACTATGACACGCAGCTCCTGTTCGTCGACCGTGACGGTTTGCAGGTCGCCCTCAAGACGCTGCCTGTCTTTTACCAGGACCTGATCACTGTCTGGAACATGGTCGAATCGCACCGCGCCTACCCTCCGGCTGGAGTAGCGGCTGTCGTCAGGGAGCCGTTGCTCAGGAATCCGCACCTCCGTACTCGCGGGTTCGAGTGACTGTCGGAGGGGAGGGCCGCGGCGGCGAGGGTGACCAGGGTCGGGGACGTGCTGGGTGCCGGGGGCCTGGGCTGGACGCTGCCGCAGGACATAGCAGGCAGGGCAGCGGTACACGTCCGGTACGTGGCCACCGCCATCCGACGCCTCAAAACGGCGGTGCTCGGACCCGACGTAGTACACCAGTTGGAGGACGCTCAGGTGTGCGGTGGGATCCCGACCGAGCTCACCCCAGCCCGGACGGAATTTCACATTGGCCCCAAGGTCCCGTACTTCCCGCGGGAGCCTGTGCCCCACAACCTGAGCCGCCTCCGAAATTTTAACTTTGTTTCGTTTAGGGAGGTGAACAGGAGAGCCCTGTACAGACTGCTGCTGCACACCGTCCACCTCTTCTCCCTCATCCACCGTCCGGACACGCCTTGGCGTGCCCATTTGCCACCGGGCGGTGGGGATCCCCAGTGGAGGGCTCTCTACGCGGGAGTCCTCCATGCTCCTGATCTTTGGGCACCCGGTACGGAGGAAGGAGGGCAAGTCTGAGGACCTCCTCGTGGGTCTGCTCCTGGGCCTGGCCAAACTGGCCATTAACAGGTCCAGGCAGCGGGCCGTGGGGGGGGTCGTTAGGGCCGACTGCCTGCCCCTCTTCCACGGTTACGTTACGGCCCGGGGTGTCCTTGGAGAAGGAGCACGCGGTGTCGACCAACACCCTGGAGTTGTTCAGGGGGAGGTGGGCGCCGCAGGGAGTGGAGTGCATTATTTCCCCATCCAATTCTATTTTGATTTAGTCCCTACCCTCCCCTTCACTATTTTGATCACACAGCACTGCCCTTTGATGTGAAGGGCAGTGTTTGTCACTGGCCACCCGGGTGTTTTCCTATCTTCCTGGTGGTGGAAATTGAATAAAGATTTGTGCATTTTGTGTCTCTCACTGTGTCTCACACCCACACACACACACCATGGGTGCTGGGGAGAAAAATAAGCACTACCGCGGTTAGGCGGTAGTGTGTGGGTTAAAAAAAAAGAAAAAGAAAAAATATATATATAATCAGGAGAGGAGCACTACCGTAGTTAGGCGGTAGTGTGGGGGTTAAAAAAAAATAAACGGAGAGAAGGGCACTGCTTGTCATTTGCCGCTTGGGTGTTTGCAAAAAAAAAAATAAAAAAAGAAAAGAAAAAAAAAGAACCAGAGTGTTATGTACTACCGCAGTTAGGTGGTAGTGTTGTGGGGGTTAAAAAAAGAAAAAAAAGATAAAAAGGAAAAAAAGAAGAAGAGAAAAAAAAAGAACCAGATTGTTTATGTTAGAGCCCAAGTGTCTCTGGAGAAGGAGCACGCGGTGTCTACCAACACCCTTGTGCTGTTCAGGGACAGGTAGACGCCGCAGGGAGTGGAATGTATTATTCCCCCTCCAACTCTATTTTGATTTATTCCCTGCCCTCCCCTTCACTGTTTGATCACACAGCACTGCCCTTTGATGTGAAGGGCACTGCTTGTCACTGGCCACTCGGTTGTTTCCTTTCTTCCTGGTGGTGGAAACTGAATAAAGATTTGTGCACCTTGTGTCTTTCACTGCGTCTCACACCTGCACACACACAATATGGGTGCTGGGGAGAAAAATAAGTACTACCACAGTTAGGCGGTAGTGTGGGGGTAAAAAGATAAAAAAGGAAAAAAAAAGCAGAGTGTTTACGTTAGAGCCCAGATGTCTCTGCAGAAGGAGCACGTGGTGTCCACCAACACCCTGGAGTTGTTCAGGGGGAGGTGGGCGCCCCAGGGAGTGGAGTGCATTATTCCCCCTCCAACTCTGTTTTGATTTAGTCCCTGCCCTCCCCTTTACTGTTTGATCACACGGCATTGCCCTTCGATGTGAAGGGCACTGCTTGTCACAGGCCACTCGGTTGTTTCCTTTCTTCCTGGTGGTGAAAATTTGAATAAAGACTTGTGCACCTTGTGTCTTTCAGTGTGTCTTACACCTGCACACACACAACATGCGTGTGGGGGAAAATATAAGCACTAACGCAGTTAGGCAGTAGTGTGGAGCAAAATAAAAAGGACTATAAAAAGGAAAAAAAGAGAGAAAAAAGAAAATAAATAAAAAATATAAAAAGAAAAAAAATAAAAGCAGGAGATTTAGAGTCCCCTCAGTTTAGGGCACTGATTTTGTGAAAAAAGAACCAGAGGGCAATTCAAGGAATGGAGTGTCTTATTTCCCCCTTCAACTCTATTTTGATTTAGCCCCTGCCCTCCCCTTCACTTCTTGATCACTCAGTATTGCCCTTTAAGAAGGGCACTGCTTGTCATTGGCCACTCGGGTGTTTCCTTTCTTCCTGGTGGTGGAATATAAATAAAGACTTACACCCTTGTTGTTCTTCATTATGTCCGACACCTGCACACACAAAAAAAAACCAGAGCGTCAGACATCCTGTACACTCTGACAGCTGGCTCTGGAGGAACTGGATCAAGGACTCTCCAAGTGGATGTAAAAGGTGACTTGGTGATGGGATACTGGCCTCTATTCTCTTACTTAGTTTAGGTCTAACAGGACTCCTTTATGCATACAGGCAGGAACTACAATGACCTGCCAGCCTAGATTCTGAAGGAAGTTTTTTGGCTAAGGCTTGATTTTTCTTTGGAGTTTTGCTGTGGGATGATTCCGTGTCCCTCTGTTCAGGATATGTCCTGAGTGAGGCTGTGCAATTGTCTTCACTCATGTGGTGTTTCCCGAGCTCAGTGGGACTGGTGAGTGTGTCCACTTCCATTGGAATACCCTGTAACTCACACCCACCACATGCCTCATTTTCCAATGATAATGCCGGTTGTTGTGCCTGTTGGAAGTCTTCAAACTGGGCTTCAGCTAGTTCGTGCTTTTGCATGGCTTTATCATTAATCCTAAATACCAGTCTCTCAGCATCTCACTAAGGGTTAACCCAAAGTCACATGCCTCTGCCAGTTGTCTTAACCTAGTCAAAAATACCGATACAGATTCCCCAGTTCTCAAATTGCTGAGAAAACTGATTGCATCTCAGAATTAGAGGAGGCTTAGACATAATATTTCTTAAATAAATCTGTCAACCTTTGAAAGATTTTACTATCTAATGCCTCATAGAAAGTTGGTCTCCTAATAACCGAAATAGCAACGGGTTCACAATCCGTCAGGGGAATTACTCATTTCTTTTCATCTGCCCCAATGTCATTTGCCTGTTAAAAAAAGCATTCTTTACACATACTAGGTACAGTCCGTGACTGCAGAATCGAACAGTTCAAGCTTCCTAAATAACGGCATGATGTCAGAAATGCTTATCCCAACTCAAAGACAACTGTTGCGAGCAGATTTCTCAAGTAGAGTGCATGCCCTGGAAATGCCTTTACGGATGTAAATTTGTAATAGTGACAGATCACAAATCCCTGGTAGGTCTACTTAAAGCACACAAGGAAGTGCCACCCATAACTTCAGGTTGAATTCAGCAGTGGGCTCTAATATTAATTACATACAAGTTAGCATACCTCCCTGGAAACAAAGTACCAAATGTGGATGTGTTGAGCCATTTCCTGCTGGCAGGTACACCACCGATATTACTGCCACTGGAAGAGTTCATCATGATTTTAAATTTCCTGGACATATTTCCAGTCACAGCTGACAGTATCAGACTTTGGATGCAGAAAGATCGGGCAAAACTAAAATGACTGGTGGTGATGGGGGAAGCCAAAGGGCTGTTATAACCAGAATTGGCACATTTTTAGATCCGGAGAGAGCCTATCACATGAAAGGATGGCACATTATTATGGGTAATTCAATTTTTGTTTAACTTATAAATGTGATGTCCAAAATCTGTTATTCGTAGAGTCTGGTTAGGGACAATAGATCTAATTTTGTGGCTCATTGAAAATTTTAATTTTACTGTGTTGTGAATACAGTGATATTAAGATTGATTTGTTTTGGCTTGCTATTCTTGGACGTAATATTTTGCTTCACCATCGCCTCTGAGAAGGAAGCCACAGATCCTTCAGAGGGTGCAGTGGCAAGGCTTTCATCTCCACGCTCTACCAACTCAGGGACTTTACCTCGGTACGTTTTCTATGAAGATTAGATTCGAGAGCACAAACTGATGAATATGTCACTGATATGTTTCCACAGCTGGCTATAGAGAAATGTTCCAGGTCACTGACACTCAGAAGACTGCCAGAGACCAGGCACCTGCTCAGAGCCAGACAGAAGGTCGCAGCATTAATGGTTTTGTCAAAACACACAGACAGGGACAAGAGGGAGTTTTGACAGAGGCATTCAGTAAAGTGGATCGAAGGATGGAGGGGTACACATGGGTTATTAGTACTGTGCTGGCATTTGACATGTGCCAGCCTCTCCGCACCATCATGGCTCATTTCCAATCAACTTCTGCACTTCAATGCTGCACTTCAGGCACCTCTTCTTGCAATGTTGCTGCAAAGATGTTGTTCTCACTGGCAACCAATACAAAGATTGGACCATAGTCCATTTCTGAGCTGTGGGCTGACTCTGTGAGGACTCATTTGCCTCACAATCATACACTTTGCAACTGTTTAGATGTTCACAACATCTCTGCTTTTCCTTGCCTGATCCTACCTTTTTGATCCTCAGCCAGACGTACCAAGTTCAAGTGCCTCTGTGTTACCTTGCTGTGTAGTACAGACATAAAGCTGGACATCTTGTCATGGTTTTCAGTAGTGATCAGTCAAGGGGGTCAACATGTGATTGTATGGCAATGTGCTGCATCTGTGTTATACCTGCACCATGTGCCAATAGCTGAATCAACTTTCAATTGGCCATGTCTCAACTTAAGGGAAATACCTCTCAATCAGGTCAAGGGAAATACTCTGCACTCGGGAGTCCCAGTAATTCAATAGTAATGTCCAGTAATGGTCCGGGTGACTGCTTGGGTGTGGTCAGAGTCAGGATTATCATCTTCTCATCATAGGGATTGATTGTTGGACAGTCCATTACTTGTCTTGGCATTTTCTGCCATATTATGAGCTGTTTTCCCCTGGATAGACTGAAGGATTGAGTGAAATGAAAGTGGGTGGCACAGTTTCCCGAGCCGGTGAGTAGGCAGAGCAGAGGCCATGCTGAGTTAGTTGTGCGGAGGGATTGGGTGGGTGAGAGACTGGAGGGGATGATGTTGTTTACAACAGTGAGAGTGGTCGACCATGAGCCGTGTGGGATATGGGTGCAGTAGCTGAGATAGAGTGAGTGCGAGGTAACAAAGAGAAGATGGTGGCGGTTACACTGTCATTGCCCTGCTTCATATACAATGAGATGGCATTCCAGATTGCTGAGACTGCACAGACCTAGATGCCAACCTCAGGCCAGTTTGGTAGTGTGTACTGTCATGGTTTTGTCTAATGGTACAGGGGATGTACACAATCCATTCACCAGGACCTCCAGCCTTTGTCTGCAAAGCAGGATGCCAATTTCTCCTTGTTTGCAATGTCTACGGCAAGCTTCACAAATCTTGTAGGGCACTTGCAGACTGCCAGCACTTGATCTGCTACAGGTGTGCCTTTTAAATATGGCACCATTGACGGACTCTTCAGGGATATTCTGATGGTGGCGAGTTCATCTAGCTATGGCGAATGTTAGAAATGGGCTTGCATCAGACAAGCACCGCCCGTTTCTACCTCCTGCCCAAAATCCACAAACCTGACTGCCCCGGACGACCCATCGTCTCAGCCTGCTCCTGCCCAACCGAACTCATCTCGGCATACCTCGACACGGTCCTGTCCCCATTAGTCCAAGAACTCCCCACCTACGTTCGTGACACCACCCACACCCTCCACCTCCTCCAGGATTCCCGCTCCCCCGGTCCCCAATGCCTCATCTTCACCATGGACATCCAGTCCCTGTACACCTCCATCCCCCATCACGAAGGACTCAAAGCACTCCGCTTCTTCCTTTCCCGCCGTACCACCCAGTACCCTTCCACCGACACCCTCCTTCGACTGACCGAACTGGTCCTCACCCTGAACAACTTTTCTTTCCAATCCTCCCACTTTCTCCAAACAAAAGGAGTAGCCATGGGCACCCGCATGGGCCCCAGCTATGCCTGCCTCTTCATAGGGTATGTGGAACAATCCATCTTCCGCAAATACACTGGCCCCACCCCCCATCTCTTCCTTCGCTACATTGATGACTGTATCGGCGCTACCCCGTGCTCCCACGAGGAGGTTGAACAGCTCATCCACTACACTAACACCTTCCACCCCGACCTCAAATTCACCTGGACAGTCTCGGACTCCTCCCTCCCCTTCCTAGACCTTTCTGTTTCTATCTCAGGCGACCGAATCAACACGGACATCTACTACAAACCAACCGACTCCCACAGCTACCTGGACTACACCTCCTCCCATCCTGCCCCCTGTAAAAACGCCATCCCATTCTCCCAATTCCTTCGTCTCCGCCGCATCCGCTCCCAGGAGGACCAGTTCCAAAAACACACATCCCAGATGGCCTCCTTCTTCAAGGACCGCAATTTACCCCCCGACGTGGTCGACGGTGCCCTCCACCGCATCTCCTCCACTTCCCGCTCCCCCGCCCTTGAGCCCCGCCCCTCCAACCGCCACCAGGACAGAACCCCACTGGTCCTCACCTACCACCCCACCAATCTCCATGTACAGCGCATCATCCGCCGTCACTTCCGCCACCTCCAAACAGACCCAGCACCAAGGATATATTTCCCTCCCCTCCCCTATCAGCTGTCCGTAGAGACCACTCCCTCCGCGACTCCCTTGTCAGATCCACACCCCCCACCGACCCAACCACCACTCCCGGCACCTTCCCTTGCAACCGCAGGAGGTGCAACACTTGCGCCCACACCTCCCCCCTCACTTCTCTCCAAGGCCCCAAAGGAAACTTCCATATCCGCCACAGATTCACCTGCACCTCCACCCACATCATCTACTGCCTTCCTGACCTGTAGTCTTCTTCTTGACCTCTCCGCCTCCGTCCTACTCCGACCTATCACCCTCACCTTGACCTCTTTCCACCTATCACATTTCCAACTCCCCTCCTCCAAGTCCCTCCTCCCTACCTTTTATCTTCTCCTGCTGAACACTCTCTGCTCATTCCTGAAGAAGGGCCTGTGCCCGAAACGTCGAATCTCCTGTTCCCTGGATGCTGCCTGACCTGCTGTGCTGTTCCAGCAATAAAGTTTCAACTTTGATCTCCAGCATCTGCAGACCTCACTTTCTCCTCAGACAAGCAGGGCACCATTGTGGTTGTAGTTAATGAGACTTCTTTGGGATGATGACATGAGGTATCTCGCTGGGCCTCTGAGACAAAACCTTCTATAAAACTTGATCAAAATGCTATTTTGCTAAAAGATTCAACCCTTTGTTTCTCTTAATGGAATTATGCTGTTTGTTTAGTAACACTGGTGTTTGAGGTTCCCTTGCTCCAGTACTCTATTTAAAATCTTACCATTTAAGGCTTATTTTCTTACCCTAATCTTTCTTTCAAGATGCATTACTTCATATTTTCAGTTGATTGTTCTTTTTAAAGGAGATTTTTTTTTCTTTTGGGCACAAACCACAGCAGTGAGCTCATCACACAAGGGACCGTGACCAATTACTGAATGGTTCTGCAGCTAAACTACTTCATGCTATTTTTAAAAAATAACAATATTTCTGCACATGTTTGTTAAAAGATTCAAAAAAGACATTATTTTCAAATTCTCAGTTTTGAATTTGATAATTTTCCTACTGTGTTGTCTTTTGTTATGATGACACCATCAGATCCTGAATTGTTAGTTGTTGAAGAAAAAGGCTATATTGTAACCTATGATTTTCATGGAAGCATCACATGAGGAACTACAAAACTAATGTCTTCAACTGGAAACAAATCATCCAACCTTTCAGTTCAAACTGAGGAATATTAACCCAGTTCTCCCGTCTACCTTTCGGTTCAGCTTTATAATTGTCATATGTGAGTGTTCCTAAGTTGCACAGTGTGTGGAGAGAATTTATTTTCATACCTTTCACATCTTGGATTGTTAAGAAAGCCGTAAGGATTGTTTTCAGAGATTGATGTCCAGTGTTTTCTCTCCTCTCAGTCTGTCCTCCAGTGTTTCCTTGTTGCCATTCCCTAGTGACATCTCCAGTATCTTTTTCATTCTCCTCCACAATTCCCAGCATCTTTCTTCCACCAACTCAAATTTGAACGATAACTTTATTTCTTTAACAGAAACAAAATCTGGATCTTTATCATCCATTCTAGAAAAGAGCAACTCTTTTCTAGAAAGCAACTCTTTTCTTTAACCTCAGTGATTCTTCAATTCATTGTAAACAATTGAAATGTTTGGTTCTAAAGAAGTGGGGTACAAATGATGATTATCATTACAATTTGTCCCTTCTGTGACTTTGGACCAACCAATTAAGGGGATTCCTTCTGGATAGCTCTCCTCTCCTGTTCATATACAGGCTGCCATCTTTTGCATTTGAGACTATTTGCCTTAAAGCCATTCCATATCTTAGGAGTGATTTATATGAATTTACAACCAGCAGTGTCAGACATGTGGAATCACAAAGGGTAGGAAATCCAGACCACAACGTAAAACAGCTTTAATAAATGATTACTTCTTTCAAGTAACTATATTCATAATTAAAATCTCTGAACCTAGCATTCATTGATGCTCAGATCTTCCTTTCACAATCTGTGCTTAAAACATTGCTTCATTGGGTTTTGTGATTAAAATGTAAATTAAACACCTAATGCAATTAACTAGCTGCACCTTCTAAGCAAATTTGTATGTACAGAAGCCAGGTTGCACTAGCGGAGGGTGTTAATCTAAAAATAAATCCTACAAATGAAGGAAGGTTTGATGCAGAAATAATGGGTAAGTTCTTCTTGTCTTTGGATAATCAGACATAACATACTCTGAAAGGTGCTGACAAGATCACTCAGATGTCCACTGACAACTCAGTAAATGTTCGGAATGTTTAAACTTCTGACGGGCAATTGCTGGCCTTTTGGATCTCTTTGAAAAAGTCCCCAAGTTTGATTTAGAATTCAGAGAGTTCTAGCTCCCTTACCTTAATAGTTACTTAGGAAAAGTTAGAGATCTTAAAACCTGCTTTAATTCCTGGGTCACTAAAGAACTATACTATCCCATTCTAACCCCACTAATTGGTGCAGTGCTAAAGAGGTTTTTCACCTCTACTGTATGGCTGTCTGAATATGCCCATACTAACCCCACCAATTGGTGCAGTGCTAAAGAGGTTTTTCACCCCTACTGTATAGCTGTCTGAATATGCCCATACTAACTATACTAACCCCACCAATTTCCCCTTCTGTAGACATTCAACCACACACCCCACCCCCAATTCCAGATTACACTCAGTCACCTACCTCTGACTGCTCCAGTACCTGACTCAACTTATTCTCCTATTCACTTATCTATCACTCTCACGCATGCCACCCTAACCCCTCACCCATTTACCTGCCATTCTGCCCCCTCACTCATTTGCCTGGTATCTGAATTTAATAAAATCTGGAAAGATGAGGTGGTTTAATAGCAACTGTGTAACCACTGCCGATTGTCATAGAATCCATCTGTTTCACTATTGTTCTCTATGGAAGGAAATGAGCTGTCCTTATCTGGACTGGCTGACCTGTGCATCCCAGACCCACCGCAATGTTGTTGGCTCTTAACTGCCTTCTGAAATGACCAGCTAGCATTCAAAGGCAGTAAGGGATGGACAACAAATGCACACATCCGACAAATTAATGAACTTTGAGTTATCCGTCTCAATAAGTGCTTGAGTCTTGGTGGTGAAAATTAGCTGTGTTGACATATTGAAAACCACATCACAACAGACACAGTTTCCCACAGTAAATACTGAATTTGACAATTTCTGAGCATAATCTCTCCTTTTCTGTGTAACTCTTGGGTTTAGTCTTGCTCTTCCCTTGGGTTTAGTCTTGTTCCTGCATCAAAGGGCAGCTGTTCTATCATTTACATCCCTCTAGCTCTCTATTTGTTTTACAACTTGTCCTATTACTTGCCTTTTGTTATTTAATCTCTTTTTTTCTTTCACTCCTTTTTGTTAGTTCCTACCCTTTCTCATTTCTCTTACTTTAATCTATTACATTTTTAACTTTTCCAGTCATCAGCATGAACAAATGAGTCCAATTCTTATGACAGGGCAATAGAGATGGGTAGTTGCAGCCTACACATGAAGGACAGATCCCTGAACTCCAGGAGTTTAGAGACAATGCATGAGACATATAAAAAAGGAGACACTACCGTGAGTACAGCAGCTATAGGAAGAGGTGAAGAGACATGGAGATGAGAGAACCATTGTTGAAGGAGAGTGGGATTTTCTACACAGGTGGTCAGAGCAATCTCAGAGAGTTGAACACCAATCCATCAACCAGTTGACATATGTCCTCTTTGCCAAGGTTGGATCAACATGTCAGATTCACAACTGATGGGTGAATCAGAGGTTTAGAAGAGCTCTGGGTTCAGTGTCTGCACTATCAGGTGATACCCTCCTGCAAAGATCGTAGTCATTGAACACGGCCCCTCCAAACATCTTAGGGAGGAAGAGTTGGAGACAGAAGAAGATGATACTGAACAAAGTGGTATCCCAGCTGTTTGATAAAGTGGTTTCCTCCTTCCACCTCAGGGAATAGGATCTCTCTGTCCTTTCCCTCACCAAACTGCTCTGTGCTATCTCAGGTTCCTCTGATAAAGGGTGAGGTTTTGGTGCAAGCAATTTGCCTCAGGACAATTTGTAACTTCAGTGGTGGCTCGCTGAGTGTTCTAATCTGCCTCTATTCCTGCACCACCAGCTTTGATTCAACAGAAAATCTGTCTCTATATCAATTAAAGGCTTGTTTCTGACACACAAACTGAGCCAGTTCCTGTTTCCTGCCACTGTGGTGAAAATCTAGCCTTGCTCCCAGTTTCGAGAATTTCACAGAATGGAGCTCAATTGATTTGAATCAAACCGAGAGGTGCATTCTCCAGGTCACTGATTTATTCAATCAGCCACTTTGCATGAGTGAAATGTGACGTTCCAGTGATGCACATCACATTTGTCTAGAAAACGTATGACTTTGCATAACTATGACGAAATGTTTAATTAAAGTCAAACTCAAAAAGAGTACATATTTATCTATTATCTGAATTGAACAACAGTCACTGACTGATAAGAAGACTTTTATCATGCTTTTCTATTATTCTTTGCCTTCTCTAAGCTGGATAACAATGCGTTGCAAACAAGAAAAAGCCTCTAAATATGTTTTAATTTCATTGTTTCCTAGCATGGTAATTATAACATGGTTATTTATGAAATCTGTGCAGGCTGTTTCTATTTGTTACAGATAATATCAAAAAATGCTGCAGTTAAACAGCTGGTCCTCAGCACCCAAAAAGCAAATACATGCAGATTACCGGAAGAAGCCCCTCATAGACATTTCTACTTGAACCATCCACCTGTTTTCTCTGTCTTCAGATCCACTAACAAACACTGTATGTTTCTAGCATTTTCTATTTTCACATTAGATTTTCAGCAAACACAGATTCTCTTTTTATTCATTGCCAGGAGATATAGCCTCAATCTTGCAAGAAAACTGCTTCCGTTTCATCTTGATCCTCCTACACACAGTTGGATCTTAATTATAAACCTTGTCCTAATAAAGATGCTAAATGATACGTCTGTGCTGGGTTGGAAGGCGAACACTTGGGTGCCTGTTTCAATTCAGCTACGGACCATTCATTGTGTCTGTACTCACAACTGCCTTCTTGCGTCTGTATTTATAAATGCAAATCATTGCAAATCTTTTCTTTGACAAAAGATTTTTCCCCCTTTTTTCAGCTGTTTCATTGGCAGGAAATGGTGAACAGAGACTGTTTGCTTTCCTCTGAAACAGGGAGGAAACGGTTGAAGAAATGTTACCCCCATAAGTCTCTGCTCCATTAGGCTTTTACCCATAAATCAGGGAACGAATTGTAGATTGGAGAAAGCACAATGGCAGGAGAAATTGTTCTATTGTGCATAATTAGGGTACTTTGTTATATTTAATATTAATTTGCTGATTTTTTGATGTTTCATGTTTCTCTTCTCTTTAACTAATTAATTCATTGACAGCAACGCTTTGGCCCCAAATCTATGACTCTCTTGGAGTTGGAGAGTCATTCAGCATGGCAACTGACCCTTCAGTAAACCTAGTCCACACCAACCATGTTGCCAAACTAAACTCGTCCCACTTGCCTGCATTTGGCCCATATCCCTCCAAATCTTTCGTAACCTTGTACTTAACCAAATGTCTTTCAAATGTTGTAACTGTACTTGCATCTAACACTTCATCTGGCAGATTATTCTACACACAAACCATTCTGTGAGCAATGTTGCCTCTGATGCCCTTTTTCCTCTCACCTTAAAAATATGCCCCCTGGTTTTGAACTCTCCCACCCTAGGGAAAAGACCCTTGCTGTCCTCCATATCTATGATTTTTACCTCATGATTTTATAAACCTCGCTGAGGTCACTCTCAACCTGCTACGCTCCAGTGAAAAAAGTCCCAGCCTACCCAGCCTGTTTTTATTCCTGCAAATCTTTTCGGAATCCTCTCCAACTTAATAATATCCTTCCTATCGCAGGGCAACCAGAACTGCATACAATATTCCAGAAGAGGCCTCACCAATGTTCTGTACAACTGCAATATGACATCCCAACTCCTATAATCAAAGATCTGAGCAATGAAGGCACATGTGCCAAACTCCTTCTTAACCCCCGCTGTCTGCATGTGGCTTGAATTGCAAAGAATCATGTACCCAAACCCCTAAATCTGTCTGTGTTCAACAACATTACACAGGGCCCATTAATTCCACAAGTCTTGCTGTTGTTTGTTTTTATCAAAATGCAATATCTTGCATTTTTCCAAATTAAACTTAATTTACCATTTCTCAGGCCATTGACCCAATTGATCAAAATATCTTTATAATCTTTGTAATCACTGTCCACTATACCAGCAACTTTGGCATCATCTGCAAACATACTAACCACGCCTCTTATATTCGCATCCAAACTGTTTATGACAAACAAAAGTGGATCCAATATCAATACCTGGTCACAGGCCACCAGTCTGAAAAACAACCCTCCATCACCACCCTCTATCTCCAACCATTAAGCCAATTTTGTATCCAATTGGCAGGCTCACCCTGAATTCCATATGATCTAACTTTACTGACTAGTCTGCCATGTGGAACCTTGTCACAGGCCTTACCCTCTATCAACAATACCATTTAACTCTCGATTGTAATTACTAATGCAGTTCTACCACTGGTCAACAGGAGGCAGACATCAGTTGCTCAAGATCTAGCTATTTTCAAACCTGGCAAAATTGCCCCATTACCAGGCAAGTCTCCAATCCATTTCCAATTGTGCCGAGTTAACTGATTTCATAAGATGTAGCAATAAATTGGCCTATGTACCATGTGAAAATGGTCATGAAACTTCAGTTATGGTTCCTAATACTTTGTTTAGTGGACTGGTTGCCTTGAATTGCCAACATTTTGAATTCTAATTTTGGCCATAACCAACATCCACAGCTGTGAATCACTAAAGGGTTCTGAGACAGAAAGTGAGAATATCCTCCCTTTCCTATTTTAGCTAAACCTAAGTGTACTGCTAGCCATGTTCATCTGACTTGCTCCATATCCAGAGATCCCTATTGTTGGGTATAAACATGGATATTGGTTGATGAGATAGCAGTTTCACCCAGATATCGACACTGATATTGTGATGTCAGCTGTGGCTCAATTGTTTAGCACTGCTTGCTACTGTCTTCTGCTTGCTGTGGCTCCAACTGAGTTGAAATGTGGATTCAAGTCACATTCAAAAGCCTCGAGCACAAAAATCTAGGTTGATACTCTATAGGGTAGTACTGAGGACAGGATGCACTGTCTTTTGAATGTGATGTTAAACTGTGGCCCTGTGTACCCTCTCAGGTGGAGGAAAAGATCACATGACACCATTTGAAAAAGGAGAAAGTGAGGACTGCAGATGCTGGAGATCAGAGTCAAAAAGTGCGGTGCTGGAAAAGGACAGCTGGTCAGGCAGCATCTGAGGAGCAGGAGAATCAATGTTTCGAGCATAAGCTCTTCATCAGGAATGATGATTTCATCAGATGAACATGCCTGATGAAGACCTTATGCTCAAAATGTTGACTCTCTTGCTCCTCGGATGCTGCCTGACCGGCTGTGCTTTTCCAGCACCACACTTTTTGACCATTTGAAAAAGGGCCGTGGAGTTAACTCTAGTGTCCTGCTATAATCATCCTATCAACATCACAAAGGTAGAGAGTCTGGCCTTTATCACATTGATATTCATGGGAATGTACTGTGTACAAATTGGTTGTTGTATTTCCCATTTTACAGACTCACAGAACTGTTGCAGCACATTAAAAGGCCATTCAGCCCAGTACCTCTGCCTCGCCCCTATTTGCCTTGCTCTTTGTACTTTTTCACCTCAGTCAGACTTTAAAGGCTAACGATACAATTGTCTTTGCTCGTTGTTTAGTGCAGACATAAAGCCAGGCAACTTGTCAAGGTTGTGAGCAGTCATCAGTGAAAGGGGTGCCAGAAAATAAAAGGAAGGGACAGAATATGTGACCATGGTATTGTACCAAGGAACCATAGAAGTGTAGGGAAACTTGATAATAGAGCAAATTTAAGGTCACAGGGTCTTTAAACTGATTAAAGGCACAGGGTGATGTTGGTGGGAGGGCGGGTAAGCTCAGGAGAGATTATTAAAGTTTCTAGAACAAGTAATAGGATAGCGATTATGGAAAGGGTCAGGTATCTAACTTCAGGCACAGCAGATAAGGGGACAACTATGAGAAGGGAGCAGTCAATGTAGGACTGTACATAAATGTGCACAATTTCTGAAACAAGGTAAATGAGCTTGTAGTGCTGACTGAAATTGACAGGTATGATTTTGTGGTTTATCACAGAGGCCCAGCTGCAAGGGGATTAGGAATGGGAACTAAATATCCAAGGATACGCAGCCTATCTAAAGGACAGGCAAAAGGACAGAGAGGTTGCATTGTTACTTGGAAATGAAATTAAATCAATAGCAAGAAGCAATATAGGTTGGAAAGTATAGTATCTGTGTGGTTAGAGTTGAAGAATCACAAAGGAAAAAAGACCCTGATGGGAGTTTTGTAATAGGCTTCCTAGCAGTAGTCAGGATATGTGGCAAAAAATAAATCTGGAGATAGATAAGACACGTAACAAAGGCACTACTACAGTAATCCTGGTGCCTTCAAAATGCAGGCGGACTAGGGAAATCAGGTGGACCTTAAGAAAAGGAATCCGTGGAATGTTTACAAGACCTTTTTTTGGAGCAGCTTGTGGTAGAGTCCACTAGGAACAGGCAAATCTGGATTTGGTGTTGTATAATGAGGCAGACTTGATTAGGGAGCTGAAGATGAAGGAACCCCTATGGGGGCAGTCACCATTACATGATAGATTAAATCCTGTAGTTTGAGGGGGAGAAGCTGAAATTAGATGTACTCATATTGTAACTGAGTCAAGGTAATTACAAAGACATGAGGGGGCAGCTGGCTAAAGCTGATTGGAAGGGGAGCCTAGCAAGGAAGACAGAAGAGCAGCAATGGCAGGTGTTTCTGGGGGTATTTGGGAGGCACAGCAGAAATTCATCAGAAAGAAGAAACATATCAAGGGGAGGACAAAAGCAACCATCATTGACAAGGGAAGTCAAGGACAACATAAAAGCAAAAGGAAAAGCATACAATGTGGTGAAGATCAGTGGCAAGTCAGGGAATTGAAAAGCCTTTAAAAGCCAGCAGAGGTGAACTGAAAAAAGCAATAAGTGGGGGGAGAAAATAAAATATAAGGGTAAGCTAGCTAGTAATATTAAAGAAGACTGCAAGAGTTTTTTTTAGATATATAAAAGGTAAGAAAGAGGCAAGAGTGGACATTGGACAGCTGGAAGATGAAGCTGGAGGAGTAGTAATGGAGAACAAAGAAATGGTGGATGAACTGAATAGATACTTTTCATCACTCCGCATCGTGAGGGTATTAGTTTTTCTTGAAAAGGAATAATGCTCAGAGTTATTGGGGAAGGCAGGAGAATGCAATTAGATGAATTTGCTCAGTTAGAGAACCATGCAGGCATAATGGGCGAAACAGTCTCCTTTTGCACTGTAATAGTTCTGAGAATCTGGACACAGAGCATGCTGCACCTGTCTAGGTTAGGAAACTGATGTTGACCTGTAACTTTATTTGACTGGATGTAAATTTGTGTGACACAGGCTAGACCAATCTTTTCCCTGTTGCATAAATTTGTATAAACATTGATTATCGAACATTGGTCGTTTTCATTGGGCACATATTTAATTTGCATTTCAATACCAAAAGGATGGAAGTAATGTGCAATTCGTGATATTAGGTTAAAGCTGGAATAAAGAGAACATCATGTGATCCATGAACTTTGTAAACCTCTTTAGATCAACATTAGATATCCTGCTCTATACATTTTTAATTTTAAAATCTTTTATTTTTCTTCACTACTGTTTCCCTCCAAATGATTAGCAGGAGGTCTTTACGTTATGTGAGAAATCAACATTCGACATTGAATTCTACTTCATCATAGGACTGTACATCAGTACTCCAAATCACTGTACTAACTGACTTGACAGAACATTTATGGTATTCCAATAAATCATAGAACATAGAACATAGAACATAGAACATAGAACATTACAGCGCAGTACAGGTCCTTCTGCCCTCGATGTTGCGCTGACCTGTGCAACCAATCTGAAGCCCATCTAACCTACACTATTCCATTCTCGTCCATGTGCCTATCCAATTACTATTTAATGCCCTTTAAGTTGGTGAGTCTACTAAACCAAACTAATGCTTTTATTTATATCGTGTCATTGGTGACATCAGACACCTGAGGTGCGACACAGAGGTGCAGCTCTTGTTACAAGCCCCCAGAAATAGCGATGAGATATTGTTCAGATAAACTACTTTTGTGCTGTTAGAGGAACAAATATTTCCAGAACGCCATTGTACTGTGATGCCAACAACACATGATTTTATTCATTACTGAAATAGGATCAGGGGAAATTTGGAAATTATTAACTTCTACATATGTGATCTATCAACAGATTTACTCTGAGAAAACTGTTTTCTGCCTGCCTCTTCTTTTCTGCTAATTTGGTCCTTGTTCCAGAAACCATTTTTTCATGCATACCAGTCATTTCACACAAGTGACCATTGTGGGAATCTTGACATTTAAGATTGATGAATTATTCAAACAATCCTATTGGAATTTGATGTCTTGTATACTTCCAGCAAGGCTTATCCCTTGGGAATAGGGACCTCAATGAGAACTACTACAGATGAAAAAGGCTCAAGAATGTGAAGAACACAAAGGGATCATTGAACAAATGATTAATGGCAGTTTGCTTACAATTTGCATCAACATGGAACCTTTCCAGCTATTACAACACCTGAGGTACTAACAGATTAGGAAAAATGAAACGTCTCGTAGGTTTCTAAGTAAAATCTCTACAACATGGGCAGCATGGTGGCTCAGTGGTTAGCACTGCTACCTCATAGCACCGGGCACCCTGGTTCAATTCCAGCCTTGGGTGACTGTCTGTGTGGAGTTTGCACATTCTCCCCGGCTCTGCGTGGGTTTCCTCCCATAGTTGAAAGATGTGCAGGTTTAAGCAACTTAGCAATGCTAAATTGCTCTTTAATGTTGAGGGATGTGCAGCATAGGTGGTTTAGCCATGGTAAATGTGGGGTTATGGGGGCTGGATGGTGGTCTGGATGGGATGCTCTTGGGAGGGCCAGCACAGACTCAATGGGCTGAATGGCCTGTTTCTGCACTGTTGGGATTCTATGAATATCAACACAATAAATTTCAACAGAAATTGGCTAAGTTTCAGTTTTGGAGAGTTTCTTTCTATGAACCCTGAGGAGTTCTCTGAGACTATTCTCTGCAACACATCTCTTTAGCTACACACCACATGTCTTGTATTGCATCTGCTCACACCACCTTCTGATCACCAGAAGCAAAAGTACTTGCTATTACTTGGAACTCCTGGTTCAGGAGCCATATTTAAACACAGCTCTGTACCAGGTCAAGCATTGCCAAGTGTGGAGCTGCACTTTGCAGTTCCTGAGGGTGAAGAGTTTTCCTGGAGAAGGCTGACAGAGACTCTGAAGGTCCTGGTCAATGGGATGATGCAGAGAAGGACCACCCACTTTCCTCAGGACTGCCAGAGAAAACCACAACCCTGGACTCAGCCAGTCTGGGCTGATGTTGTGTCATTAATCATTGCCACTTTCACAGTGAAGAAGAGCACCCACTAATGCTGAAAGGTTAACTCCAAAACTGGCTATGCCACCATCTTCATTCTGCTATCTCATACTCACTCTATCTTTGCTCACTTATCTCTCACCAAGGCTCTGTTGTCTTCCACTATCATTAATGCTTCCAGCATATTCCTTCAGTCCCTCTCACCTCCTTAATCCCCCATTCCATGAACCATGCATGACTTCTTTGCTGCCTACTCACTCACTTGGAACACCTCACCTCCTTTCTCCAGCCTACACTCCAGCATGAGGGAAATCAAGGGTTATGGAGAAAGGACAGGAAATTGGTTATGAGGTGTATCAGTCAGCCATGATCCCATTGAATGGCAGAGCAGGCTCGAGGGGCAGAATAGCCTACTCCCATTCCTATTCCTTATGGTCTTATCTATGGTCTTTCAACGCTGTACCAGGCACTTACATCTCACTTGATCCTTCTCTTTATCTCATTCCTAGAGAAAACAGTTGGCAATAAGGCGGGGGGGGGGGGGGAAACTGACATCCATCTCTTCAACCCTAATGAGAATAGGATCCTTACCTTTTAGTGGGGGAGGATAGGGAATGCCCCATGGGGTGAGGCTGAAACCTACAGTTCCTGAAACCAAGTAAGATTAATTGTCAAGTGTTGGGCTGCTCACCCATTTTCATCACAGTGGATATACTCTCAACATGACTATGTCTATCCCTATTTCACAACTCATTCGTTCTCTGGTCTCCTGCGCATACCAGTGGAATCTGGTTTCCAGCCTCAGGTTGGTGGCCCTACAAGATACCTCATTCTTCAGCACCTGTGAGGAAGAAGCTACCGATCCCTGCAAGGCTGGACAGGCAAAGCCTGCCTCCTGCACCCTTCACCTGCTCAGAATCCGAGTACAGATCGTAAGTATTTTAACCAGATTAATGTTGGGAGCACATTCTGGTGAGTGCATCACTCACACATTTCTGCAGCCGGCTGAAGAAGAAAGGCCTCATGCCCTTTCCACTCAGAGGACTGCCAGAGACCAGGCACTTGCTCTGTCCCAGGCAGGAGAGGACCCTGTGATGCCAACATTTAACAACTTTGTCTAAATGCACAGGCAGACACAGGAGTGGCAGGGAGAGGAACTGGGCATATGGACTTGGAGATTGCAGAATTCCATCGACACTGCTTGCTGCAA
>NC_057724.1:56575491-56577447 GCF_004010195.1 Chiloscyllium plagiosum
GTTCGTAGGAACAACAACCACTCTCTGAGACACGGTTCAGATTGCAACTGACTAATTCAAGGAATTTATAAATACTACACCGATAAGCAGAAATATGTTTGAATCAGGAATCCAATCTTTAGTTTATAACTTGCAATGAAGTGTAGTCTCATTCTTTGAAACACTAGGCAACACAGATGTAGATTGTCATGGGCCTCTTTGATAGAATGTTCCTTGGAAGAAGTCAATTGAACCTTGCTTGCCATCTCTCTGTGGCAGTAATATATTTCCTGAGATAAACAATCAACATTGCAAATAGTCCTTCACGTACAATCTGGCGAAGCTCCTTCTCAACTGAAGAAAGAAGTCACTCCTCCTGTGCTGAAATCCTCGGATAACATTGGTTCCCATTCCGTTGACATTCCAAGTAATTTGCTGCACCTGCATGTTATACGTCGGCAGCTTATAGACAAGGACACTTAGGTTTTATTTAAAAATGTACTTTCCAACATTTTAAGATTTAAGAATTATACTGCACATCAATTTCGCCAAAAAAGTTGATAACTTTCTGTTTCCACATGATGATATTTGCACTGATCTTGTTAATGTGGACGCCTATTCAATCTTCATAAATCTTTACATCTTCCTCACTGCACGCATTCCCACACAGGAATTACGTTTAAGTCCTACATTCTGTTTACAGTCTTTTCAATAATAACTAATCCATCGAGTGGATTTGTAATGCTAGAATTGTTATGAAGCAGGAGGCCCAGTGTGCATTCACAGGCTCTTCAAATGCACATCATTACCTCCACCCAATATCCGGCCTTTCCTCTGTATCCTCCCTGACTCATCCTGAACACAATCTACTTATTTTATTTCTTTCTGTGAAAAGCAATCTAACTGTCTTTGTTGAAGAATAATCTCCTCTGAGTAAATATTCTCAACCGAAGAAAAGGCAATGAATGAAGTACATCACCTCGGCATTCAAATTGACCCTCAGCAGCCTAATATAGTCAAGATTGATTTGACACGTTTCAGGTTATCCACCCGACAGCCATCTTGTTCCCTGTTTTGGTTGGTATTGTTTAGTTATTTGATTACACCTTAATACCTGAGAAAGAAACCCTTTTGCAAAGGAAAGGTTGTGACAGATTTGGCCCAAATGCAGGTAAACGGAGTTATGTAACAAATGTCCTTAAATTGTGGAACAGGCGCAAAGGGTTCAACAACCTTATCCTATTCCTATGGTCGTGTGTTCCATGTTGCAATGGCATGGTGACCATGCAGCCAATTACAAATTCATTGCAACAGATAACTGTTTAATTAAATTATATGGAGTCACTGATTGTAACATAATGAATTCGTATTGCTAAAAAATGTAGGATCATACCTGGAAACGTTATGCTTTCCATGTATAAGGAAGAGTGCGTTTGCTGTCCACCTTGGTTGCCATCACATCCACAACATTCACAGCCTCCACCATCAACTTTCAATGGAGGCAGTGTATCCAACAAGATACATCGTAGATACTTACCACAGTTTATTCGACAGCACCTTCCAAGCCATGATCATCTGCAATGTCAAGGGCAACAAATCCATGGAAACACCACCCCTTGCAAGTTACACATAAAGTCCATGACTGTTCTGACATGGAAATACATCTCCATTCCATGGGTTTCACTTGATGAATACCCTGGCTTTCTTTCCTTCACATTATTGTGGGTGTCCCTGCACCAAACTGACTGCAAATGCTCAAATAGGCAGCGCACCGCCACCTTGTCCAAGAACAACAGTCTATGTGTAATAAATGATGGCTCAGCCAGCAATGGCTGATACCTGTCACTGAATAATACACTAATGTTTCACAGCTTGCAATCTGGGTTTCACTTCCGGAATAAATTTCTTCTATATTCTTGAGTTTCAGGAAATGGATTCGTGATTTGATTGAAATATAAAAGATTTTGAATTGCAAGG
>NC_057724.1:56583042-56640135 GCF_004010195.1 Chiloscyllium plagiosum
TGAGTGGGAGGGGGAGTTGAAATGTTGGGCCACGGCGCGGTGTGGTTGATTGGTGCGGGTGTCCCGGAGATGTTCCCTAAAGCGCTCTGCTAGGAGGCGCCCAGTCTCCCCAATGTAGAGGAGACCGCATCGGGAGCAACAGATACAATAAATGATATTACTGGATGTGCAAATAAAACTTTGATGGATGTGGAAGGCTCCTTTAGGACCTTGATAGAGGTGAGGGAGGAGGTGTGGGCACAGGTTTTACAGTTCCTGCGGTAGCAGGGGAAAGTGCCAAGGTGGGAGGGTGGGTTGTAGGGGGCTGTGGACCTGACCAGGTAGTCACGGAGGGACCGGTCTTTGCAGAAGGCGGAAAGTAGTGGGGAGGGAAATATATTCCTGGTGGTGGGGTCTGTTTGGAGGTGGCGGAAATGTCGGCGGATGATTTGGTTTATGCGAAGTTGTAGGGTGGAAGGTGGGCACCAGGGGTGTTCTGTCCTTGTTACGGTTGGAGGGGTGGGGTCTGAGGGCGGAGGTGCAGGATGTAGATGAGATGCTTTGGAGGGCATCTTTAACCACGTGGGAAGGGAAATTGCGGTCTCTAAAGAAGGAGGCCATCTGGTGTGTTCTGTGGTGGAACTGGTCCTCCTGGGAGGAGAAAGTGAGGTCTGCAGACGCTGGAGATCAAAGCTGAAACTTTATTGCTGGTCCTCCTGGGAGCAGATCCGGCGGAGGCGGAGGAATTGGGAATACGGGATGGCATTTTTGCAAGAGGTAGGGTGGGAAGAGGTGTAATCCAGTTCTCCTTCAAGATCCTCTGCTCCACGCTTGCAGCAATGCGCCGGCATCTAACCTCTTTTCAGCATCTGCAGTCATTGTTTTTACCTTGCAGAGACCCATTATTCAACCTTCCACTTACTTCTTTGGTATGATCTTTTGATCTCTCTGCCCATAAATTCTGTGTTCTGGGTGTTCCTTTCACTCCACCTGATGAAGGGCCAACGCTTCGTAAGCTTGTGATTTCAAATAAACCTGTTGGACTATAACCTGCTGTGGTGTGATTTCTGACTTTGTCCACCCCAGTCCGACACCACCACCTCCACATCCTTGATATAAGGGCTAACATTCCATTAGCCTTCCCGATGACTTGCTACATTTGTGTGCTAGCTTTCAGTGTTTCTGATTTACATCTTTCTTTGCACAATTATGTTTTCTTCTTTAAGTTCGATACAATCTTTAGCATTTCCAATTAATGATAGGTGCATCTCTTGGAAATGTTCTTACTCATGGAATATATCTCTTCTGTGCATTCTGAAATATCCATGTAAATGTGGATATTGTGTCTCTATTGACCTATTCTTTAATCAAATTTGCCAATTCATTTTAGTCAGCTCTGCTCTCATGGTATCATACTTGCCCTTATTTAACACTATTATTGGATTTAGTAGATCTCAGTGGATCAGATAACTGCTATGGGGACTGTTTCATCAGCAGCATCTCAAAGACTCTACAAGCTAACATAAGCTTCATGATTTCTGTCATAATGAAAACAGAGTGATGGGCATGGAGAGATTATGGATAGATCATGGGAAAATGGGGATATAGAGTGGGCATGGGGATAAGAGGTGTTGTGGTGCATGGACAGGGTACAGAGGGGGCATTTGGGCAGAGACTATTGAAGCAGCTGAGGAGACACTTGAGTACATATGATGATATAAGAGTGTTGAATTGGACATGGATGTGGCTGAGAGATAAGGCTAAGGTACCTACAGCTCATGACAGAGCTAATCCAGTATTAAAGGATTTTAGAAGATAGTAGCCTGGCTCCAGCCCATTCCCCTCTATGAAAGTAGCATGGGTGAACACTGTCAGGCAGAAAGCAGGATCGCAATTTTTAAAACTTCCTATAGTGTTTTAGAAACTCCAATATGACGTAACCTGTCTTTAATACTCCAGCCATTGAAACCTCTGAGATTGCTGTGATTTTCGGTTTCTGGTTCCTGATTTTAAATAGTCCAACACTGTAGGCCAAGCCTTCCGATGCTTAAGCCCTTGAATCTGGAATTCTCTCCTGAAATCACTCCACGTCATTCTGTTTTAGAACCTGACCAAGCTCTGAGTCAGCTGTCCTAAAGTCGAGAGTGTAGTGCTGGAAAAGCACAGCAGGTCAGGCAGCATCCGAGGAGAAGGAGAATCGATGCTTCGGGCATAATGTCGATTCTCCTGCTCCTCGGATGCTGCCTGAACTGCTGTGCTTTACCAGCACTACACTCTCGAATCTGAGCTCCAGCATCTGCAATCCTCACTTTCTCCTCATTGTGTCCTAAAGTCTGCTTATGTTGATTGGTATCAAAGTTTGCTAAAGCTCCTAATGCTTTGGCTTATTTAACTGCATTAAAGGTTCTATAGAAATGTAAGTTGTTACTGTATGCAGGTGTACAAGAGTTGCTTTATGAGTGCAATGAATAGCAACTTTGTGGTAATGCCATTGGGCTGATAGTTTGAGGGGGTCTTGGAGAACGGTGGTAACCTCCCTATCTCTGAGCCAGATGGCCTGGGTTCAAGTGTGAACTCTGAGTAGTATCACTGTGCTTGGTATGAGCACTCCCAGTGTCGGATAGGTTAGGGGTCAATGGGGAAAAGCAAATGCTGTTACTGAAGAGGTAGCTTCACCCTCCTCCCTGACCTATCACTTTCATCCCCTCCCCCACTCACCTATTGTACTCTATGCTACTTTTTCCCCACTCCCACCCTCCTCTAGCTTATCTCTCCACCCTTCAGGCTCTCTGCCTTTATTCCTGATGAAGGGCTTTTGCCCGAAAAGTCGATTTTGCTGCTCATCGGATACTGCCTGAACTGCTGTGCTCTTCCAGCACCACTAATCCAGAAGCAAAGAAATTGTGTCAGGCGTATTGACTGGAGCTTTGATATATCCCAGTTGTGACAGTGGTTGGCTGGTACAACTAGATTCAGCCCCATTTTAGAAACTGTCAGCTTTGATAGAAATGATTTCCTCTATAATGAAGCACAAGCTGAGAAAGCAGCTTTTCCATTCCTGAGTAGGAGTGGAGGGGAGCATGGATTTGAAGACAAGGCTGAGCAATTAAAGGTGGATAATGGCAGCCTGCCTCTGATAGACTTGCATTTTTTTTTCACTTTCATTGTCCTACAAATACAAGAAAAGGAATTCCAAGAAGGCTGTTTGTATACATGCAAATAACATTCCAAAAAACAAAATCTAGAAAATCTGTTCACAGAATGCAATCTTAAACCGATTTTTGGAATCGACCTATTGATAAGTATTGGAGCACTGAACGCCCCCCCCCCCCGCAACAAATATTTCATGCCTCTCTGACAATCAATGCTTATTGTATATTCATGAACTGAGGAAAAAGTGCGTTACCCAGAGGAAATTCAGGGACTGTGTTTGCCTTCTGTATATTGAGGATGCCACGTATTTGAATATTTAAATTTACATCTTGCGCTCATGAAGAGAGAGAGCGAGCACCTCAAGCCATTCTGAAAACATAGCAGGAAGATTTGATGTTACTGGATTGGAATCTAGCAATATAGACTTACACTCAATTATTTGACTTGTTCCCTATTAAATACCACTGTGGAATAAAAGGTTTACTCTGGGATGGTTAAGGATTTTATTTTAAGTCTTTTTTAAAAACAGCTGTGATCCTAAAGCTTACAATTTAATCAATCATTTGTTTCTGGCACAATTTTCTTTTCATAAAGCAGCCAAAATGTTGAAACTCTTATTTTTAGCCAGATAAATGTGCTGCCCTTAGGTTTGGGACAATGAACATCAACGAGGTTTTTTGGTGTTATTGGAAAAAAAGGTATGACAATAAAACTTTACCGTGGTCTTTTTGTGTTTATTTACATAAAATTAATGAAACTATCTGTGGCTTTTAACATCAAGCAGGGTTAAACAAAACAAAATTTTCATTTGAAATGGCCAGGAATTTATTTCTTGCTTCAAATATCTTGCGGATGAAGCAGATTTTTCTTGGTTAAGGACAAAGGAAATGAGTAATCCCAAAACTGTGGAACGTTTCTTCCATCTAGTGGGCAGTATTGGTATTTCTGGTGGGGTGGGAATGGCATAAAGTGAAGCATGGCTACCTCAAAATGTTCACAAAAATGAGTTGTGTTTCCTGTTATACTTCCAGAAACAATTACAGTAACTGAGTAGGAGTAACTTTCAGGAGATTTTTAGGTCTTGGTTTTCAATTTTTTTCCCTGTATCAGTTGTATATGGTAGAAATGACAAATAAAGCTACTCTTGATGACTCTTGAATTCATCACCAAGTTTGAATTTTACATTGAGAAAATTAGAAAAATCTAAAGTATAAATTTACTAGCCTATAATTTATGTGAAGTAAATGAAAGTAAGTAAAATTGTAGTTAAATATATTTACATGGGAATAAATAAAGCACCGTTCTGAACCTTTAATGAAATTCTGAGTGGTTTCCATCTTTCATAAACAAAATTAGTGATATCTGAGGAGGGGGATCTATGAAACTACTGGTGTGAAAATGAATTGTATAAAATAGTAAAAATCCCAGCTGAATCCTTACCCTTTATTAAATTATAATGAATCTCAAAAATGATCATGTTAGCGGATTAAGAGGATGTTTCCTTTCCTGATCCATAGATAGTAACACCTGAAGAACAGTTTGTTTTGGACATTGAATGAAATTTAGCTGGAGTTGAATGTGATGATTTCCATGTACCATAGCTTGCCAAAATTTAAGACTAGATTTTCTACTCTGTCTTATTTTAAACATGGCAGCAGCCCATTATATTGTTTCGAAAAAGACTGCTACGATTGTTCACAACACGCTGCTCAGGATATCTAGCTCTCAATGTCTCGGCTTAAACCTGAAGAATAATAATTTGAGTAAGGTACCTTGTAAATTCATGGCATCCACAGAACCATGTCCTTCACTGAATAACCTCACATAACTGAAATTAGCTTCTGAGAAGCATGGTTATAATGCCAAAAATGCCAGACCATTTGCTATGTTATCATCACTAGGTTTCTCTCAGCAGATTTCCCAGGAGGTTATATTGATGCAGGTTTTTTCTTCGAGCTTGAATATTTGTTACATGTCACAGATGGTTTGATGAGAAACTGCCATTAAACAATTTACTTATCAAAAATAAATTCAACTGAGAACTTATTTGATAACATGTGCTGACATGTGAGATTTATTTCTGCACCACAGTCTATCCATGGCAACCTTTATGAGCAAGACTAATGACAATATCTTCCTGCAACCATTCAAATTTGTCAAGGCGGCATTTTTTTTTTAATTGCTAAGGCTGTTTCCATGGTAATTTGGGCTCCAAATAGGTGTCATCTTGGTCCTTAGGTGATGAACTAATAATCTGACTTTCTTCGAAATGTTACTGTTCTTTCAGGTTTAATTTTCTGTTGAGCCTCGTTTATTCTGATAAACTTGACAGTTAATCTCCTTGGGAACTGCACAAAATTACAGCAGGTCCTCTGACACAATGATACAAACTGAGCCAGAATCCTGATGGATTTACTGGTCAGTTGCAGTACAGTAGAGGTTGTTTAATGTCATCACTGGTTTGTGGGAATAGTTTAGACAGTACACTGGTTTAGAAAACTTCATTTTTTCTTATATAAATTCCACGTTTACCTCATTGTAAGGAAGCTGCTTTGTTTGAATAGTGAAATCTATTAACTCCATATACATCAGCCTTTTATAAGTAAATAGTACAAATACAATTAAAAATGAATGGTTTAATTGAGCAAACTCCACTGTGATACCATACATGCACTCAATGAATATTATAATGAGAAGTCAGTGTGCAGTTTTTTTTTGCTAATTACAATAGCCTTAAAATCACACCATAGGATACTAGTGTAAAATGCACATTCTTCTATTAAAGGTTCTTACTAGATACCTTAGCAGAAGCATTCAACTATCAAAAAGAGTAGTAGGTATTTTAATTGTATTTAATGTATGCCAATTAGGACCTGAAAGTGTGATTCTAATTTTTTGTTTTTAACAAGAACAGTTTTCTTCTATTGTACATTAGACAGGGAGAGGGTTCAGATATCAAGTAGAATTTGAGGGAAGAATAAGGAAAGGGAATTGAATACATGGGGAGGAACGTGGATGCTGAAATGAAGTTTCAAACTGGCCAAATAGCTGAGGTTTAAGGAAGACAATTCCAAAGTTCCAAGAAGGAATAGCTGAAGGCGTCACTGGTAAATCTAAAAAAGTCCACTTTGATTGTTTCAAACACATCATATATTACAGCCCTCCCAACAGTAAGCGTGAGGTAGAAGAACAAATAGGTAAACGGATTATGGAAATATGCAGAGGCAACAGGGTGGTGGTGATGGGAGATTTTAATTTTCCTTAGTGTCAGAGGTCTGGATGGGGCAGAATTTGTAAGGAGCATCCAGGAGAGTTTTCTAGAGCAGTATGTCAATAGTCCAACTAGGGAAGGGGCCATATTGGACCTGGTGTTGTGGAATACACCAGGACAGGTGGTAGAAGTTGAAGTGGGAGATTTCTTTGTGAATAGTGACCACAATTCTGTAAGTTTTAGAATACTTGTAGACAAAGATGAGAGTGGTCCTAAGGGATGAGTACAAAACTGTACTAAGGCCAATTATATCAAAATTAGGCAGGAGCTGGGAAATCTGGATTTGACACAGCTATTTGAAGGAAAGTCCACATTTGATATGCTGGAGGCTTTCAAAGATAGGTTGAAGATAGTGCAGGATAGGCATGTCCCTATGAAAATAAAACATAGGAAAGGCAAGATTCGTGAACTGTGGATGACAGGAGAAATTGTGGGACTAGCCAAGAGGAAAAAGGAAGCGTACCTAAGGTCCAGGCAGCTAAGAACAGAATGGGCCCTGGAGGAATATCGGGAGAGTAGGTCAATCTTAAATGAGCAATCAAATGGGCTAAAGAGGGTCATGAAATAGCTTTTGCAAACAGAATTAAGGAGAATCCCAAGGCCTTTTATTTTTATATAAGAAGCAAGAGGGTAACAGATAAAGGGTTGATCCACTAAAGGATAAGGAAGGAAGGCTGCGTGTTGAACCTGAGAAAATTGGTGAGATTCTCAATGATTATTTTACATCAGTGTTCACCGAGGAACAGGAGGTGATGAATGCTGAGATTAGAGATAGATCCACGTTGACATAAGGAGAGAAGATGTGTTGGGTACGCTAAAGGATATTAAGGAAGACAAATCCTCAGGACTGGATGAGATTTATCCCAAGTTGCTGAGGGAGGCGAGAGAGGAAATAACTGAGGCCCCGACAGATATCTTTGTAGAATCCTTAAACACAGGTGAGTTGCCAGAGGGTTGGAGGGTTGGTCATGTTGTCCCCCTTACAAGAAGAGTAGTAGGGGTATTCTAGGTAACTACAGATCAGTGAGCCTGATGTCAGTGGTGGGAAAGTTGCTGGAGAGGGTACTAATGGATAAAATCTATTTATATTTGGAAAAGAATGGGCTTACCAGTGATAGGCACCATGGTTTTATGTGGGGTAGATCGTGCCTTACCAACTTAATAGTGACCACATTGATTGATGAAGGAAGGGTTGTAGATGTCATATACATGGACTTTAGTAAGGCATTTGAAAAGGTTCCCCACGGTAAACTAATGGAGAAAGTGAAGTCACATGGTGTGCAGGGTGTTCTAGCTAGGTAGATAAAGAACTGGTTGAGCACCAGGAAAGAGAGAGTAGTAGTTGAAGGGAGTTTCTCGAAATGAAGGAAGGTAACCACGGATCAGTGCTGGGGCCACTGTTGTTTGTAATATATATAAATTATCTGGAAGAGAGCATTGTTAGTCTGATCAGTAAATTTGCTGATGTCACAAAGATTGGTGGAGTAGCAGAAAGCATAGGGGATTGTCAAAGAATATAGGAGAATATAGATAGACTGGAGAGTTGGGTGGAGCAGTGGCAGATGGAGTTCAATCCAGGCAAATGTGAGTTGATGCATTTTGAGAAGTCTAATTCTAGAGCGGACTATGCTGTAAATGGAAGAACTTTGGGCAAAGTTGATGACCAGAGAGAGCTGGGAGTTCAGGTCCATTGTACCCTGAAGATGGCTGCACAGGTGGATAGAGTAGTCAAGAAGCATATGGTATGCTTGCCTTCATCAGATGGGATATTGAGTATAAGAGATGGCAGGTCATGTTAAAATTGTAAAGACTTTGGTTTGGTCACATTTAGAATACTGTGTACAGTTCTGGTCGCCACATTACCAAAAGGATGTAGACGCTCTGGAGAGGTGCAGAGAAGGTTTACGAGGATGTTGCCTGGTATGGAAAGTACTAGCTATGAAGAGAGGTTGAGTAGATTAGGATTGCTTTGATTAGAAAAAAAAGAGATTGAGGGGGGACCTGATCGAGATCTACAAAATCATGAAGGGTATAGACAGGGTAAGTACAGATAAGCTTTTTCCCAGAGTGAGGGATTCAATAACAAGAGATCACACGGTCAAGATGAGAGGTGAAAAGTTTAAGGGGGATATATGCGGAAAGTACTTTACACAGAGGGTGGTAGGTGCCAGGAACGCGTTGCCAGCAGAGGTAGTAGAGGCAGGCGCAGTAGATTCAATTAAAGTGCGTCTGGACAGATGTGTGAGTAGATGGGGAGCAGAGGGATACCAATCCTTAAGAATTGGGTGATAGATTTAGACAGTGGATTTGGATTGGCTTAGGCTTTGAGGGCTGGAGGGCCTGTTCCTGGGCTGTAAATTTTCTTTGTTCTTTGTTCTTGTACATCAGCAGGCCCTGATGATAAATCATATGAGACTTTGTAATAGTAGCAGTGGTCATTTATTGTATGATTCATAAGAAAAGATACAATAAACAAAATTGAATCCACCACATTTATTCTCTTTACATTTAATTTCCCAACATGAGCTTAGTCCGAGCCTCTCAGTATTAGGAGAGAGGTGGACAGAGATTACAATTGCTCACTCATTAATCAAGGTACACCAGCAAATGTGAGTTCCTCTTTAAGGCATAGAAACTATAATGTTATACCTTCACTGTTGCTAGGTCTAAAACCTGTAAGTCCCTCCCTAATAGCACTGTAGGCATACTTGTATGGACAGTAGCAGTTCAAGAATATTACTCACTACTACCTTCTCAAGGGCAATTAGGAATGGACAATAAATGGTTGTAATGACACACATGTCTCAGGAAAGAACAATAAAAAAGAACCCTGTATGCATTCCTGAAAAGGAATTTCCATCTTGGGTTAGTGGCAATATTCTTGCTTTTCACATGTTCAACCACATTCATGTGCTTCAGTTTAATCCTTAGCCAGGACATAGGTTCTTCACTGTTTAAACAAAGCAGCTTCTCTACATTGAGTTCAACATGAAATTAATACAAGAAAGATGAAACTGATAGGTTTCTTCACTATTCAGTGCATTAATGAAATTATTTCACAAACAAATAATCACATAAAGCAGCCAGTACAGAAATGCAACTGACCAATATCTTGATTGAATAATAGTGCCAGAGAGCCTGTGACATTTTGTCCAGTAACCAAGATGCTTAACATTCAGGTTTATCTGAATTACAAAGACAGTCAACAGAAAACTCAGACTACTTGCTTCAGGCTTCCTTTGAATTATTAGAGGGGCTGTCTTTTGATATCATTACAAACCAAGAACCTCCCAATCTGTTTAAGCAGATGTGAGAATGCAACTAGGGAATGTTTGAGATAGGTTGAAGGAGAGATTTGCAAGTTTGTTTACAATTATGATTGCATAAGCAGGTCCTCAGATAAAATCATAGGGAACTTCCACAATCAACAATATCAAAACACATTACTTGATTATTTATTTCAATGCAGTTTGTGGGATCTTGTTTCAAATTGGCTGATACGTTTGCCTATGTAATCAAATAGCTACATTTCAGACATGCATTTGTTATGTCCAGACTCAATTCATTCAATGTTCCATTAGTTGGACTTCAATTTTCCACTGTACCTAAAATTGACTTTTCCAATATTCTGCAGTCTCCTGTGTTGCAAAAATTCTCATAGTCACTGACCCACGCTGGTTATGATAAGACCTACATGTAAAGTTAGCATGCTTGTGTAAACTCTTGTGGTTCAGTGGCAGTATTCCTGCCTCTGGGCTATAAAATCTGGTTCCAGTCCCAGTTGCTCCAGAGCTGTGATGTGGGGAAAGACCACTATGTAAAGTCTTTCTACCAAAATATAACAGGGGTCCATTCAGTTATCAGCGCTTCTGATGCCTCAGATAAATGTCTATAGGTTAAACGGAAGTATAGACAAACCCAAAACCCAATGTTAGTTTTCTTCTCTGTAAGTAAAGACAATATAGATCTGAACAGCTTCATTAACCTGTGTATGCAGGTAAAGATTTTCTTTTATGGATAAAGTATTTTTGGAATGGAGAAGAATCAGCTCCAGAGGTATGATAATGTGTCCAAACAGATTGACTAAAATTATCCATCATGCTTGTGTTAAAATCCTCTGTGCCCTTACATATCTCTATCTATACAATCACTTCCAACTCTATCACCCTCTAACCTTCCTCTAATGCACTCAATTTTCATCTTCACAACATCGATAATCATGACTTCAGCTATTTTTGCCTTGATCATTGAAATTTCCTCATTAAATCTCTCTAGAATTCAATCCTTCTTCCCCCTTTCAGACATTTCTTAAAGCCTAAGTTTTCATTATCTGGTTATATTATGTTTCTGTTTTTTGCTTTGTGTTAGGTTTTGTATGATATCGTTCCTACGAAGGCACATGGGACATTTTTCTACCTTAAAAGCGCTTTATATTTTCAAGTTGTAATTGTTGTACTTTGGGGAAAGGAGTTATAAGAAGAAATTATTTGATACCACCACCATTCCCTTCACCATATAACAAAAAAGCAAGGAACAGGAAGCAGAGTAATTCAGTATCTTCTTAGCTAAAGAGAAACTGGATGAAAACTCCAAGGAGCAGTGAATCATAACATGTTACAACATACAATTGGACTATTTGTACCAGTAAGTCCTTGCCAGTGATTTCCTTCAAGTGAACACCCCGATTTATTCACTTTCTCAGCTTTCATTGTTCTACTTTTCAAACATTTCTTTGATAGGAATTTGTTGAATTCTGCTTCACTGTTACTTTATAACCAATGATTTATCATTATAACTTACTGTTGAACACATTTTTATTCTCTCTTTCAACTCATTTTGTGATTACCTTAAATTTATGCCCAGCCATTACTATCTAAATGACAAATTAAGAACTGTCTATTATTATTTACATCTTCAGAACTACTCATAACATTGATCACAGTGGTAATGATCAGAAAGAGAGACATTATAGTGGAGTGAGAAGGAGATTAGAGTCCAGCAGTTAAAATTGATCGTCTGTCAGATGATGAACTGATTTGATGCTGTAGATTGGAGAGAAAAAGACATAGAGAAATGAAAGCATGGCAGTAGTATTCAAGGATGGAATTTCTCCCTCCCAACTGGTGGCACAGTGGCTCAGTAGTTAGCGCTGCTGTCCCGCAGCACTAAGGATCTCGGTTTGATTTCATCTTTGTGTGACTGTCTGTGGGAACATTGAATATCTGTCTGCGTGGGTTTCCTCTGGGTGCCCTTGGTTTCCTCCCACAGTTCAGAAATGTACAGATTAGATGGATTGGCCATGCTAAATTGCCCATAGAGTCCAGGGATGTGTAGGTTAGGTGGATTAGCCATGGACATGCAGGATTATGGGGATAGGGTAAGGTGTAGATATGGGTGGGAGGCTCTTTGAAGGGTTGATGTGTACTCACTGGTCTGAAAGGTCTGCTTCCACACTGTAGAAAAAACATCTGAAATGTGGGCAATGGCAAGAAAGGTAGGAAAATATGGTGAGATTTATAAAATAAGTACAGTATCTCAATGTCAAGAATCCATTTTTCCCTTTGATCTTTGAATGGTGACAATCTTATTTCTATGCATTTGTTTCTCATTATTAGCACAGCTCAGCTAATTTCTATGCCATTTCCAACTCTCCTCTCCTTCTACAAAACACCAATTGGTACAAATTCCCAACACGGAAGTTAGAGTGGTTGCTTGGTGGTTGCAGCTCCCTCATCTCTTGACACAGCCAACTGTGTGTCTAGAATAATGTCCCTCATGCTCCATAGTAGCAATACACTCAAACTTACGTCCACACAAGCCAGCAAAATACCAACCTCACCACATCATCACGTGCTCTTGAGTCAACTCTGACACCACCTCTAGACTTCAACACTTTGCTTTGGATCTTAGTGACAGATTATAACTTGTTTCATTGCTTGGCTCAGAGGGACACATACGCACACACATCTCATGCATCTAAACAGAATGCATCTTAAAACTCTTAGGTTGCCTTCTTCATGCTTTTCACTTGCTTGGTGCTTACTCGGAGGCTGTCAGGCTCATGGCTTGCATTGATGTTTGCCACTGAGGTTCTTCAGTGCAAAGTTACAGGCTGCCAGCCTCTGACGTTGCATTGCTTTCTAGCTTAGAGAGGGATGCAGGCAGCTTTTCACAATCTAACGGACTGAACAGTTGAGGTGTAAGTATAACTGAAATCAACTGGACTATGTCTATGTCTCACCTGCAGCATGTGTCAGCAGCTCACACCAAATGGCCATGTGTGAAGTTCAAAGGCGATCAGTCTTTAGTGGGGTCAAGAAGGATTATAGTCTGTTGGGGGGGGTATCATTACAGTCAGTCAGGTCTTCTTTGATTCTGGTTCAGGGGTTGGTCATAGTCAGTCAGGCACTTAATCCACCATAGCCCATGGATCTATGACCCTGTAGTCAGTGGATTGGTCCACAATTAGTCTTACAGGTCAAGTTCAACCAGCTGGGAGATTATCACTAGGTCAGTGCTGTGGACACATAAGTCTGGAAGCTGGGACACAGCCAGTCAGGGCTGCTAGATTATTCTGGGAAGGGCCAATGATCAATCTCAGTGGTTTGCTCAATAATAATCAAGGGCTCTTTACAAGTGACAGTTCATGGAGTGCTAGGAAAGCAGAAAACTCAAATCTGGCTATGAGTTTGATAGTATTCAGTCATTGAAGGAATGATTACAGCACGAGGGTGCAATTCAAGACAAAAGGATGGGATCTCAGAGGAAGACTGACAGCTCCAGGATGAGAGTTCTCACTGGTCATGGTCACTATGGCCTCTATATAGGGAGAATGTAGATCCAGAAATTAGCAGAGCCATGAATTTTGCTGGTAAATGAGACATTGATAGATGTTAAAATGGGCTCATTGGAAACAGGAGGAAGCCACAGGGGGCAGAGTCTGGGTTGTGGAGTGGGGAGTACATCAGGGTTCAATAACTGGTGCCTAGGGCTCGAGGGACACACTGTGCTTGACTCAAGGGGGTGCAGGATTGCTCACCTCCAGTGTGGGCTTTGTTGGGGCTACCATCCTCAAGTTCGGGGAAAGCTGCTGTGCCATGATCAAGGGGCAGTGTGGATCAATGGCGAGGCCTCTGTGCTCTGATTAGGGTTTGCTCAAGTTGGGGTAGAGTCATATTCCTGGGTCAGGGCAGGATACAGGGGCTAGGAGCCAAAGAGCCTGAAGCCCATTCTAGAAGCAGTACTGTACCCCTGGCTTTGATAAGGGCCACATGGAGAGCCACAGAAGTGAAGCAACATGAAGGGAGAGCGAGACTAGGGGTGAAATTATCTTCTTTCTCAGCTGGAGTCTTCAACTCATTCACAAAGGTACCTTGCCATCTTGGATTGAATCTTAACTGCAGGAAATGGCTGATACTGAGGATAAAGTAGGCAGTGTGAGTTCCTGTTTCATTCTTCAGGGACAGTGTAAAATATTCAGAACTTGAAGCTTTGCTCAGGGCCAATACCATAACCTTGACAGCACTGAATCAGTGGTCTCATTTACCAGCAAAATTTCTGGATTTTTATGCCAGCTCATTACAAGGAGCAACTGGGGACCTGTGTGGCATCTCCCAATCCTCTAAATGCTTCAAATGCAACTGAGATGGCAATGAATGGTAGATTGCAGCTCTTCAAATCCTTCCCCTGGGACAAGGAGAGACAAGCAACTCAGACAATGGGATTCTACACCATCATTGGCTTCCTCCAGAGGCGGTGTGCTTTTGACTACACCCACATTGCTTTAAGAGTACTCTACTACTAACCTGCAAAGTTTGTCAACCATAAAAAGAATTCTCACCATTGGAGATCAAATGGCATACAAATGGTATATTTTGGAGATCAGCACCAGATATCATCCTGGAAGCTGCAAATAACATGTACTGGAGGATGCCCAGATTCCTGTTCCTTCCATGGTCCTCAGACCATACAGGGGTGACTGATAGGAGACAAGGCCTACTGACCTCCAGACATTTTTGATGAAACCTAAACATAACCCTCAGATTGACACGGAATGGAGATATAATGCTACTCACATTACTGCTAGGACCATAATGAAACAGACTATCAGTCTGTAGAACAATAGAATCCCTACAAAGTGGAGGTAGGCCATTCAGCCCATACTGAAAAGTATTCCACTAAGATCCCTGCATTTCCCATGGCCAATCTACCTAGCTTACACATCCCTGGCCAATATGGGCAATTTAAGCATGATCAATGCACCTAACCTACAAACCTTTGGACTCTGGAGGGAAACCAGAGCTCCTATAAGGAAGCCCATGCAGATACAGGGAGAATGTGCAAATTCTACACAGACAGCTGTCCGAGGATGGAATCGAACCCAGGTGCCTGGTGTTGTGAGGCAGTAAGTGCTAACCAATGAGTAACTATGCTGCCCATGTATGAAACAGCTGACTGCTAGGGCAGAGCTTTACAGCAGGGCCCAGAAGTAGTGTGCCACATTGCCGTGGCATACTGTGCCCTTTACAAGTGGAGCCAAAATATATGCTGAATGCAGATCATATGTGGGATCAACAATAATCTACTGAGGATGAAAATGAAGATCAAGACATTGACCTGGAAGACCATCCAGATGGAATGAACCTTTCCTCTCAGCAATGTGTGGAGTCATTGCTGATTTAATACTTTCAAATCGAGGTGCCTGTTGTCCCACTTCTGCCCCTCCACCCCAATCCCCCACCACCCTCCCAGCTGGTCTTAGTCCTCTTGGGTGGTTAATTATTGCAGCAACCAGACAAAGAGAGGGATTCAGACTGATGAAAGTGATACAAGACCAGTCAATGCTTTCAGAAGAGGTGCAAATGGGAGGAAATGCTAATCGTTTTGGAGGATGAGGTGGACGTGAGCCATTGAGTGAATGCAGTTGTGGGAGCTATAGTCCATGAGCCATGGTGAGATGTGGCAGTGGCAGAGTTAGAGTGAATAGAGGACCCGGAAGTGCAAGGTAGCAGAGGGAAGGTAGTTGTACATACCCTTGCGGTGGGCAGAAGATCATTGAGCCTTTTCCTGCATTGTTGGCTGCCCTTCCTGCCTTGAGCACAGCACTGACCCGAGCTGCTAACTGTCCAATCTGGATAGTCTGTTCACATGGTCTCCTGTGTTGGTCTGCAGGACAAAGGTTGGCCCTCCTTTCCACCACCCCACCACCAGCACCTCCAGATGAACTGAAGAAAGAAAATTGCTTGAGAAAAGTTTCTGTGAGCCAAGGCAGATGAGGTGATTATAAACCTCATTAGACAAATAACTTCAACTGAAAATTCTGCCTGAACCCTTGCAGTGAGTTGAACTTTATGGAGAGTTAAGAACTAATCAACAAAAAGTATCTTCTTTAAAGCAGCTTGAGCATTGAACTAAGAGTTTCCATGTCAAAGGCGAGAGCAAGGCCAATGATAGTTGAAGAGAGACAAATGGCAGATTAGCAGTATAAGATATGCGAAATCTGAAATGGATGATAAACTTGCATGCAACAATAAGTATATAGGAAACAAGATTGTCACCAGCACATTCTTCTTCCTCTGGAGGATAAGGAAATGTGACATGTCCATAAGGACCCTCACCAACATTTGCAGATGCACCATCGAAAACTTACTATCTTGATGCATCACGGCTTGGTACGGCAACTGCTCTGCCCAGGACTAGAAGAAATGACAGAAAGTTGTAAGCCCATAGTCCAGACCATCATGTAAGCCAACCTCCCATCTCTTGACGTCATCTACACTACTTGTTGCTGTGGAAAGGCAGTCAACTTTGTTCAGGGATAGTCAGCATGGTTTTGTGCAAGGAAAATCATGTCTCACAAACTTGATTGAGTTTATTGAGTAAGTTACCAAAAAGATTTATGAGGGTAGTGTAGTAGATGTTGTTTATTTGGATTTTGGTAAAGTCTTTGACAAGGTTCCGCATGATAGACTAATTAATAAAGTTAGGTCACATGGGATTCAAGGTGAGCTTACTAGTTGGATACATAATTGGCTTAATGGCAGGAGACAGAGAGTAATAGTGGAGGATTGCTTTTTAGACTGGAGGCCTGTGAGCAGTGGTGTTCCACAGGGATTGGATCTGGGTCCTCTTTTGTTTGTCATTTATATAAATGATTCAGATGAGAATATAGAAGGCATGATTAGCAATTTTGTGGACAACACCAAAATTGGTGGCACAGTATACACTGAAGAAGATTTTCTGAGATTACAAAGGAATCTTGATCAAATGGGTCAAAGGGCTGAAAATTAGCAGATGAAGTTCAATCTGGATAAGTATGAGGTATTGCATTTTGATACAACAAACAAAGGTAGGGCTCATACAATTAATGGTAGTGTATTGGGTAAGGTTGTAGAAGAGAGTGATACTTCAAAGTTTCCGTTACATATAGACAGGGTGGTTAAAAAGGCATTTGGCATGCTTGCCTTTATTGTTCCGTTCTCTGAGTGGAGGACTTGAGACGTCACATTGAGGTTGTTCAGGACATTGGTGAGACCTCTTCTGGAATACTGTGCTCAGTTCTGGTCGCCCAGTTATAGGAAGGTATTATCAAGCTGGAGAGGGTTCAGAAGAGACTTACCAGGATGTTGCTTGCTATGGAAGGTGTGAGTTATAAAGAAAGGCTGGATAGGCTGGAATTTCTTTCACTGGAGCATAGGAGGTTGAGAGGCGACCCGATAGAAATTTATAAAATAATGAGAGGTATAGATAGAGTTAATGGTAGTTACCTTTTCTCTAGGGTAGGGGAATTTCAAGACTAGAGGGCACATTTTGAAGGTGAGAGGAGAGAGTATTTAAAAAAAACATGAGAGGCAAACTTTTTACACAGGGAGTGATTCATGTGTGAATGAACTTCCCGAGGAAGTGGTGGATATGGATACAATTACAAACTTTGAAAGACATTTGGATAGATCCATGAATATGAAAGGTTTGGAGAGACATGGGCCAGAAGCAGGCAGGTGGGACTAGATTAGTTTGGGATTATGTTCGGCATGGGCTGGTTGAACCGAAGAGTCTGTTTGCATGCTAATGACTCTATGACTCTAAAACACCATCAAAGACCCCTCCCACCCCGTCATAATCTCTTGCAACCTCTTCCGTCAAGCAGAAGATTCAAAAGCCTAAACACACATACCAACAGATACAAGAGCAGCTTCTTCCCCACTATTATTAGACTTCTGAATGGACCTCTCACATTTCAAACCTAATGTTGATCTGGCTTTCGTACACTTTCTTTGCAACCGTAACTTTGTATTCCTCGATCTGTTCAATCGCCCTATGATCTTTGTGTCCTCGCTTGCTATGATCTGATGTGCTGCATGCAAAATAAAACTTTTCTCTGTACTTAGGTAATGTGACAATAATAAATCAAATCAAATCAAATTAAATTTAAATTGTAGCTTAAAGCGTCAATACTGCTACCGTAAAAGATGTACAAAATTATTATATAAATCCCTCTGAAACACCATCTTTAGTGAGAATAATTTTCACTTTCCTCAGTTGATGAAACTCTTTAGAAAATGGACCAACTCATATCTGTCACTTAGGTTTGGATACTAAACTACACAATAATTTTGTTGAATGCATTTATTATGAAATATGATAATTGGAATGGAATTGTTACTACCCTTCTCATTTAGGGGTGGCATGGTGGCTCAGTGGTTAGCACTGCTGTCTCACAGCACCAGGTACCTGGGTTCAATTCTACATTTGGGTGCTTGTCTGTGTGGAGTTTGTGCATTCTCCCTGTGTCTGTGTGGGTTCCTCAAGTGTTCAGGATTCCTTCCATAGTGCAGGTTAGGTGGATTAACCATGGGAAATACAGGGATAGGTGGGGCTGGATGGGATGGTCTTCAGAGATTAAGTGTGGACTGAATAGTCTGCTTCTGCATTGTAGGAGCTCTATGATCCCTTTCCTTCCTATTTGAATATGCTATAAAGTTTTTATTGCAGGCTTTTGGTTTCTTTCTACTTTGAGTTGTGCAGCAAAGTTCACACATTGCTATTCACCTCTAAGCCACTAGATGTAGCTTCTCCTCTGCCCGTGCAAACTTTGTTAGATATTGCATTCTTTTTTGACAATTACCTTACCAAAACAATAGGTTGAAATTGTACCTTCAACAGTATTGAAGTCTGAGCAGGGCGATGGTGTCTCAGTCGGCTTAAACAATCATAACCATTTTCTGTATTAACCTTCTTGACAAATAATTTATCACATTTTTAAAAAAAATCATGCATAGAATCTGGGCATCAGTGACCAGACCAGCATTTATTACTCATCCCTAATTATCCAGAGAACAGTTAAGAGTCAATCACGTTGCTGTGAGTCTGGAGTCATATGTAGGCCAGACCAGGCAAGGACTGCAGTTTCTTTCCCTAAAGTGAACCAGATTTTTTCTGACAATTGACAATGGATTCCTGATTCTCATTAGACTCTTAATTCGAAGCATTTATTGAATTCGTATTCTACCATTTGCAACGGCAGATTTGAACTTAAGTCCCCATAACATTATCATGGTATCCGGGTTAACACTCTAGTAAAAGAGCCAATGGGACATCATCTCCCCTTAAATTGCCCATTGCACAATATCAAATAATAATAAGAACTCACTGATAGGAGAGAGAGATATCATATTGTTTACACATGCTTTAGCTGCTTCAAGATAGATTGATTGACACTTTATAGAATCAAAGATGCCTGAATCAAACCCTTGAATAGAAGCAAAATATTTGGGTGCTGGACATTTGAAACAATTCTGAAGAGGGTTAATGCTGGACTCAAGGCATTTGATCCTGTTTCTCTCTTCACAGCACCCGTCCCATATGCCTTCAAACCCTTCCTATTCATATACTCATACAGATGCCTTTTAAATGTTGCAATTGAACCAGCCTCCACCATTTCCTCTGGCAGTTCATTCCACACATGCACCATCCTCTGTGTGAAAATGTAGGCCCTTAGACCTCTTTTATATCTTTCCGCAGTCACTCTAAACTATGACCTCTAGTTCTGGACTCCCCCACCCCAGGGAAAAGACTTTGTCTGTTTATCCTATCCATGCCCCTCATAATTTTATCAACCTCCATAAGGTCAACCGTCAGCTTCCGAAGCTCCTAGTCAACCTCCTCCTAGAGCTCAAATCCTCCAACCCTGGCAGCATCCTTGTAAACCTTTTCTGAACCCTTTCAAATTTCGCAACATCCTTCTGATAGGAAGGAGACCAGAATTGCAAGCAATATTCTAAAAGTGGCCTAACCAATGTCCTGTACAGCCTCAACATAACCTCCTAACTCCTGTACTTAATATTCTGAGCAACAAAGGAAAGCATACCAAACGCCACCTTCACTATTCTATTTACCTGTGACTTTACTTTCAAGGAACTATAAACCTGCAAGGTCGTTTTGTTCAGCAATACTCCCTAGGACCTTACCATTAAGTGCATCAGCCCTGCTAAGATTTGCTTTCCCAATATGCAGCACTTCACATTTATTTAAATTAAACTCTATTTGCCACTCCTCAGCCCATTGCCCCATCTGATCAAGATCCTGTTGTATTCTGAGGTGACTCTATAAGATGCTGCCAGATTTGCTGAGTTTATCCAACATAATATATTTCTTCCTGAATTGAAATCTGAAGCTGAAGGTATAGGAGGAGATCCTTGAACTTGCGCAGTAGAGTCAAAGGTGAATGTGAGTCCAGAGCCTATTATTTCCAGTGAATAGTCAGCACCTTACATGAGGAATGGACATTGTTGATGAGCAATGAAACTCTCTGAAAGTGTCAATATGAATAAGATTATTTTGAACAAGCTGCTTTATTTAGCAGCAACTACAAGCATTGGGAACTATTATTTCTGTGGTAAATCTTCCATATTGCAGTGTCAAATTATTATATAGCAGCATTCAGACACTATCAGTAGATTACTGCAGATTAATGGCAAAGAAATGATTGCTTCTGTGTTACAAAGAATATAGATCAAGATGATAGAAATGTTGTTGCTTTCATGATTTACTGGATTCAATTTTGAATATAATTTATTCCATATATTATTTGTCAGATAGGTTTTATACTTTTGTGTTCTGACAACAAGTATGGACTACCCAATATGTACCCTCTAAAATTGCTCAACAGGGGATATGGGCTCAAGTTCAGTAATCTGTTTCAAGATTACTGAATTCAACAAATATCCATGTCTCTGAAATGAAATTATTTAATGTATATGAACTATGCAAGATTAATTGGCTCATGCTTTAATGTATTGGAGCGTATTTGTTTCCTCTCTGATGCAGTCAGGTACAGGAAATGATGCAAATTACACAAAACCTTTTGATAAAAAATGCCTTGTGTAGACAACCACAGGAATTTCATCCATGAAGGAATTCTGGGAAACTTTGAGATGATAAGTCTGCAAAATAGAGGTACAAGACAATACTGGATGGTACAGTAATGAAAACACTCTTTGTCTATCCTTGGCGTCTTTGGTTGAATATTGCCTAGGCAGATAGTGCAAAGTAAATTATTATGCAAACGTTAGCCTGTTTATTGTTTTTCTGTTTGATACCAAGGATTTAGTACTTTCCATTAGCTTTAGTGAATACTAAAGCTGAAAATCATGTTGCAGATTCAATGTTGATGCATATACAGAATCTGTTACGATGCAAAAATTTCTCAGTGGCTAACATAAGACACATAATAGCAATTATAATATAGGATTAGGTTCCCCCTGGAACTGAGTTCACCCATAAATCCTAGCCATTTAGGCAATAATCCCTTTACAATTATAAGATATTTAGAAACCTGAGGGATTAGTGGATGAGAACACTCAGTGGTGGTGGTGGCGCGGTGGGGGGGGTGGGGGCGCGGGTGGTAGCGGCTGCTGTTCCTCGATTCCTGAATACAGTTTAGACTCATGCTGTGCTAGTTGGCCAGCTAGTGCAGAGGAGTCTGGCAATTCATCAATAACATCTTATAATTACATACATTCAACATTTTAAAATGTCTCAATGTGCTGTGCAATAGAGACATCAATAAATATATTTTTGACACTGAGCCAAAGAAAGGAACGTTGCAGCAGATAACGAAAAGATTTATCTGGGAGATAGGTTTTAAGAAACACCTTAAAGGAATAGAGAGGGCATGAGAGAAAGGTTTAGATGGACAGTTTTAGGGAAGGAATTCCAGGACTTAAGGCCAAAGCAGCTGGAAGCATCGTCAATGGTGGGTTGATTAAAATATGCAAGAGGCCAGAATTGAAGGAACATAGATATATTAAAGGTTTACAGGGATGAGGAGATTACTGAGATGGGAAAGGGTTGAGGCAATGGGAAAATTTGAAAATAAGAATGAGGCATTACAGATAGTGTGTCAATGACCTCAGAATGAAGAGGGAGGATTTGTGACTGAGTTCTGGACTAATTTAAGTTATGGGCTTCAGAGTTTTGATGAGTGTAAGTGAATTGAGGAAGAAGATGAGTGGCTGGCTAGGACAGTCATATCCACAAGTGAGAATGGGATGTGTAGGGATTTCAGGATAGTTGAACTCAGGCAGGTTTGGAATCAGAAATTTTATGGAAGGGGAAATAAGCAGTCTTGGTAATGTTGCAGATACGTGGTTCAAAAGATTTCTCAAGGTTAACATGGGAATGTAAGAATGAGGAGCAGCCATGAACCATTCAACCCTCAAGCACACTCCAGCATTTTATAAATCCATGGTTGATTTGATTGTGCTCTCAATTTCATTTCTCTGTCTGTCCTCCCATAATCCTTGTCTCCCTTTTCCAGCAAAAATTGATCCATGGTCTGTACGGTTCAATACTTGACATAAGGCAATTGATCTTGAGTGCTGAAGAAGGGACTCTAGACCCAAAGTGTTAACTCAGACTTACTGAGCTTTTCTAGTAATTTCTGCTTTTGTCTCTGGTTTCCAGCATCCACAGTCCTTTCGGTTTTTAGTAGGCATTTGATCTTTCTGTACTCAGATTGCATTATTTCAGCATGGTAAAATTCTGATCAATTTCATCTCAACTTTGCAATTCCCCTTTGAAGTGTTGCTATTAATAACACACCCCAACTTACCCTGCCTGGATTCAATTTAAGTAAAGAACATGCTTATTACACATATAGGACTGAATTTTCCCATTTTCTTTTAAAGTGATTTCTCAAATGAGCTTCCTGAAACTCAGGCTGCCATGGCTTGGAGCGACTTTATTCACTCAATCTTTACATCATTAGTTATATATTTGGGCTCTTTCTTGTGCAATCGCCAAACAGGAATAGTGGAAGTGCTCATGACTGCCTGGACCTTCTTGCGTTGACGTCACTGACATCATATTTAAAGCTCGACTGCACACCACTTCAAATACTGCAAGCTAGGAAGTGCCATTGATAGAGTAGTCCTCCATCATTATATTTAAGGGAATGGCACATAACCTGAAGTTAGCTCCGAGCTTTGCAGGCAGAGGGGTGGAACTGCTAATGAATGGACTGGTATAGAGAAGGACAGCACTTAATCCTGCTACCTCAACAGACCATGCCACCAGATCTAACCAGCCTACACTGAAACAGAGGCCTAGGACTTGGGTAAAAAGGAATGCAGAGCACAGCAGGAAGAAAGGTCAATATCGTCTGTGCTGCACAATGGTAAATGCTACTATCTTTTCTGCTTTATTTCACTCACAGCCTCACAACTCACTGAAAACTGCCTCTGCATATGCATCTCATCAAGGCTTATACATTACAGCTCTGACTATCGCGTGCACCATGCCCAATCAACACTAACAACTCAATTTAAGCCCTTGTTACTGTCTGAGCTTCCTAACTTGGAGGTGCCACTGTTGGACTGGGGTGTACAAAGTTAAAAATCATACAACACCAGGTTATAGTCCACCAGGTTTATTTGGAAGCACTAGCTTTTGGAGCACTGCACTTTCATCACAACCACCTGATGAAGGAGCAGTGCTCTGAAAACTAGTGCTTCCAAGTAAACCTGGTGGACTATAACCTGGTGTTGTATGATTTTTAACTTTGTGCTTCCTACTCACTGACTGGGGACACTTCACCCTATGTCCACCTCCAGCAGCACCACCAACTGCTCTTCCATTCACTTCCATCATACTCGATCCCTCTCTTTGTCACATTGACCCACAACCTGACAGACTGATGGTGGTAGGGGTGGAGGGAGGTGACAGATATTAGACTCCTCACTTCTCTGAAGAGAAAATACTCAAGTTAGCTAGGGAGGAGCAGGACTGCACATGTGAGGATGGGGAGACCACAATGTCCAAACAACACAGGAAGCTTAATTGTGAGGTGCTACAATGGTCTCCCATTCCCTCCAGCACTAACTCAATCTTATCCTGCACAACTTTGTCCCTTTTATTAATTCCCTCTCTTCTCTTATGCAGGTACAAGTGGCAACTCGCAAACCTCTGTCAAAATAAGGTCAGCAGAGGAGACACTCAGCTCCAACTCCACCTCTGAAGAGGAAGCTGCTGAACCCTCAGAGAAGCTATCACCTGCTCTCTCCACCAACTCAGAGACTTTCACCTCTATGGGTTTCATTCTAGTCTAATCTCAGGTGCACAACTTGGTGAGCACATCACAGAATTATCTCCACAGCTGCTCAAGGAAGAAATAATCTAAGTTTCTGGCATTTGGAGGACTGCTGGAGACCAGACACATGTACAGCCTCAGGAGGAAGCGACCCTGTGGACTGGACCATTAATAAGTTGGTGAAAATTCACAGATAGGCACAGGAACATCAGTTTGTCAGAGGCGGTCAATAAACTCTGCTCTCATTAGGACATTTCTCAAGAATGGCAATTCAAAGAGAAAAACAATATTTGTATCACATAAGAGGAGAGGGCTGGCAAGTGGATTCTGGTTGGTAGAGGTATTATCACAGAAGCAAGTTAGGATTGTCAGTGAGCTCACAGTATGGCACACTTGTGTGCGTGGGAAGCCAGATAAATTAATACATAGGATCCAATTCTTTGCAGACAGAAAGAAAACAGACACACTATGCCTGTTTCAACTCAACAAAATAGTCGACAACTATTCATTGGTTGTTTTGTCAGGTCAATGCTCTGATTAATCTGAGTCAACCAGCCTGTTTTAAAACTTTAACAAAGCCTGGATGTTAACCACAAATGAGCATTAATGGATGCATTCCCTATTCCAAAACCTCTATCAATCACATTCCACTTGTCAATCAATTGGCAATGTCCTCCCATGCAATATAAATGTAGGAGATGTAGGGTTCTTTTTAAATTAGTATTCTTGGAATTTGTCCTGATGAGTGCATGATAGAAAAACTCTGAAAAAATGTATATTTATAAAGTAATACTCAAGTTTATATGAACAACCAACTGATTATATATTTATCCTAAATTAGGGCAGTGGTTTCTATGTAACTCAAAAATATGTATCAGATTCCTTTAGTAAATATGTTTGGGGGGGGTGCGGGGGGGAGGTGGTGAGATGAAAAGGGTCTGACCATTTCTTGCTATAAATAAATGGAGCAAGAAATAGAATTCATCCATCTGAATTTTTAACGCTTAAAATAAGTGCAGGACATTACCAGATCTGTGCAAGTAAGAAATCCCAAATGCACGCTTTTCAGAAACATTATGTAGTTAGTATATTGCAGTTTCACTTCCTATAAAATGTAAATAAAAGAAAAAATGTAAGTAAAATAAAAAGATGTAAATCCCCCATGTAATAATTTGACATTTTGGAATTGATTTACAATTTTCAGTCAAATTGCCAGGAAAAATCTTGAAGAGAGTCATAGTTACACCACAGAGAAAGGCCCTTCAGCTTATCATGTCTGTGCTGGTCATCAAACATCTACCTATTCTAGTCCCATGTTCCAGCACTTGGCACATAACCTTGTATACTATAATGTTTCAATTTCTAAAAACATTTTAAATGTCTTGAGATTTCCTGCCTCTATTTCCCTTTGTAAACAGTAAGTTCCAAATAACTTCCGCCCTGTGGGTGAAATTTACTTTTCTTCAAATCCTCTCAAAAACCTCTGCTTCTTTCCTTAAAACTGTGTTCCTTGCTTATAGACCTCCTCTATTAAGGTGAAACATTTTTCCCTACCCTGTTTCAGCCCCTCATAACTTTGTACACCACAATCAGGTTCCCCAACCTCCTCCAAATCAGCTTCTCTGCTCTACCCAGCCTCTATTCAAAGCTGCATTGCTCCAGTTCAGGTAATATCCTGGTTAATCTTCTCTGTCCCATCTCTAGTGTAGTCACATCCTTCTTATAGTTTGGAGACCAGAGCTGACACTACTCCAGCTGAGGCTTAACTAATGTTATACACAGTTCCATCACAATCTCCTTGGTCTTCTCTCAGTGCCTTGACTAATAATCCCATATGCCTTCTTACAAGCCTTCTCTACCTGTGCTGCTACCTTCAAGGATCTATGGATACTAAGGTCCCTCTACTCCTTCAGTATGTATTCTTTTGCCTTGCTAATCCTCCAAAATACATGAACTCATACTTTTCAGGATTTAATTCCATTTGCCATTGTTTCTCTTCACTATTTATTGCCTAACCAATTCTTGATAGATCTGTGAACTTACTGATCATACTGCCTACATTCATATCTATATTCTTATAGACTCTACACTGAAGACTGAGTTGAGGAGGAACTTCTTCACCCAAAGGGTTGTGAACCTGTGGAATTCCCTGTCCAGTGAAGAAGTTGAGGCTATCTCATGGAATGTTTTGAAGGCAAAGATATATTTTTGAACAGTAAAGGAATGAAGGGTTATGATGAGTGGGTGGGTAAGCAGCACTGAGTCCATGAAAAGATCAGCCATGATCTTATTGAATGGTGAATCAGGCTCAACCAGCCAAATGGCCGACTGCTGCTCCTATTTCCTATGTTATTATGTTTTTATTAACATCAAGGGATCCAACATGTGTTTCCAGTTGCAAAAACCGCCTCTGACCATCACATTTTAAGTTAAATTTGGACCAATTTGCCTCGGATTCTAAGGGTTCTTAACTTTTTAAGCAGTTTGTCATGTGAGATATAGTCAAAATCTTTACTAAAGTCCATGTGTACAATATCTACTGCATTATCCTCATCTGCACACCTAGTCACTTCCTTGAAAAATTCAATCATTAGGCGATGTCAATATTGGTCTGAGGGGCCTCCAAGAGGCAGGGAAGACTGAAGTAGTGAAGTAATTTCACAGCTTTCAGATGCTGGAACAATGATTTTAACTTAATGATAAGAGAGCATTTTAACAATGATGTTTTGACATAAGAATTAGTGAGTAAGGAAAATTCAGAAGAATATTAAGCATTGATAAAATGACCCATGGAGCAGATGTTCAGTGTGTGTGTGTGTGTGTGTTTGAGTTTGGTTGGGGGAGGTGGTGGAGGATGGGGGGGTTGGTATGACAGCTTCCCACCTCATCGATGCTAATCTGGATCTAATACTGAAAGCCGTGAAGGAGAGGAGATTTGTTCTTTTCCCATGTTATGGCAGGAACAGTCTGGTTTGCCATGCAGCAGAGGTCCTGATTGTTCTGTGTTCCATCTCCTCCCCATCTCAAACTTTCTGCTCCTCCTTTCCTCTGATGTGTGGTGTCCTTACAGGGCATCATTATCATCAAAATCCAAATGCCTCTAGCATCTTTGTATCTATGCTTATGAAGAGCGTGGCAATTGACCACAATGACTGAGACTCTGGCAGGTGGGTTTTGTCAATTCAACCAGACATTGGAATTCCAGTTTTAAAAGTCATATGACCTGTTTAATAGTTGTCCTACTGATCAGGTGGCATTGGTTGTGTTGCCTCTGACTGCAGATACTGTGGAGGATGGCAGCACAATTTTACTTGGTCGCCTAGCTCTACAATGTCTACTTTTTCCATTCAGAGCCCAGGCACTGAATAATTCAAACTGCTCAATCTCACCTCATAAGATAAGCCTTCTATCTTTGGAATTAATCTAGTGAAGCTTCTCTGAATGGCCTCCAATGCAATTACATCCTTCGTCTAGTAAAGGGACCAAAACTATACACAATGCTCCAGATGCAGTCTCATGAATGTCTTTTACCTAGGAATGCAGGAATAGGAGTAGGCCAATGAGTCCCAGAGGCCTGATCCACCATTCAATGAGATCATGTCTGATCCATGGCCTAACTCCATATACTTGCTTTGGCCCATATGTCTTAACACTTTTGCTTAACAAAAGAAAATCCATTTCAGATTTAAAATCAACAAGTGATCTAGCACCAACTGCTATTTGTGGAAGTGAATTCCAAACCTTAATGACCCTTTTTGGATAGAATTGCTTCCTAACATCTGTCCTGAATGGTCTGCCCCTAGTTCTAGAATCCCCAACCATTGGAAATAGTTTATCTTAATATACTTTGTATTGTCCTGTTATTATCTTGAAGACTTCAGTCAGATCACCCTTTGACCTTCTAAATTCGAGAGAAAACAGCCATAGTTTATATAATTACTCTTAGCTCCTGAAGTCCAGATATCATTCTTGTAAAATTGCATTGTACTCCCTCCAAGACCAATATATCCTTCCTAAGGTGTGGTGCCCAGATCTGCTCACTGTTTCACCAGGGTTTTGTATAGCTGCAGCATTACTTCCGTATCCTTATACTCCAATCCTCTAGACAGAAATGCCAACATTCCATTAGCATTCCTGATTATTTCTGTTCCTATTAGTGCATTTCAATGATCAATGTACCTGAACATCCAAGTCTCTTTGGACATCCATTGTATTTAAACATAGTCTCTAGAAAGCACTGATATATTCTTTTTGCCAAAAGAAGATAACCTCACTTGCTTCTGTTGAACTCCATCTACTACCGTTTTGCATATTCACTTAGTCTATCAATATCTCTTTGTAATTTTATGCTATTATCTACACTATTTCCAATGCCAACTGACTTTATGCTATCAGAAAATTTGGATTTCTGAGTTTATATGCCACTAAGTTGTTAATAAATAATGCGCATAACTGAGCCCCTAACACAAATGTTCATTTCATTGCTTCCCACTTCAAGTAAAACTCATCTGCATAAAGTTGCATGCAAAATACAAAAATATACTAGCGCATTCTGACAAAGTTCTAAAAGAATTAAAATATTTTAAAATATATTTGCAAGTTTCAACCTGGTAAAGTTTGATAAAAACAGCTGAAACATAGATATCACAAATAATCATTTTGAATCAGCCTGAATCCAACCACTGAGTAACAAATTTTAAATGATTTTCTGCAACTGGCGGCATAGAAGTCAGTTCCTCTCAGTAAATTTAAAACAAATAAAAACATTCAAAACCTTTTAAAATATACTATTTCAGGTCTTTGCATCCAAAAGGTCAAAGTGAATATTTGAAGACTCCTTGAAGGCCTGTAAACAAACACAGTTAGTGGACTATTTAAACTGTGTTGAACTGCAGCCAGGTTTGCAGTTGGGGTCTGCTCCCAGCTTGATATTTTTAAAATTACTGCACAAGATTGTGGAAATTGCAGTTATACTGAATAAATACATGATTAAAATTTCATCATTTTTTGCACAGTAATGGGATATCGGGCAAATTATGATGAAAAAGCTAACACAATCAAGGTGAAACTCAAAATTATATAATCATTGTTCCACATTCAATACTTAATACTTGAGCTCTTATTTAAGGCACACAATGATAAGCTTGTTTGCGCAGTATAATTTTAAGTATTTACTGTAATCATTTACTCGGCCAGTTTTAGAGAGAGATCTGTTTTCAAAACTGTTCAGAAAACTGTTTTTATGTTCAGGGACAATGTCACAATTATACATTTCCAACACAGAATTTTTTTTTATCACTTGTACCCTCAATTTTACTTGCATGTTAACTTTTCAAGTATATTGTTTCAGGAATGTGGGTTCCTTCCATGAGAGCATGATGATTGCTCTCTCTTTCTTTGATGATCACATTTAAGCAGTAATATAATTTATTCTTTTGTGTGTTTTGCTATGCATTCAGGTGGTACAGAATATTTCTGTATTGTGGAGGGTTAATGCACTGATAATATCCCTATCTCAGCTTGCCATCATACAGAAGAAGAATAATTTCTCATTGAAAGGGGCTGAGAAGTAAAAAGTACTCACACTACTGATACAAGTCAATAAATTTCTCTTCTACTGAATCCCAAGCTGGAAGCAACTCTTTCCCTCATCGCCCAGGGCTAAGACACAGAACTGATTTGGGGGTTATTTGAAACTTTTAGACAATCCTTGGTGGTCAGAATTTAGTTTAAAAATCATTCTATTTTATAAAATTTCCAAAACTGCATTTTGTTTTCTGCATTAACTATATGTTTTGATTCTGTATCAAATAATAGTCATGAAACAGATGACTGAAGAGGCGATGTTCCTTGACTGAATGATAATTAGTGAATTGATGTAATTATAATTATATGGCAAACACTGGGTTTTTATTTGATGTATTAACTGTTTGTCTCAAATGTTTCTAGAGGCAAATTATAGCCAGTGTCATTTAAACAATAGTTTCTCTTCCAGCTTTGATAAGGAGTGGCATGGTATCTCAGTGGTTAGCACTGCTGCCTCATAGCACCAGGGTCCCCGCTTTGATTCCAGCCTTGGGTGACTGTCTGTGTGGAGTTTGTACATTCTCCCTGTGTCTGTGTGGGTTTCCTCCCAGAATCCAGGTTAGGTGAATTGGCTATGCTAAATTGCCCATAGTGCTAGATGCATTAGTCAGAGGGAGATGGGTCTGGGTGGGTTGCTCTTTGCAGGGTCAGTGTGGACTAGTTGGGTCGAAGGGCCTGTTTCTGCACTGTAGGGAATCTAATCTTAAAAGATAATGTTATAGAATGTCCTAACTTTGGCAGGATCCCATCAGATTGAAATGATAGTGTAAAGAAACCACTTTTTGGTATGCATGCCATACTGCTGTCCATTTGAAGTAGATATTATCAATTGGAAGACGTAATTATGAAGAAGAGGCAGACTGCACTTGAAATGTTCATTTTGTGTTTCTCTTGGTGGGTATCTCCAGTACTTTCTGTTTTTATTTCTAAAAGCTAGTGACTGGTGTACTGGGTTGCTGTTCGTTTTCTTTATAGTTACCTGTGCTAGTAAGTGCATGTGTATAGAATTAAGTCAGATTGGAACATTGGTTTTGCACACGATTATCCCATGACATTCATTGCCAAGTCTTGAATATGTAGAATGATAGTTTAAGTAGGTTACTAAAGATTGATCAAACCTACGAATTGTAGCTGGTGCTATGGTCAGATGAGAACAATTGAAAAAATATTGACCAGAGGCTTTGACAGGATAATATTGTCCTTTAGGACCAGGTTTCTTTCTCCACCAGTACGACTACGAGTTCACCTTGATACGCAAAAAATAGATGGTTTTATGAATAGGTTTGTACCGCAGAATTAAATTACACTGGACAGTGAAACCACAGGCTTTAGTAAGACAAATAAGATGCTGTCAATGTTTTTTTGTTTATTGTATTCTATTTAGTTTCACTTCAAATTGAGTGATTATTTTAGAACTATGATCTTTGATTGTTAAAGAAGGTATTTTATCATAAATTCTATTTCATAGAGATTTTGAAGAACTGAGGAGGAAAATAAAAATTCTACAATTTGACATTTGTTTTTATTTGGCTTCTTTACAAAATAAAGGGCTCCACCAAACCATTCTAACTAATGGGAGGTTGCTGGTGAGTTTAAGAACTCCCCATTCAGCTTTCATAGATGGTAGAGTCTGGAAACTTGCAGGTTAAAATGCAGAGAACTTTGCAGGACAGATGAAGAGTTTGTTATGAGCCAGCTGACAGCTCAGTTAGAAAAAGGCCAGTAGGTAAGCGTGACTTCTAGTTGTTCACAAAACTTCCTCAACTGAATTAGTTCTGTAGCAATAATGGTAATTTCTTACAGTTAAGTTCTAAATACAGAAGGGTGGATTGGAAATATTTATGTATATTTAAATATCTTACGTAATTTGGCAAGCTTTACCTTTGAGAATACTAATAAAGTTTACGCATGCATTGCTGCTATTTTGGTTTTAGATTGAAGGATGGTTCTATCTGTAAAGTTATACAAAGACCAGCACTATTCAGCTTTAAAAAAAGACTGCCTTCAGCACCAGCGGCTGTTTGAAGACCCTTATTTTCCTGCAACAACTGAGTCACTGTTCTACTCCAAGTCTCCTCCAGGACCAATTGAGTGGAGACGACCGCAGGTAATAATTTGTTCCCTATTGAACAACTTACTTGATAGAAAGGATATGGGAAGCAGAGTGGTATGGCATAGTTTAATTCTTCACTGTTACAATGTTGGCAAAAACAACATGCTTAAACTGACGTTGATCTCATTGTGATGTCCAGTTAAAATCTTGCCCTGGTTTCCAAAACAAGAAACCAGAGGGCTTTTTTTAAAATGAAAGGAAAGAATACAGAGATGGCTGGATCTGAATCCCAACTCTCTGTTTTCAGGTGTCTAATTTAAGTATGACTGGTGAATTCCTGATATAAACAAATGGTTGCCATGCTTTGATTCCTTCCTAATCCATTCAGTCCCATTGTCAGCCATTCTGGTTAATTAATTTCAATGCACCTATTGACATTCTTTTATGTAACTGTTGTAATGGCAACTCATCTTTTAAATATTTTTAGTATTATCACTTGATTTACTATGGTTATTGTTTGGGATATCTTTGCACTTGGGAATGAACTGTACAGTGGCCCTGCTGGTATCCTATACCACTTGGACCACAGCAGTTCAAGAAGAGGGTGCACAGCCGCCTTATCAAGAACAGTTATGCATGGGCGATAAATGTTGGATCAACCACAGCCTGTGAAAGAATTTTTAAAAACAGGGCTAATTGTGTTCAGAGCTTTTAACCATGTGGAATGTTTAATTCACTGATAGCTTTGCGTGTTTCTGATTATAGGGTCTGAAGATACAGGTTCAGAGATTCATGTGAGGTTCTCTTGTCCATGGGATCCAGGCATTCCAGTTAAAAAAATCATTTTTCCATCTATGAATGCATAATATAGCCCTTTATCATTGTTATGTTCAGTAGCATGTCTAAGCTATGAATTTGTGCACTTTGAATTTTCACATATATGTCTGCATCTGTTTTTATACATGAATGGATGCCTGGGTTGAAGTATATATATTTATATTTGTGTGCAATATTGAATATTTATTGACAGTATAAAAGCAGTATTATAGGCTCGTTGGGCACACTTGGAATTTTGTATTTAGTACATTTTGGGTAAATTGCATCTATAATCCAAGAAAAACTACTGAACATGTGCGACCAATATTTCTACAGTAGATATTGACAAGAAATTGTTCAAATTCAGGTTAATTTGAGATATAAAGATTATACTTTATATTTAACTTTTCTTGTCTGAACTTTCATTGCTCCTGTTTCCAGAGAATTCCATGTTACGTTATGCCATTAGTGTAATATGGGGAATACATAGCCTTTACATTAGCTAAATTAGGATGCACAAATATCTCAAGGAAGACAGAGAATTAATTAATTTCTCAGAACTTTGACTTCAGATTTGGAAATCCAAACATTTTCAGAAGCATATTGGTTAGGCAAAGCCTGAAATGTGAAATAGAATATGACTCTGAATTAAAATCCAGAATTGAATATTCAGTGTGCATGATCTTTAAACAATGGAATGATAGAATGATTCTTGTATTGTTTCATACACAAAAGTCTCTGGAGATGTCAGTAAATAATTAACTTTTCTAGAATTAATGTACCTCTCTCTCCAGAGCGAACATCAATTGTAGTGCTCAGGAGTTTTCGCTGATTTCCAGAAGCTGTGTCACTGATGAAGTTAGGAGAGAAGGTAGGAAGCACTTCTGCGCACTAAGGGTGGTAGGAGTTTGGAACCCCCTTCCACAAATGGCAGCAGTTGATGCTCGACAACAAGAAAATGCATCATTTCAAGTTATGGAACAAAGCATCAGCTTGATTCTTAGGTGGAATTTTATTGAGGCTTGAAAGTCCTGGTGAAATTTGGGGCAGAAATACATGGGTATTTAGGTGAGGTCTTCTCTTGACATTGAGAGAAACTCATTGCACTTTTATGCATCTGCCAAGTTTCTCAGTACAGAATGGCAAGTTTCTGATTAAGGGGGATTATAGCTTGTTATGCACCTTTATTAATGATGTACCTTGCCTCATTAGTATTCAGCTTCCTATCTTACTGAATGTGTCAAACAAGCTAGACGTAGAGAACTCTCATCGTGGTAGTCAGAGCAGGCAACAAGCAATCACAGTGGCTGTGTGGAGCCTATATGTTGCTAAGCACCAAACAACATCTAAGATCATAGTCAGAGGACATATCCAACTGGAGGCTGGGGATGGGCAATGATCAGAGACAAGATCATCACAAGCAGTCAGAGATCCACATCTGTTGGATGATAGGACATTGAAGGAACAAATACATGGAGCATTTGTTCTCAAACTGTGGCTCCATTTCATTTGCAATAACTTCTTTGCCCATTTGCAACGTAAATTTAAGTGAATGTGTTAGGTTTCCAATTCTACTCAAAGGTAGATTGAACCATGCCATTGGTGCTTGCAAGTCTAACATTACTATCTCAATGATGCAGAAGTTAGCAAAAACATTCCATCACTTTTAGGACTTCTAAGTGTGATATGAGAGGAGGAAACATTACTTCATCAAATGTCATGTAAGTATGACATAGATTCTATTGAATACAATGAAAACTTGAATGATTGATGCGGGTCGAGGGTGAGATGGGGGTCAGGGTGCAGAAGGCACTCCCTTTCTAATGTAATGTATTGGTCAGTCAGCTGGCATGGGCACCTTCACCAGATTGGTACACATGCTGTGACCAAGGCCATGGTGGAGCGGCGATAATGCTGCTGAAGGGATCACTGCTTGCACTGGTTTGGGGTAGAGCTCCATTATAGATGAGACAGAATGTGTCACATCTTACTGGTCCACTGCGCTCTGTACAATTGGAGCAGGTAATGAGGCAATATAATAGATGCTGAGGAACGGGAGCAGTCTTTCGAGGACAGGACATTGAGGAGAAAGCTTCCTTGTGTGATAGAGATCAGCTGAATCCAGATAGGACCTGATTAACACTTGGTTCCAGTAAATGGGAGTTGGGTGCATCATGGAATGCTAAATGGTCATTGTTCATAGTGCCAGCATTTGACTTGCATTGTGGATGTGCACTGCAGCCTCTATTTATTTTGTTTGTAAATAAAGTTCATGTTTGAAAATGTCTAATTGTTTGCCTGAATATGATGTTCCCTCACTGGACCATAACAAGCTGAGGGTCCCAATTTGATTAACAATTCCAAAGTCATACAAAGACCATGAATAAAGATGCTGATTTTAATGAAGGATTAAACACAGCTATATCTAATGGATGACTATGTTACCATTGAGTATGGTTTTCTTAAACAGAAAATGCATTAATTGTTTTTTAAAAAATTGATTTAAACACAGCATGGGGCCTGAGGTCTACCTATAGTGGATGCCGGGTAATTTGACATGAAAGTGTAAGGGCAAAAGGTGGGTGAGGGTCATGGGTTGGCAAAAAGTTAACAATAAACAGTCATGGGTGTGAAGGAGAAGCATTGTTTTGTATGAAGGGTGTGAGGAGAAATGCGGTGAGGGGAAAAACACAGGTTGGTATGGAGGATGTATGGGCCTTGATGTGGGGGAGGGGCATGAAGTGACACAAATGCTAAGAGGGGACATCAGGGGATGGGATGGGAATATAAATTGGTCTAGATTGGCATGAATTACCATGGAGAGTGTGTGAGGATTTACGAGATCGAGGGAGTGGGGTTCAGGGGGCTTATTTTTATTTCATTCTTCTTTTCATATAAGACTGTGACAGACTGTCAGTGCACTGAGGCAGGCCAATCATCTAACTGCAACTGGAGGTAGCTGAACTCTTTCTGGGATCAACAGCCATTCTCACCCACACTCTCTCCAACATCGAAAGAAAATCCAAATGTCCAGGTCACATTTTTCTGGATCAGGTTTGCAGAACTGGAAATGCCCCAAACCTAATCTATCAAATCAGCAGAGAAAGTTCAGGCTTGGTCATTGCATTAATTATTACTTATTCCTGATTTGCCATTTAGTATTTGAAACTGTAATCATGTTTTTTTCCAACTGCTACACTATTTTCGTAAATCAGGTCAGGAACCTCTGAAGCCAAGTGGTAAATCTGGCAGCTAATTGCAATTACTTCTCCACCTCCTGATGCTGCCTACCTTGCAGCCTCCTGCTTGTCTAAATTGCAATTACTCGACAGGCCTTCCATTCCCCAAGGTAAACTACAGAAAGATAGCTACTCAAATAAAAACAAAATACTGTGGATACTGGAAATTTGAAACAAACATAGAAAATGCTGGAGAAACTCAGCAGGTCTGGCAGCATCTGTGGAGAGAGAAACAGTGTTAATGTTTCAAGTTTAGTATGACTTCTTTTCAAAACTTGTTCTCGCTTGTTTGGAAGATGCATCATACTACCCCAACCCTAAACTTAACCCTAATCCTAAACCTAACCATAACCTCAAGCCTAACTCTGTTTCTGTCTCCACGGATGCTGCCAGACCAGCTGAGTTTCTCAAGTCTTCTCTGTTGCTGTTGAAGGAGAGACGCTCCAGCAGGATTTGACGATTTATGAACGAGCTCAGATTTATTAAAGTCGGCTGTAATAATTTGGAGTAAGAAGGGTAAAAATCTCAAAATAAAACACCTGTAATCTGAAATTGTAAAGAAACTCAACATACACATCATTGGCTAGGCACACAAAGTAACTTGGATGCTTGGGATAGCGTCCCTTCCAGTGACCACAAAGTGGTGGTTTGTTCTATTGTATTCTCTACTGTGAGGCAAAGTAACATAAATAGACCTGCTAATTACCATATTGCTCGGGGGCATTTATATCCATGCTTTTTCAGGCTTCTATTATTGGTCAATGGAAGGACATGCTGAGATGATTTCTCTATGAAATCTTAATTTTGTACATATCTGCTTTGTTTGAGAAAAAAAGACAAATAGTTCAGTCTTCTGAGGTCTGTAAGAAGATATCAATAGTCAAAGAAGAACCACATCTGTGCAATTCATTTTAGCCATTCAGCACAGACTCCCAGGTCTTTCTGTGCTTTTGTTGACCACTAGGGACCATTTTGGGTCAGCTTTGACCTTGTTACAATTAATACCAGCTGTATCCTGTTGTTGAATTTTTTCAAAACATGATGATTTACGTTATTTCAAATTGCGATGAATTTGAGAACTTTCAGAAATGTAGGTCAAGATTTTACAGACCTCAATGCATCAATTTGCATGGTATTAAAATCGACAGTTTTAAAACCTTAATTAATTTGATGCGATCAAACGTTTTTGAAAAACTCTACATTTAGTTTAAAATCACGCTGTGTCTGTGTACAACTGACACTGAGTTCAGAAATTTCCACATAGGTCTCCCTCTGGTTGTGGGGCCATTGGGAAATTTACCAGGAGATGATGACAGCAGGTCATTAGCTTGAATTACTACAGTCCATGCAATGGGATGGTCAATTGACTAATAATCCAGAGGTCATGTAATGATCTGGGGATAGGGATTTGAATCCAATTACAGCAGTGGGTGAAATTTAAAGTTTAAAATAAAACTGGAATTAAAAAGGGCACAAAATCATTGGCTATTGTCATAAATAACCATTTGGTTCATTAATGTCCATGAGGGAAGAAAATCTGACTTATCTAGTTTGGTCTGAATGTGACTCCAGATAGACGACAATGTGGTTGATTCTAAATTACCCTCTGAAGCGGCCTAGTAAGATGTTCAGTTGTATCAATCTGCTATAAAATCTCAAAGGAATGAAACTGGATGGGCCACCTGATATTGTCCTCCGTATTGCAGAAACAACTCTGTCAACCCTGCAAAATCCTTACTAACATCTGGGGCTAGAGCAAAAATTGGGAGAGCTATCTCCAAGATTAGTCAAGCACCAGTCTGATGTAATCATATTCACAGAAGCATACAGATAGGAACATAAGAAATAGGAGCAGGAGTAGGCCATTAGGCCCATTGAGCCAGCTCTGCCATTCAACAAGATAATGGTTGATCTTTCCTACTTACCTGCCTGGTTACCATAACCTTTAATTCCTTTACTGTTAAAACGTCTATCTTTGCCTTAAAAAATATTCAGTGAGGTAGCCTCATCTACTTCACTGGGCAGGGAATTCCACAGATTCACAACCCTTTGAGAGAAGTTCCTCCTCATTTCAGTCCTAAATCTTCTCCCTCTTATTTTGAGGCTATGTCCCTTAGTTTTGGTTTCACCCACCAGTGGAAACAATCTCTCTGTTTCAATCTTTTTCTATTCCTTTCATAATTTTGTGTTTCTATAAGAACCCCCTCTTCTTCTCCCCCTCTCCCCCCGCCATTCTTCTCATTTACAATGAGGTCTACTCAATCTCTTCGCATAAACCAACCCTCTCCACTCCCAAGTCAAACTAATGAACCTCCTCTGCACCTTTTCCAGTGTCAGGTCATCCTTTCTCAAGTAAAGAGATCAAACTGTACACAGTACTCTGTGTGGCTTCATCAGCACCCTATGCAGCTGCAGCATTACCTCCCTATTTTTAAACTCCATTCCTAAAGCAATGAAGGACAATATTTCATTTGCCTTCATAATTACCTGATGCACCTGCAAACCAACTTTTTGTGAATGCATTTATTATGAAATATGATAATTGGAATGGAATTGTTACTACCCTTCTCATTTAGGGGGGCATGGTGGCTCAGTGGTTAGTGACGGTAAAAGATTAACAGAGCTGGTTTAAACTTCCTGAATTAAGGAGGTAGAAATAAGTTAGGTTTCCTGGTGTTAATTATCTTTCAATGATATGTATGAAAAGTATACATAACTGGACATTTGGGTTACGACAGAAATGGTTTCAAATATGATGTCCTCATGTTTGAGTAGTTTTCTGACACTTAAAATGCCTGTGCTCACAAAAGAACTAGAATCACAATTAGACACTCAGGTGTTCAAGTTCACCAATCTTCCCAAAACAGAAAACTAGTGAAACTGGCAGATGAGACATACTGCTCTGACTTGAATACATCAAAAAACAGCATGGGTACAATTCATGGAGCAGCTGAGGTTACCATGAAGGTTGCACCTTCTCAGGCTAGCCGCTTGTCTGAGACATGGTAACCTTTAGGTTAAACTCCCCACCAATTGTCTCTCTCTGAAGAAAGCAGAACTCTGGGATTATGCTTACTTTTCCTTTACTTCAAAATAGAGTTCTAGTGCCTCCATTTCCAAGTGTTAGTCTTTTTCTCTTTGGATGCACAGATTTAGTTTGAAAATGTGGGACATTAATGGTATCCTGACCCTACACCCTCGTGGCAGATTAAAATCACCCCATAATGTGGCTTCAAACTTGCCACAGGGTATTAAATTTCACCCTGGAGTCAGACTTGGAGTCATACAGACATAGAATCATTCAGCACGGAAACAAATTTAGCCCAACTGGCCCATACTGATGTAGTCTTTTGCCTGTGTTTGTCCCATATCCCTCTAAACCTTTCCTATTCATGTACCTGTACAAATGTCTTTTAAATGTTGTTGTAACTGTACCCACCTCTACCACTTCTCTAGCAGCTCATACCATACACACAACCCTCTGTGTAAAAAGATTGCCCCTCAGTTCCCTTTTAAATCTTTCCCATCTCATCTTAAATCTATTGAGGTCCCTTCCTCTCGGGTTGTGCATCAAATCAAACCACTGCTGTCCAACTTGTATACGATCTTCTGTAAAGCACAATGATCCAGTCTGCACTCACCAGTTGCCATCTAACATCAATAATACCTCAGACAGACTGACTTTAACATCCTTACTGCGAGATGAGAATGCTGCCAGCAGAGCTATGCTGATGGAATGCCCACATCACAATGCAGCACTGACTGTGCTGCTCTATCTTTCAGATAAAATGTTAAACTGAGGCACAATTTGTCTGTTTCGTTTTCTGTTTATGGCACCTTGTGATGTGCAAATTGGTTGCAAGACATCACGAGATAGGAACATGCCCTCAAATCAAAAAGCAACCATTAATTGTGCCCTGAAGCTTTAGACCAAGAGCAAGTTTATAAGGACAAGTTCTTCCCTTCATTTCATGTCAAGCATTTATTTGGTGAAACAAAATATCCTCAAGTCATGGACAGATTTGGGTTTTTTTTTCTCCTTTTTGTTATTTCTGTTTGTGTACAAAATTTTGATAAAAATGCAGCTTTGCTCCCCAACCGATTTTATGAAAGTCTGTGGTTAGTATTCAGAGATCTTGCATCCAGGATAAATAATGACCTACCTCAGGACTCATTGACAGAGCAGGAATTCTATTCTGAGAGAACAGGGACCAATAAAGATCCTGCCCAATTCGGGGTCTTTTCCCAAAGTACATTTTAACTAATGAAGAGAGGAAATAAATTGCATCAATTACACAAAATAATACATGCCCAGGGAATACTTTAGATGTAGATGGCATCTCATGACTGTTTGTTTGTGTTGGCACAACCAGCTTCAAAAAGACTTAGGCTCTTCGAGATAAATTGGAATTCTATGGTCCTGGATTATGCATGGAAAATATTACTATTCAGTGAAATTATTTTTAAAAATTGGCTGATTGTATTCTGTGCAAAATGAAGATATAAAGGGTGAATTATGCAGATGTAGCACCTCAAAGATTCAACCAGGGTCAAATACCTATCCTGAATGCAACTTGGCTTAGGTCAAAATCAGCAAGAAATTAAAGGTCCTTTTTTAGATTGGAAAGGGTTTGTTTTACCAATATCATTGTACACTCCATGTTCATTTGGTCTTCATCTGAATATATGCTTTTTGAGATAGAAAATGGATGTGATGAAGAATGTTTAAAACCACATGCTCCTGGTTTAAGAATAAGTTTTTCAGTCTTTTTCAACCCCACCCTAATTGGTTACTAAAACTCCTCCTGCATTCTCTGTGTTATTGCCCTGGCTGTGTAAGATAGAGTGAGCCTGCAAGGAGAAAGCCCACACATTTCCCATGATCTTTCAGTTCCATATTGGTCTCATTAGTGCTCAAAATATATTTGAAGCTATGAATGACCTTCACATCTTCATCACTGGTAGATTTCAGTGCATTGTCCACAAATGATGTTAAACCAGCAGATGCTTTTTCTTGATTTCTCTCCTTTTTTCTATGGAGGCAGGACATTTTTAATTTTTCAACTCCTATAGTGATAAAATTCCTGAATGAAGCTCAATACTTCAAGGAATTTCCAGTGAAGTTTGACACAAGCTCAAGCAACCACACTTCATCTTTCATCCCAGCAATTTTCAGCCTTGTGGGCTTAACATTGAGTTCGCAATTTTAAATTATCGTTTCTGCTTCCACCTCGTTCCATGTGCATTTTCGGTTTTCTGTTTTGATGGCCTTTTTTAATCTTTCAGTGTTGAATTCAGATGGCTGCTATATAGCCATTTGTACCTCACTTGGACACCATCTTTGTCCCTGCACTATAACCATTTCCACTCTCTTTGGGTTTTTGTACCATGAAATCTATTGTTAGTTTTACTTCCCTGCCATCCACCTTATCACAGACCTTCTCCTTTTGCTCGTCATATCCTACCCCTCATGCACTGGCTTAACAGCTGTAGTATTTATATCTTCTTTTATGTTTTACTTCCCTGCCATCCACCTTATCACAGACCTTCTCTTTTGCTCGTCATATCCTACCCCCTCATGCACTGGCTTAACAGCTGTAGTATTTATATCTTCTTTTATCATTGACCTGAAATGCTAACTCCAATTCACTTACCTGATGCTCAGTGATCTGCGTAATTCCAGCATCTTGTCTAACTTTTAGTCACCATTCCTGAACATCAATTCAATTCTTTAAATTTATCCTTTGAATGAAATGATAAACTAAGATCTTGCTTAAATATAATATTTCAGGCTGATGTTAAAAATCCCCTCGTATCACTAAAGTGTAAAGTGGAGCTCTTCTGTTGTTTGACAACTAACATCCTTAAAAATAGATCACCTGGTTATTTGTGGGGTATAATTGTAATGTTGACCTTTCCATGAAGAGCAATCACTGCATTTCAAAAATAAATCCTTGGTAGCTGCGTATTAATACACATTTTTAAAAAAATCATGTTCTGTACTGAGTTAACTGATCACTTGTGCAGCATTTTGCAGGACAGCTAAATTGGTTCCAACTGACTTGGCTGAGGGAAGAATACAACAGCCAAGACTCCTGTTTGTAATTACTATCCAATGACTCACCATGTGGTTGTCAGGTGTACTGGGCTCTATTGTGATACCCCCTACAAATTACAGTCTGGCAATACTCACTATCCACATTTACACAAGACAAATGACAAATTTGAGGTGCTGGAGAGGTGCCAGTACATGTCAAGTTGTACTACCATTTTAAAAAAAAAAGTGGAAAATTAGCACGTAAATATTCCTCTCTTCATTGGAAACCAGGATGAGGAGGTGCTGGTGTTGGACTGGACAAAGTTTAAAAATCACTTTTTTAACACCAGGTTATAGTCCAAAAGATTTATTTGGAAGTACTACCTTTCAGACCGCTGCTCTTTCATCAGGTAGCTGTGGAGCAGAAACATAAGACACATAATTTATAGCAAAAAAATCAGTGTCCTGCAACTTAAACGATATATTGAACAAACCACAAACTTCACTGTCCAGTACTACCTGGGAGCAGAGAAACTACACCATGTTCTTCGCAGCCTGCAATACATGATTGAGGATGAGCACCTCACCAAGACCTTCTTTACGACTACACTTCTCGCCTTTGAACAACCGGCAAACCTTAAACAGACTATAGTGCACAGCAAACTAATCTAGCCTTCATGACAACATCGACCACAACAATGTACAATCCTTATATGTGGAGACACCACCCACTATGTACGCGACAGGTACTCGTGTGACCCGGCCAACGTTGTCTATCTCATATGCTGTGGGTAAGGATGCCCTGAGGCATGGCACATTGGCGAGACCAAGCAGACGCTACAACAACAGATGAATGGACACTGTGCAATAATCACTAGACAGGGATGTTCCTTCCCAGTCGGGGAACACTTCAGCGGTCAGGGACATTTAGCCTCCAGCCTTCGGGTGACCATCCTCCAAGGTGAACTTTGGGACAGGTAAAACGCAGAATGTTCGAGCAGAGGCTGATAGCCAAGTTCAGTATGCATGAGGATAGCCTCAATTGGGACCTTGGGTTCATATCACACTACACTATACACTGTTACAACACAGACACATGCAAGCAGACACTCTCACAGACCCTCTCTCATATATATGCACTCTCAGACGCACACAAATATACATCTCCCACACTCGCGCACAGGTCTCACAGGCTTATACTCCATCACACTCACTCACACAGTCTACCAAACATGCGTACATACAAACATACATTATCTCGTGCACACTCACGCTCCACTCTCTCTGTCACATGTATGCACACACACACACACAGGCCTATGGGTTGAATTTGCATTTGCAGAATTGTGTTTGCAGATACATTCTATTTTGCTCAAAAAGCACACAATCTGCAGGCAGTCAATGCAGACAGTCAATCTTTTATAAATTCCTACTTTAGAAGTAGAACAAGTCTGATTCAACACTGGGATACAGGCAGACTCTAATCTCTCACCTTCAATACATTGTCTTAGCTGAGCTATCACTTTTTTAAAATAAAACCTTAAATTACCTCGAATGTGACTTTAAAGAAGTTCTGGAATTTACATTTACATTTATGAACAGAAACCCATTCTAATAGATGAAAGACTGAATGGCAATCTAGGTTTGTTCAATATATTGTTTCAGATGTATGAAATTTTGATCTTTTGTTGTAAATTCTGTGTCTAATGATCCTGCTCCACAGCTATCTAGTGAAGGAGCAGTGCTCCAAAAGCTAGTACTTCCAAATAAACCTGTTGGACTACAACCTGGTTTTTTTTTTTAAGATTACATTACAGTGTGGAAACAGGCCCTTCGGCCCAACAAGTCCACACCGACCCGCCGAAGCACAACCCACCCATACCCCTACATTTACCCCTTACCTAACACTATGGGCAATTTAGCATGGCCAATTCACCTGACCTGCACATCTTTGGACTGTGGGAGGAAACCGGAGCACCCGGAGGAAACCCACGCAGACACTGGGAGAACGTGCAAACTCCACACCGTCAGTCACCTGAGGTGGGAATTGAACCCGGGTCTCCGGCGCTGTGAGGCAGCAGTGCTAACCACTGTGCCACCGTGCCGCCCACATAGAAAGTTGCATGATTTTTAACTTTCTTCATTAGACACAGCCTTGACAGGTGAGAAGTGAATTGAAAGAGATTACGTATCAATATGTGACAGTCTGTACATTAAATAAATTGTACTGGTCAATGTCAGGCAGATAAGAGTGAGAAAGATCATAATGAGTTTCTGTTTTCTATCATGATCCACCACCCTTTGCTGGAATTGTAAGAATGCAAAGTTAAGAAAAGCTCATCTTGGGCCTGTTAGTGGTATACAGTACATTATCTTCTAACATTCAGAAGAGAATTGAAGAAGGTGAATACTGTTCTTCCATGCACAAAATTGAAATCTTTAAATTGTCAAAAATAAATTTAAATTTGTTTGAAAAGATATAGATAACTGATCGTTGCTGAGCATTTTGGGAACAAAATGTTTAGAATATGACCAAAAAATGTAATTTAGTTCACACAATGTGTGTTTTCTGTTAAACTTGCTGAAAAGTCAAGACCTCCATCTTGGCAGGAATATTTTATTTTGAGAAGATATTTATTGGCATTTAGACAAAAGGCAGTGTCCAATATATTGAGTGCTGGAAATGAAGGTTAGAGCCCTGCTGAATCTCAAAATAACACTAACCTTCCCTGCTTTGGGAAAAATTATGCTCTAATATTGTTCCATGAAGTCAAGCATTTTAATGAACTGTTGTGGCTTGATTGCGCAAGAGAAGATCTCATTCATGCCTCACTGATATGGATAACAAGATAGCATCTACTATTTCCCTCCATTTACCTGTCTGCAGAAAACTATTATCTTGGGTTCTCTTCTCTGGCTTCCTACCAGACTCGCCTGACTTCTGCACTGGCCTTGGTGGATGAGACTGGATCTTGTACATATAATTAACACCTAAGATTTAAAATGCCCTTGCCTCCAGTTAAATTGATTAATTTGTTGCACAGCTTTTATTTTCAAAATTGCTATTAAAGGATATTTTTGGTTTTGTCAGATTTTGTAATGCTCCTGTGAAGAAGCTGGCAAATTTGATTACTTCTAAGGTGCCATAAAAATGCAGATCATAATTGTAGCTGTGCTTCATCCTGTGTACACATTTCTAAATTCAGGAGGGATCTAGTGATGCACTGCTGTATGTAATGGATGGAAAAAATTATGCAAGTACAATAATTTGAGTTTGTTCCATTAATGTTACATAAAATAGTTTTTAGTAATTAACCTACAGGAGCAGGAAATGAACATTTATTGGAATGATGATTGCGTAATTTCTATGCAAGCTCTGCTCACGCAGATATTTGGTGGTGAGCTGCAGTGCTAGAGAACAATTAGTGTAGACCAGTAACCCAACATTGCCTTATTAATAAGCAGTTTGCAATTCTCCTAGGCAATGGAGAGAAACTACCAGATAAAATTTGTTGGCATGAAAGTCTAAGCAGGTACCTGGCAGCTACAAATCACAGGCACTTCATCTGAGTGTCTGTCACGGCCTGCATTCCATAACATTTTAGGGCATGTTGCATGGGTGCTGAATGCCTGCATTCGCCATCCATGGAGGTTTGTATTGGCAATGCACCAGTCTCATCACATCCTCAGGGTATTTTTGGGACTCACTTTTAATGTGGTTATCCACTTCAATATTGTACTTTGAGATTGCCCCCACCTTACATTGCTCATGCACAGAAGGAATGTTTTCTTAGCATTCACTTTGTGCTTACTTGCATGCTCTCAACATCTTTATCTTGCCTTGCCTTACTTTTAGTTCAGACCAATGGTCAGGCAGCTGGTCAGGCTTGGTAGCAATGAAAAGTCAGGACTATGGTCATTCTGCGGGCTGGCTCTTCTTCTGTGAGATGCCCCGAGTGAGTGAGTAGGAAGCACAGAGGGCAAGAGGGTTAGTATATGAGGGAATTTGGTGGGTGAAAGCAGTTGAGGGAAGGTGCTACATGCTTAATATGGTAAGCAAAGGAGAACTGCGTGTGATAACTTGCTCAAAGGAGTCCCTTGAAGTAACTTATTGAAATTATTACTTAGCTGATTTATGGCAAAATTCATTCCAGTATATTAGCTTGAGTTGATAAGTTGCATATGGTTACCACCTCTTACTGTGTCTAACTTAGAAAGTTTCGATAGCATCAGTTTCCATTGGGTAGTTAAATCCTGGAATTGATAAAATTAATTGAAGTATTTATTCTTATGAGTGGCACATGCTAATTATTTACAGCCAACTTTCTGTTGTAGCATTTTATACTTGAGAATGCTGGAAGTAAGTCCTGAAAGATATACCAAATCTCTGACCCATTGCTCATATTAATGCCTTTTGTTCCAGGAATTGCAGCACAATTTTTAACACACAAACAATTATTTCAAAATCTCTTTAAATACATGTATTTTAATGGATTAAATGCAATGCACCAAATAATTCCATAATTCCAAGGTATTTAGAAGGTAAATAGTTCAACGATTATCATTTATTCCTTACTATATTTTTATGGTTTAAATCTGCTGATTAAAAGAGAAGGCTTTTGTGTTGAACATCCTAAAGTATTTCTCCACAGTAGTCACTGAGACACAATTTAGCTCTGAACACACTCTTATGTGTAAAACTGACTGTTATCACAAGTTTTCCTTGGAGATTTGTAATCACCGTTTGAGGTTATCACTAATAATGTTCCCTATGTTGGCATTAAGTTGTAGCTTTTTTCCTCAAGTATTCATTTAGGTGGTGATATGAGGAAATGGTTCAGTTTTAATGACAGGCATCAAGAGTCATTATAGATCATTCACAAAATACAGGTAGATGCAGAGTAAGGTTGCCTTACACCACCTCAATCAGTTATTTCAGTTTCTATCTCAACGGTACATTGTATTGCATCTGTATAGTGTTGTATTTCTATTTCCCACACCTATCATCCTTAGACTTCTAAGCTATATGCAAATTTAATGCTGAACTGGGACAGGTTTGTGCTGTAAACACATACATTTAGGTTTTAAATGGGAATACAGGAAGCAGTTATAATAAGCTACTTGGCACAAGAGCCAGGAGGGAGATAGGGATAAAATGAGAGAAAGCAAGTTGTTATGAGCGCGATTTTTGGTGCCTGAATAGACTATGAAATATTGGAGCAGAATTAGGCCATTCGATCATGAGCAGGGTTGAAATCACCCGGGTCCCTGCAATCAACCTCAGTAACTGTGGATCGATCTTACAAAATTTGTGCCAATCCCAGTGCTTCACACACATTTTCCCTCCCAGGTGAGACAGCCAGCTCATTTTACTTTTTTAGAGTAGATTTCCTACAGTGTGAAACAGGCCCTTCAGCCCAACCATTCCACACTGACCCTCCGAAGAGTAACTCACCCAGACCCATTTCCCTCTGACTAATGCACCTAACACTATGGGCAATTTAAGATGGCCGATTCACCTGGCCTGCATATCTTTGGACTGTGGGAGGAAACCAAAGCACCCGGAGGAAACCCACGCAGACACACGGAGAATGTGCAAACTTCACACAGACAGTCGCGTGAGGCTGGAATCGAACCTGGGACCCTGGCACTGTGAGGCAGCAGTGCTAACCACTGAGCCACGGTGCCACCCATAATACATTGCACGAGTGGTGACTGTCCTCCTCTTTAACCTCCCAGCCTGTAACAGGCCCATTTTAGAAAGTGCTTTCAGAAGCCTTCAAGGAAAGCTCTACAGACTCTCAATGATCTGCCAAACCCAATTTGCAAATCACTGCTTAATGCTGTGAGGGTATGCGATGGTGAGTAATTGAGGTGGAAATCATAGATTAGTGTAACTGTCTGTGGTCTCCATTCACTAGATACTTTGCAAAGCCGTATCTAGTAAAAACAGAAAAACTCAGTAAAAACTCAGCAGGTCTGGCGGGCATCAGTGGGGAGGAGTAGAGAGATCTGGCATCTCCGCTTGCCCAACTCCTGTCTCTCTTCATATCAATTTTTTATTTGGAATTGTGTCAGAGCTGCTTCCACAATGCCTCCTAACTCTGTCTGCAACTTAGGCTGCCGTGGTACTTATGATCATGTCCAGGAGCAGATTTGAGTGATGCCTGGCCACAGGGAACATGAAGATTGTAGAATACATAAAGCAAAGTCTGTTCAACCAAACTATTGTTACTCATAACACACAGCTTAAAATGCTTCCCACACCACCTCCCTCAATCTAAATCTTAATCCCATCAGAAACTGTTAGAGAAACAGTTCCATGTTCCAATGGGTTTCATTCATGACCTGATCTGCCATGGGATATCACCAGAGCTGGTGTTCAGCACTGATCCTTCAAGATATTTTCTAACCAACCTGTTCAGAGATATTATTAAACACATTTATTGGTCAGTACGTAGGAGTTGGGAGGTCATGTCACAGCTGTACAGGATGTTGGTTTGGCTACTATTGGAATATTGTGTGCAATTCTGGTCTCGCTGCTTTAGGAAGGATGTTGTGAAACTTGAAAGGGTTCAGAAAAGATTTAGAAGGATGTTGCCAGTGTTGGAGGACTTGAGCTAGAGGTCGAGGTCGAATAGGCTGTGGCTGTTCTCCCCAGAGGCTGAGGGGTGACCTTATAGAGGTTTGTAAAATCATGAGGGGCGTGGATAGGAAAAGTAGACAAGGACTTTTCCCAGGGTTGGGGGAGCCCAGAGCTAGAGGGCACAGGTTTAAGGTGAAAGGGGAAGTATTTAAAAGGGACCTAAGGGGCAACTTTTCCATGCAGAGGATGGTGCATGTATGGAATGAACTGCTAGAGGAAGTGGTGGAAGGTGGTACAATTATAACATTTAAAAGGCATCTGGATAGGCATATGAATAGGAAGGGTTTAGAGGGATATGGGCTAAATGCTGGCAAAAGGGACTAGCTTTATTCTGGTTAGCATGGACAAGTTGGACTGAAGGGTCTGTTTCCATACTGTACATCTCTATGACAGTATGACTTCTGGAGCAGGTGGGACTTGAACCTAAGCCTTCTGATTCCAGGGTGGGGCTGCTATCAATATTGAAAAATTTCACCACACATGGACATGATGGGCTTAATAGCCTCTTTCCCTTCGTATCACTGTCCCCGTTAATCTCCAATGACTACATTTTTATTCACTCATGGGCTGTGGGTGTCACTGGCTGGGCCAGCATCTATTGCCCATCTCTAATTGCCCAGTAGGCAGATAAGTGTCAACCATCTGTTGCCTCTAATCCACATAGTTGATTGGTATCAGGAGGTAAGGAATGCTGTTAGTAAGTGGACCTATTCCAATATCTAGTTAGCAGTGAAACTAGCTAGAAACTATCAGATCTTTACAAATTATGAATCTTGATTTTGTGGCTCTCTAACACTAACCAACTGCTCCTGACCACACTGTCTAAACAGAGAGGTCTTTCTAGCAGCAGCTTAGGTTAGTATATATTTTACTGGGAGTGTACTGTGCTTGGAGAATTGTTGCAAATGTCTCATTGATTTGATTGAATATTCATAAGAGTGACATGTATACATTATATCATTCTGGACTATATTCCTGGACCAATGAATGACGGAAAAATCTGCTAACTATATATTCAACTGAATTGATACGGAATCTGTCAGGAAGCTGTTTCACAATATAGTTGACAAGGTTCACATGTTATGAAAACAGGAAGGTGTTGTCTTCTTTTCTCATAATAAATGACCTGCTAACAGTCTGCTGAAGTTGCAATTTCTAAGCCATTGAGTTCATTTAAAAAGAAAGAAAACGCAGGAATAAACACAGGCTGCCTCCCAGTTTAAATCAATGGTACGTTTCACCCCAAAGTGTGTGCATTTACTGAATTAGAGTTTGAATTAGAACTGCATTACATTGGCCATATTCTTGAGCTAGCTCAGAAAATAATTATGGTAACAGCATGTTGTTGTTTAAGAAGTTCACTGCTGGCACAAGGTCAAAAGTGGGAAAATGGGATATAAAACCACAGATGGTTTATAAACTTTAGAGAAGTTTGTATAGCTATAGCATACTGTGCAATACTGAAGCCAAACTGTGACCTCAAAGAATGATTGATTTATTTTGGTACCTTTTCAGAAATGTTTCAATTAGTCACTCCTCTGTAACAATACAATGTTCTAATTTGTTTGATGGTCTCTGACTGTGTGTACAGTAATTTGGGTGACAACAACGAACATCCCCAATCCTGAAGATATTGACGTAATAACAGATCAGAACCCCAAAGTATTTATAGATGTATTAAACTTGTAAGTTTCAACATGTGTCTTTTCGTGATGACAAAAGATGACTGCAGAGTAAATTCAGTGATGTCTGGCAGAGTCCTGTGTGCTGCCATGGAACACCAGAACAGAATCAGGGAAACTTCAAACTGAAAGACTAAAAATAAACAGATAATGAGGGACTGGATACTTTCCATCTTCTGCTGGCATGTATGTATTTTGCCCTTCCAAGGATTTTTAAAAACAGCATTAAAAACCAACTAGGTGAAAGTGGGTACTACAGATGCTGGAGATTAGAATCAAGATTAGAATAGTCCTGATGAAGGGCTTTTGGCCAAAACATTGATTTTTTTTTTTCCCTCTTTTCCGATGCTGCCTGACCTGTTGTGCTTTTCCAGCACTACTCTAATCTTGACTTAAAAACCTACTGCAATTCCTAGTCTAAGTGTGTTTGTGACCTGATATACTAGTAAGTGCTGTGGAGCTCACAGTTTGAGAACCTTTACTAAACAACCATGCAGCACAGGTAAAAGAAGTGTTTTGCTCTGAGTGTTGCCTGATAGCCACCACTGAAAGGAACCAAACACAAGAATTTCAATTAACCTGCAAAATCAATACTCTCAAAAATGACCACTAAGCTACAAGGCACATTACTAACATGATCCAATAGTATGGCCACATCATTCTACAATCTACTCTTAACGAACAACTTGGATTTACCCGTATATCCTTTTAATTTTAAGCTTTGTTGGGACTCACTACTTATACCTAACCTATCTGTTATTATTCATTTTCAAATTTAATTACAAATTAATTCACTTTTTTGTGAAGAAAGTCATATTGAATTGGTTCCTTATCAAAACATAAGTTCATTTTCTGAGAGAAAGGCATCCATAAAAGGAGACAATGGTGTAATGATGATTTCACTGTCCTAGTAAACCAGGGAATCAGGTAATATGCTGGGGCCATTGGTTCAACTTCACCATAGTGGAATTAGAACTCAATAAAATCTTGAATTAAAAGACAACTACAAAGCCATTGTCAATTGTCACTAACTGGAAGAAAACCTGCTGGTCTGGCTTGCACATGGCTTCAGAACCTACAGAAATCTAGTTGACTCTGAAATGGCTTAGCAAGCTATTCAGTTGCATCAAACTGGAAACTAGTTACAATGAAACAGAAAAGGCAATCAGGCATTGACTAAGGCACCAGAGAGGCTAATGGCAAACTCAGCCCTGTTGCCCTTACAATGTCCTTCTTACCAACATCTGAGCGGTAATAGCAAAATTAGTTTCACAGATTAGTCAAGCAACTGCCTGACATAGTCATACTCATAAGATCTTACAGTCTGAAATACACCAGCCAGAGTACTGTATACAGTTCTGGGTGTCATTCTATAAGAAGGATTAGAATGCATTGGCAAGTTGCGGAAGAGTTTATGAAAATAGTTTCAGGGGCCTGACACTTCAACCATGAAGAAATGTGAAGGTGAAGATTCATCATGAAGGTGGCTGGTTTTCCTTGGAGAGGAGAAGATTGAGAGGATTTGATAGAAGTTTTCAAAACTTGAGGTTTCAGCACAGCATGAATAGGGAGAAACCTTTTCCACTATAAACAGATAAGGAATCAGAGAGCACGGTTTAAACATACTTTGCAAAGAAAGCAAAGGCAATGTGAGAAACAACTTTTTCATATAGTGAGTGGCTGGAGTCTGGAATGCACCAGCTAGAAATGTAGTTGAAGCAGATTCAATTGAAGCATTCACCGGAGTATTAGATAAATGTTTAAATAGAAACAATGTGCAAAAGGCAGGAGATTGACACTGATTGCAATGACCAGACAGCCAATGCAGATACAATGGGCTGAATGGCCTACTCTGCACCATATCAATTCTGTGGTTGTGGTAAAGGAACCCACAAATGGGAAAAATATACTTGACTTCATAACCACAAATCTGCCAAGTATTGACAGAAGTGGCACTACACAGTCATTGTGGAGCAAAGTCTCACCTTCACATTGATAACACATTACGTTATGATATATGGCACTAGCACTATGTTAAATGCGAGAGACTTTGAACAAGCCAAACAACTCAAGACAGGGTGTCCAGGAGGGTCATCATCAGCAGCAGAGTTACTTTGACACAGTGGTACTTTGACATAGTTAGGCACCTCATGGCCTTGCATGCTGCCATCTATACCATTAGGTGATCAGCCCAAGCCAATTCAATTCACTCAACATGACATCAAGAAATGGCTGAAGATATTGAGTTCTTTAAAACTGAGACCTAACAACATTCTGGATACAGTTCTGAAGACCTGTTCTTCAGAACATGCTACACCCCTAGCCAAGCTGTTCCAGTACAGATAATGCATTAGCATCTACCTGACAATATGGAACATTGCCTAGATGGGACCTGTGCTCAAAAAAGCCGGACAAATCTAACCTGGCTAATTACCACCCTATTAGTCCACTCTCAACCATCAATGAAGTTAGGTGTCATCAACAGTGCTATCTTAGATTGGAAGTAGGGACATTGTACAATCATCAGTAAATGTTCAGCGCTCCTCACGATTCATCAAATCCTGAAGCAGTCCATTTCCAAATGCAGTAAGACTTGGGCAATCACTCGGTTTAAGATCAGGAGCAGCAAGTAATATTTGCACCACACACGTTCCAGGCAATGACCATCTCCAACAATAAAAAGTCAAACCACTGCCTCTTGACATTTAATTTCATTACCATCACTGAGTCCCCTACTCTCAACATCCTGGGATTATCATTGACCAGAAACTGAACTGGACAAGCAATTTGAATACTATGATTGCACGAATAGTTTAGGCTCAGAACCCATCAATGAGTAACTCACCTTTTTAAAGGGTTATGGAGATAATGTGGATAAAAGGCATTGAAAAATGTTCAACCAGTATTAAATAATGGAGCAGGTTCAATTGGCTAGATGGCCTACTCCTTTTCAATGGTGATTTCCAACATCTGCAGTCCTCACCTTTTACTACTGCTTTTCCTGTGTTCCTTCTGATCCCCTAAAGTTTGTCCACCATCTACAAGCCACAAGTCAGGAGTATAGTGGAATATTTCTCACTTGTGTGGATGAGTGCAGCTCCAACAACACTCAAGAAGCTCAACCTGTTTCAGGACAAGGAAGCACTGTATCCACAAACATTCACTGCTTCCCTACAGCAACAAATATCTGACCGTGTAATCACTGAGTTGTTTCATACAGTCACATTGAATCCTGGTTCCAGAAACCAGAAGTGTGCACAAAACTCAGGTCATTGTGCATTTTCCATAATTCCCTACAAAAGTGCAATAGTCTCTGCCTCGACTACTCGATATGGCCAATAAGTTCGTATGTATTAAATAAATTTGTACATTTATACAACTAAAAATGAATTCTTAAGAAAATCTCTGCAACCTGCATTTTATTTTACTCACTAAATGAGAATTTTAAATTGATGTTAGTCTGCCAGCCTCATTTATTGCAAATGTCTTTCGTCTCATAAAATGCAGATTGTGAGTGGGAGCTTTCTGGGAGGGATCAAGGTTTGTCAGTTGGGGAAGGCAATTGAAAGGGGTCATAGAGTCAGAGGTCTACAGCACAGACAAAGGCCCTTCAGCCCATTTAGTCTGCATGGATCAAGAACAAAAACCTAATTATTCCAATTGCATTTTCTAGTACTTGGCCGATTTTGTCTAGGCATCACCAGCATCTTCAATGTTATGAGGGTTTCTGTCTCTACTACCCTTTTATAGGCAATGAGTTCCAGATTCCCACTACTGTCTGGGTGAAAAAAATGTTTCCTCACATCCTTTCTAAACCTCTTGTCACTCACCTTAAATCTACATCCCCTGGTCGTTAATCTCTCATCAAGGTAAAAATTCCTTTCTGTTTACCCAATTTTGCCTTCATAATCTTAAACATTTCATTCATGACCCCCTCAGTCTCCTCTGCTCTAAGGAAAACAGCCCATGTCTGTCCAATCTCTCTTCGTAACTAAAACTCCCCAGCCCAGGCAATATCCTGGTAAATCTCTTTTGTATCTTCTCCAGTGCAATTGTATCCTCCTTTAATGTAGTAGGTGGTGGTTAGCAGCATCTTGCAGATTTAACATGGAAACATTTGCTTCTCTTTGTGGCCTTGACAAGTAAAAACATTAAAATCAATCGTTCCAATGGCAATCTCTAGCAAACCCTCCAAGGTGCGATTGTTTTGACTACAAAGTATTTGACCACAATTGTGCATTACCAATAGGTAGTTCTTCCTAGGCATTTTTTTTTAATCAAATCATTCTCTGAGCTAAGGAGCGATGTCACATTTCATTGATTTGGGCTGTCCAAAAAGGGACCCATAAGCATACACTATTGGTGATCATCTTTAAAGTAAACATATTTTCTAAATGTTTACCTTTACAGCATCTTGACATCTGTAGTCCATTACAAAGTTCTTTTATACAAATATTCTTCATATTGTATTGAAAATGTTCTTTCAAAATAGCTATTGCATCCAAAATGTGCAGATTATCTGACACATCGATTAAATTACCGAGGATAGCCATATCAGTTTCAGTTGTTTCTTAGGTTCTTACAAACTGATTACTCTCCCTGAAGACTTTTAATTCAACATTGAAAAATATATGTAAATACAGGAATGAGAAAATGTTACTTGACACACAATACTCATGTGCTTATGTGCATGTAGACCGCTGTATATTTTTTTTTCTGTTTCCTGTCACTCTCCCAAATCATTTAGATCCAATGAGTTTGGGGAGTGGAGTGAGTGGGTTGGTGGGGGGAGGGGAGGATAGGACAAATTTATCACTGTGGTCTCTGATGTCCGACCATGCCTAGAATTGTAGTTCACCGCTTTCAAATGTATACAGTACCCACTATAATCTGGCAAGATGCCACTTGAGTATATTAATAAGTGGGATGGGGGAGGGGATGTGATGTTTCTTTTCATATCCTGCTGCCAAATTTCTACCATTTGCTGGAACAAAATCAATTTAATTTTCCTAAAAGCTACAACTCAACTGTGTTTATCATGTCACAGGTTTGAAGACAAGGGTGAACATTTTGAATTGAAGGAGAAGGCACAGCAGCAGGCTGAATTAGCCAGTCAGTGATGATGAATGTACGTATACGAGAGAGACTTAATGTGGAATAGCGTTTAGGCTGCCATGTTTTACATAAACTGGGATTTATAGAAAACAATGTGAGTGATCAAATCTGGATGTGTCTGAGGCAAAGGGGTGGAGGTTCAGCCTAGAGGTAGATCAGGTTAAGACTTGAGAGAAGAAGGGGTTAAATTGGAGGACAAACTGAGCAATCGTCATTGACTACATACACTGCCCAAATAACTTACCTATAGTACAGTGTTGGGTATATAGGTTAGTTTGATCTTAGAGTAGGATAAAAGGTTGGCACAACATTGAGGGCCGAAGGACCTATACTGTGCTGTATTGCTGTACGTTCAAAGGGCTGCAGAGGTTGCTGCAATATGCTGTGAAATGGAAACGGAATTAGCATGAGGTGTATAATTGCATGCCATCTGTTTTTGCTACTGAAGTTGAAGTTGAATTTCAGCCAGCCTTGAGTTTTTTAAATTAATGCTATGTAGGCATGGCTGGATCTTAAGGCCAGTATTTGCTGCCCATGTATACTTGCCCATGAAGGTGCTGCTGTGCCAGGTCAGAGATCACCATACCAATGCTGGGAGCTGGCCATGCCCTGGTGAGAAGTTGCCATGCTAACGCCAGTCTGCAGCTGCAGGAGGCCGGCAGGTCACCATGACTCGCCGGAAGGCCCGTTGCACCAAGCTGGGAAGCCAATTCAGGAGGCCATTACTGGAGGTCCCTGCAGCAGGATGGGAGGCCGTTACAGGAGGCAGCTGCACCTGACTGGGAGGACCTTATGGGAGGCAGCTGCACCAGGCCAGGAGGCCATTAAGGGAGGCAGTCTAAATTAGAGTTGTGCTGGGAAAGCACAGGAGGTCAGGCAGCATCTGAGGAGCAGGAAAATCGATGTTTCAGGCAAAACCCCTTCATCAGAAATGATGCACCAGGCCATGAGGCTATTAAGGGAAGCAGTTGCACCAGGCCGGGATGCTATTAAAGGAAGCAGTTGCACCAGGCCAGGATGCTATTGAGGGAGGCAGCTACACCAGGCCGGGAATCGTTGCCAGAGGCTGGGAATCATCACTAGAGGCTGTGAGTTGAGAGAAAGAAAAAAGAGAAAAAGAAGAAAACTAAGAAGAGTGAGCAGAGCATCGTACTCTGCTGCTATCTTGGAATCTTTGCTCAGATCCATAGTATCTACTCCCTTTACTATTGCTGTCAGTAGCAGCAGTGTACATCATCTGCAAGAGGCAGAGATTCACCCATGCTTCTTAAGCAGCACCTTCTCAAACCCAAGACCACTTCTATCTAGAAGGACAAGGGCAGCAGACACATGGGAATACGTTCCCCTCTAACCACTCACCATCTGACTTAGAAATAGATCACCATTCCTTCAGGGTTGCTGAATCAAAATAGTAGAATTCCCTCCCTAATGACATTGTGGGTCTACCTATAGTACACGGACTGCAGCAGTTCAAGAAGGCAGCTCACCATTACCTTGTAACTGGGGTAACTAGGGACTACCAACAAATGCTGCCCAGCCAGCAACATCACGTTCCATGAATGAATTTTAAAAAAGACTAAATCATGCAAAGTCATCTCTAATAATTGTGCTACATTGTGAAGAGAAACAGAAGCCAATTTAGACTAATGGATGGCACACCAATCATACATGAACAGAGTGAGAAAGAAATTCTGACAATAAAGATTGGGCAGTAATGTTTAGTGACAACAACCAGCAACAGGATAACCAAGCTGTAAAATAATTCAGCAAAATCGACGTTTCGGGCAAAAGCCCTTCATCAGGAATAAAGGCAGAGAGCCTGAAGCGTGGAGAGATAAGCTAGGGGAGGGTGGGGGTGGGGAGAGCGTAGCATAGAGTACAATGGGTGAGTTGGGGAGGAGATGAAGGTGATAGGTCAGGGAGGAGAGG
>NC_057724.1:56640620-56660363 GCF_004010195.1 Chiloscyllium plagiosum
GCCTTCCGCAAAGACCGTTCCCTCCGTGACTACCTGGTCAGGTCCACGTCCCCCTACGACCCACCCTCACATCCTGGCACTTTCCCCTGCCACCGCAGGAACTGTAAAACCTGTGCCCACACCACCTCCCTCACCTCTATCCAAGGCCCTAAAGGAGCCTTCCATATCCATCACAATTTTACCTGCACATCCACTAATATAATTTATTGTATCCGTTGCTCCCGATGCGGTCTCCTCGGATGCTGCCTGAATTGCTGTGCTCTTCCAGCACCATTGATCCAGAATCTGGTTTCCAGCATCTGCAGTCATTGTTTTTACCAAGCTGTAAAATAAGTCTAGCAGAGAAAAATGTGTACTTCTCCAGTATAGTACATGATCATGAGATGGACATGAGTTGTCAAACCTCCAAGGTGAAAAATTGAAGCTTGAAACATTAGTGTTTTGAACATAGTTTTCTCAGTTTGTATAATTATTGAATTGACAGCGCATGCATTTATGAACAACAATGCATATCATGGTCAATGTTTCTTTTAAGGACTTCCTCATGGCATCATCAATGCATTAAAGCATATAATCTATATGGCTTGACACTGTGGCCTCCCAAGCAAAATGTCCCCTCCTCAATTTTCTATTTATGGATAAGATGAAAACTGTTGCTGAGTACAGTAAAACTCTGATCAGTTTAAACACGGTCAAAGCATGGAGAATGATGCAGCAGAGTGAGGGCAATCTACATAAGACTTCCCGTTCACCCCCTTAGTAGGAGTGCCTGGATTACAGCTATAAAGATATGAGAGGCCAGGGCAGTCTCCTGTTTGGGAGATCTATTTGAAGGAGAGGTCCTGATGTCTTTTGACCAATTGAGTCAAAATATGGGTTAACCCGTAGGGACGTCTTCTATTATTTCCAGATCCGGGACTACATACAGAAGAGGACCATGCTCTTGGCTCAGCCCGATAAATCTGATTATAGAGGGAAGAGTGTTTCGTTGCACGGGCATTCTTTCAGTCAGTACTCTCTATCATCCACAGGGACCGGGTGCCTGGAAGATATGGAAAGACTTTACGGACTCTGGAATCAGGAATTGGGAACAAATCTCGTTGGGAGAAGGTGAAAAAAAATTGATTTTCAATAAAACGCAGGCTATGCATCTATAGATTCTCCACAGGGCCCATTTGGCCCCAGAACAACTAGCAAAATTTAAGAAAGGAGCATCCCAAGGTGTTCTAAATGCAAAATAGACACTGCTGTGAACTCTCTCACACTGCTTATGGCTGTGCCTTAAGATCCGTAGGTACTGGGGTGCCATAGCAAATGTATTGGAGAGGATCTTGGGAACAGAAGTTAAGGCTGACCCAGTATTCCTCTTTCTGGAACTGCCGAATCAGCCTTCATCCTCGCTAAATGAGTATGGAAAGAAGCTATTCAACATTCTCTTGTATTGTGCAAGGAAGAACATTATAATGAGTAGGATCTTGGAAACCCCCCCACCCCCCCCCCCCCGGCGTTTATTGGATGGCATAAGTTAATGATGGAGCAAGTCCCCCTGGACTGTCTTATGAATGTGGTGCACCAGAAAATGGAACTATTTTATAAGACGTGGCAACCCCTCTTGAACCACATAGACATGGACTTATCAGGCATACTGATTAGGGCCTTTGTATTGTCATGAAGGCTGGAATCATGGGACCCAGGGAAGGAAGTCTGAGTAAATGAATAAATAAATACAAGTATATTAGTTGATGCTCCCATTGGTGGGAGCCTCAGTGGGGGAGCATCAAGTGATGCAAATTAATTTAAGTTAAATTAAGTTAAGTTAGCTTAGTTCAGTTCAGGTTAATTTAATTTAATTTGCTATGTTTAATTATTTATTGAATTGTAACATGGGAAGATTGTTCTGTATCTCTGCGATAATTTTGGTTTGTAGTAGGTGGTTGTTGTTGTAGCATAAGATTGCTGTATTATCTTTTGTACTTCTATAATTTTGTAAACAAAAAAATGGTTTTATAAAAAAAACCTATGATCTGAAAGTATAAAAGTCTAAGATGCTGCCTAAATGGGGGTCATTTGAAACCTGATATACTACTGGAAGTATACTCCTCAGTTGTAAATTAATAACTTAATGTTAGTCTGAATGTAATGTTCATACATAATAGTTGGAATAAGTGTCCATTGGATTCAGTAACACAATATCCATGTTTAGATTTTTCTGTAACACAATAGCATTACTGTGTGAGGCAAAATATCCTACTGGAGGCAAAAATCACACTAGGATAGATGCATACTAACAACAGCCATCACCTCCTTGATCTGGTAATTAAGGTGAACAGGCAAACTTGGCCTATTTCAACAGTTGTAGTCTTAGGCAAGTTTTCCTGTTACATGGCCTCCCCTAGTTCTAAGATTGGATACCAAAATCAGTTCCAATTTGTCTGAAGTCAGTATTCATGTTAAAATATTTTAGTTGCCTGCTTAGCTTCGTTAAAACTGTTCACTTTCAAAACACGTGGAATGGTCATTTTCTCTGACCCTCCCATACAGAATTTGTTTAATGCTTTTTATATCATTTTACTTCATTTTCACAGGATAAGCAGTGAACAGACTTCACCTGGGTCACTGCCAATGGCACTATGTATCTGGCTGTAAGGAAAGGTGTGAGAAGGCCTGCTGTTGCTAGGTTTTGACACTTTCTCTCTGAAAAAGAGCTCACCCTTCTGTGCATTGGCACAGCTCAGTTGTACAACTTGCCCAAGTTGGTAATTTTAAATCTGAGCCCACTATACTCTGCCTCGATCTCTGAAACACACCAATGTTCTGTGCCATCATTGCCCCTGTTTTAGTAAAACCTTAAGTAATTCCATTGAAATCACTAGAATGTGATAAAAAGCATTGATGTTGAAAATTTAGATCCATTGGAAAGTATTTATCCAGAACTGGTTTTTGTAACTATCGATTCAATGCCAGCTGATTCTGACAGCTATTAAAAGGATCATGAAAACAAAAGAAACAGCACTCATAACCAATCGAATATAAATGTCAAGTACAAAAATGAATTTATGGATTTAAAAAGTTAATACTATAAATAGCAAAAGCTTTTACAGCTTAGTATTGGCATCCAAGTTTGACTCGCTATAGGATAATTCAGTCCATAAATTCAGCTTTTAATTCCTCCAGAGATCTAAATTTCTGATATTTAGATTGTTTTATACAGAAGTGTTTTATGAAAAATAAAGAATGGCCGATTAACTAAGCTGTAAATGTTTTGTTTCAGCTACACTCTGAAGAAGGGTTACCAGCCTTTTGGAGGAAACATTTGTGTCCATTTAAAATGCAGAGAAGCTGCCCGAACCTACAAAACCAAGATAAAATATATTTATATTGTTGAACTAGCCTCTACGAAGGTTTGCAGATGTCTACTACTAATCACGCAGTCACGATATGTGTATCGTGGCAAGGTTACAGACCAGGGATTGAACCTGTTTCATTTAAATTTGTGGGAAACCATCAAATTTATAAAATGCCGTTCCCTAAATCTTAGTCCATTTTCATGGTGCAAGCTGCTGCACCACTCTATTTCTGTAATGCATAAGCAATGCTAATTCCTAGAGGAGGAATGCAGGGAATAGAACAGAACAGCAAATTCTGACAAATAACTTGGAAATTCCTCTTTAATACCTGGGGCAACCAAACCAATGCCAAGAGATCACATTTACACAAGTCACTTAATTAGAAAAAACATACACTATATACTCTTTTCTGCTTCATTGTTTCCGATATTTTGAGGAACACAGGATAAAATGAATCCAGCCAGATTTAAATATCAGAGTTAAGAATTATTAAAACACTTAAGGAGATCTTTCAGCCCATCATGACTGCACCAGCTCTTTGAATAGATAGATATAGCATGTTTTTAACTTTTTGTAATCATTCAACAGATGAAAACGTTAATCCTCTTAATACCAATCTCTGTTTACTGCCTTCCTAACTAGACTATTCCACATGCCTTTGCACAAAATAGTTATGACATTGATACTTGTCCAAACCTTACACTGCTGGCAGCCATAAGTTGTAAGAGTTAAATAATGCCTAACAAAGTATTCTCACGTCATGTAGCTTGAAATAATAGACTTACAAGATATAAATAACATCGAAGGTGATGTAATTACAAAACATGTACCAATTGTGTATTGTACCGATTGTACCTCTAGTTTAGGATTGCTCTCTGTTTCTTTTGAATTCATACAAGTAACAATTGTGCTTGTTTTATAACAGCCTGAAATAGGCGGGTAACTAATTATTCAAGACTACAGCCAAGTACATTAAGGGCATACCATTGAAAAGCTTCCTTAGTGAATTGTTGACAAGCGGGAAAGGGTAGAATCTGTCAAGCAGACCTGTTATCATCATCTGGCTGCCTTAGACTAGTGACTGAATAATCAGCATGTTCCAGTCCACAATATACAACCTAAGTTTCTCATGTGCAGGCTTGAATCTTCTTATTTAATATATCATTAGAAATTTGAAGACACTTTTTCAGAATATGGTTGTTGATTATTGATCTGGCAAAGTGATTCCAGCATGAAGTTTGAGACTATGGTTCTTCTTGCCCATTTCAGTTTGTTTGTGATGAGACAGGAGATTTTGCATGTGACCCTTCCAATCATTGAATTCCTAACTTAATTGTTCTAGGAAATGCTGAGTGGACTTTGGCACTTCCATGCAAAAATAGAAGTAAAACTGGATGTATTATTATTGTAGAGGAGGTATCTTCTTCTTTAACTACGGATGGGCAGTTTTGGATGAAACAAGCAGAGTTTAGGAGTAAAATAAATTAGATAATCCAGGCCTGAACATTCAGGACTTTTAAATATTAAATTGGGTAATATCTGACATGTTAAAATAGGAGACACTGTAGCTAAAACAATTATGAATACTTTGAACTCTACTTCAGGCACTGCGCATGATAAAGTGGTTTTATTGAAAAATGTTGCTGTCAATTTTGTATAGTGAAAATAAAAGATTAAATTGAGCAATCTGTATGGTCTAAAAAGGCAACTGAATACAAGGAAGTGCTTATGAGGTTGTAATGTAATAATGAGAAGATATTACCTGGGAATTACTGTGCTTTAAAATCTCTCCAGAATGATTCTATTATTTCACATATTGCTGTCTGTACTCAACTTCTGTGCTACCTTTGGTGACACTGTCATGCTACCATTTTCCCTCTGAAAGAATGATATCATAATATGATTACTAAAAATGCATTAATGAAATAATTGGCAGTCAATCCTTTGCAATGTCAATCTTCAGCAAGAAGAAGCATATTGGCAATAGCACTAGAGTGTGTAGGAGCATTCAAAAGGGGGAGTAAAAATAATGTAGATGTAGTTGTGAACAGAATAGTTAAGGGGATGGATACTGTTCCGTGCAGTTCACATCAGTAGTCCCAAATGCTGCATTGGCTGCCCAGTGTCAGTGTAAATGTTCTATCCTTGCGAATGGAAAGGAACTTGGAGTGGGAAAGCTTGGACTCAGTTATTGCGAATCCACTTGGATATCAATGACATATGTGGGATTAAGAAAGAGGCTCTGATGAGATCCTGAAAGATGATTCTGAAATACAATTAAGAAAGATACTGCAGTAATCATGGGAGATTTTAATCTTCTTTTAAGTTGCACAAATCAAATTTGCAAAGGGAGACTGGAGAATTAGTTCATAAAGTGACTTTGAGTAATCCAGTTTGGAATGTACAAGGTTATTTATGTATAAGTACTTTGTAATGAGGCAGGATCAATTAATTACCTCATAATAAAGAATCCTCTTGTAAGAGTGGTCATAACATGATTGAACTTCATATTTAGTTTGAGGTTAAGAAAGCTGGGTCTAAAACTAGTGTCTTAAACTTAAAAACAAATTTTAAACATTTTATTCACAGTTATGAATGCTGCTGTCTGGGCTAGCATTTATTGCCTTAAAAACATTGTGGTGAGCTGTCATCTTTGACTAATGCAGGTCATTTGTTGTTGGTAGACCAATAATGCCATTATTGTAAGTGCCAGGATTTTGACCCAGTGATAAGGATAAAGTAATGAAGAATGCGAAGACATAGACAACTAAAGTGGAGTGAGAAAACAGATTGAAAGATAAGATAATGAAAAAAGTAGTGGGAGGGATTTTAAGGAAATTATCAACAAAGAAATATTTCTTTAAAAAAAGACTTTACAAGAAGAATGCATCACCTCACTAAATAAGTTACTAATAGTTCTCAAATTAAAGAAAATGTGTACAATAAAATTTAGCGCTAGGTCAAAAGACTTAAAGAACTGTTAGAAATCATAAAGTGTGACTGAAAAAAAGAGAGAGAATTTAGGCTATGAAATAAATAGCAAGAAATATAAAACAGGGAGTAAAATCATCAATTAGAACTTAAAAGGAAAAGAGTAGCTAAAATGAGAATTGTTCTTTTTAGAGGATGAGAAAGTGGAATTAATAATGGAAACAAACTCTGGACAAATATTTTACATATATAATCATCTGTGATCAATGTGTCATGTGTGTGAGGTGCATATCTTTGCATACTCTCAAAATAGTTATCCCAGATAATAGATAATCTTAGCAGCAATTTGTTTAATGAATTCTATAATAAAGGAGGTTATTTAATAGCTTACTCTGGCCCTGGAGGTTTAGAAATGTGACATCATTATCATATATTCTAAAATGAGTTACTGATGTAGCAAAATACAAGGAAAGGAATCTTCCAGCCTTGCCTGGAACTTTTAGAAAGACAGCATCAGAACTTAATTAGCGAAGAATAAGAGTATTATTATTCTAGAAGCAGGTTAAAGGTACATTATTAAGTTCATAGAAACTTTCAGACAGGTCAGTTTCCTGACCTCTTTGTATTCAGTAGCATGCCAGAAATGCTCATTAAAACTCCATCTGCTGTAATTACATTGATTAGGTACCATTTTATAAAGTTGAAATGAGAAACAGGTCGCCACAAACCTGACTCAATGTACTAAATGTGGACCTGATTCCTCCAAGCCCTGACGAGTCTAATATTTAAAAATAGCAAACACTTAGTCTCTGAAGTGAAGACTGATCATGTTGAGCAGCTCATCAAAGTTTACAGTCGGAGGAGGTCAGGCTTCCACATTCCAATAACAGATTATAATGTTAGAGTGTAGGGTGAATGGATCCAGTAGCTGACCAATCATAAAACACTATACATACTGCAAACCTGAGCAGGGTAAGCAAGCCTGACTCCAAAAGAGGATCAACTTAAACGGGGTAATACATTAAATGGAGATGCAGCATAAAAGGAGGCTGAGAAGCATAGATTGAGGCAGAGGTTGGGTAGCTGTAAAGGAATGCAACTATTTCAACTTAAATGGTTTGATCTTTGAGAATGGAGGGAGATGAAGATGGGTGAGTTACACTGATGGAAGAATTCGGGGCAAGGAGGGATGGGAGCTGGATATCGAGATTTGGGTCATGATGGGGTAGCATGGTGAGTTTGGGAGGGAGAAAGAGAAACCGGAGTGGGACTGAATGGGAGGGGTGTAAGGGTAAGGCAGGGGATTGTGAAGTCAATGGGAGTTGATTGAGGGTAAGAGAAGAAATGTCCAGGAACTATACAGAGGTCAAGACTAACAGGGTGTGATTGAGCCAAGACAGAAGAGGAGGGAGAGGAAATGACTTATCACTTAATATCCTCTCTCAAGAAGGGCAGCAAAGATTCCTCTGCAATGTTGTTGATTGGGTGTGAACAGGTGGTTGGGAAATGGGCTGTTAATGCACCAGAAGTATTGTTAAGATAGAGCCCAGATGTATACAAAAGGAGGGGGGTAGGGCTGGGGGAAGGGTAGGTGAGGTCTTCATTGGTGGATGCAGATAGGGAGTTATTGTGATTGGTCGGTGGAGAGAACACGTGAGTAGTAAGATGGACAGGTCAGGGAGGTGAGGAGGAGGGGGTGGAGCTAGACATGGGATAAGGCTGGGTGAAGAGGGACTTTGAAGCTGGTGAAGTCGCTTTTAAGCTTCCTGGACCAAAAAAAAGGTGTTGTTCCTCCAGTTTGCATCTGACCTCACTCTGACAGTGAAGGAGGCCAAGGATTGACACATCACCCGGGGAGTGGAAGGGTGAATTAAAATGAATGGCATCTGGAAGGTTGGTTAATATGCGCAGAGAGTAGATGCTCCATGAAGTGGTCCCTGAGTCTCCCCAGTTGTGGCTCAAAACATTGATTTCCTGCTCCTCAGATGCTGTCTGACCTGCTGTGCTCTTCCAGCTTCACATCTATTGACTCTGATTTCCAACATCTGCAGTCCTTAGTCTCCTGGGGAAAAAGCAATCATGGGTTATGGAGGTTGAACTATTCTTATTCCAGGTAGCAGCACAGTAAGCTTTAACCCAAGACAGGAGCAGGCTGATGAGAGTCCAAAGCGTAGATTGACTATGTCAAAGGAATTTGGAGAGAAAAATACATCTCATCTGAGTGTTATGATCTCAGCTAATGGTATAATTGGATTATGTCAGAGTGCAGAGTGAAACCTGACTCGATAGACTGTAAGCTTTATTTTGCAATTTTCTCATCATGGTGGTCAGTCACTAAGTATAGTTACACAAGGCCACCAACGCACTTTTAGCAAAAGAAAAGAAAAACAAGCTTCTATGTGATATTGAATTTATTATCATGTATACAGAGACACATTGAAAAGCTTTGTCTTGCGAGCAGTACGGGCAGATCACAGAGTTAAGTAGCATAGATAAGTAAATAATAGGTAAACAGCGGCAAAAACAAAAACACAGGTACAGACAAATGTTAAGAGATGTGAGTCCATTCAGTATTCTAACAACAGTAAGGTAGAAACTGTTTTTTGAAACTGGCTGGTGCGTGTGTTCGGGCTTCTGTGCCTTCTCCCCGATGGTAGAGGTTGCAGAAAAACATTTCCAGAGTGGGATGGATCTTTGAGAATGCTGGCAGCCTTTCCTTGACAGTGGGCCTGGTAGATGGATTTTATAGATGGGAGGTTGGCCTTTGTGATTATCCGGGTTGGGTTTACCACTCTCTGTAACCATCTCCGATCTTGAATGGTACAGTTGCCGTACCAGGTAGTGATGCATCCAGACAGTGCTCTCGATGGCATACCTATAAAAGTTTGCAAGGGTAATTGCCGTCATGCCAAATTTCCTCAGCTGCCTGAGGAAGAAGAGACATTGTCAGGCCTTTGTAACCAGTGCGTCCACATGAAAAGTTCAAGAAAGCTTGTTGTGGATGACCACTCCTAGGAGCTTGACACTCTCCAATTGTTCCAACTCTGTGCTGTTAATGTGTAGGGGGGGCATGAGTTACATCCTGCCAAAAGTCAATAATGAGTTCTTTGGTTTTGCTGACATTGAGAGCTAGGCTGTTCTCAGTTCACCATTTTTCCAGGTCTTCCACCTCACGTCTGTAGTCTGTTTCATCACCATCTGAGATTCGACCAATTATGGTGGTGTCATCAATGAACTTGTAAATGGCACCGGTCTGGTATTTGGCGACGCAGGCCTGGGTATATAGTGAGTACAGTAGGGGGCTGAGTATGCAGCCCTGGGGGGCTCCAGTGTTGAGTGTTAGTGAGGATGAAATATTGTCCACAATCTTCACTGATTGTGGCCAGTGGGTCTGGAAACTGAGGATGCAGTTGCAGACAGTGGGGCTTAGTCCGAGATCACTAAGTTTAGTAATCAGTCTCGAGGGAATAATAGTGTTGAGGACTCAACCATAGTCAATGAATAGGGTTCTTACATAGCTGTTCTGGGTATCAAGATATTCTAGGGAGGAGTGAAGAGCAAGAGCCTGATGGCGGTGGTGGGCAAGTTGTTGGAGGGAATCCAGAGGGACAGGATGTGCATGTATTTCGAAAGGCAAGGACTGATTAGGGATAGTTAACATGGCTTTGTGCGTGGGAAATTATGTCCCACAAACTTGATTAAGTTTTTGAGGAAGGAGCCAAGAGGATTGATGAGGAAAGAGTGGTAGATGTGATCTATATGGACTTCAGTAAGGCGTTCAACAAGGTTCCCCATGGGGAGTTGATTAACAAGGTTAAATCTCATGGAATTCAGGGAGAACTAGCCATTTGGATACAGAAGTGGCTCAAAGGTGGAAGACAGGGTGGTGGTGGAGGGTTGTTTTTCAGATTAGAGGCCTGTGACTAGTGGAGTGCCACAAGGATCGGTGCTGAGTCCTCTTTTTGTCATTTACATAAATGATTTGGAGGTGAGCATAAGAGGTACAGTTAGTAAGTTTGCAGATTACACCAATATTGGAGGTGCAGTGGACAGCGAAGAGGGTTACCTTAGATTACAACAGGATCTTGACCAGATGGGCCAATGGGCTGAGAAGTGGCAGATGGAGTTTAATTCAGATAAATGCAGGGTGCTATATTTTGGGAAAGCAAAGCTTAGCAAGACTTATACACTTAATGGTAAGGTCCTAGGGAGTGTTTCTGAACAAAGAGACCTTGGAGTACAGGTTCATAGCTCCTTGAAAGTGGAGTCACAGGTAGATAGGAAGTGAAGAAGGTGTTTGGTATGCTTTCCTTTATTGGTCAGAGTTTTGAGTACAGGAGTTGGGAGGTCATGTTGCAGCTGTACAGGACATTGGTTAGGCCACTGTTGGAATATTCTGGTCTCCTTCCTATTGGAAAGATGTTGTGAAACTTGAAAGGGTTCAGAAAAGATTTACAAGGATGTTGCCAGGGTTGGAGGATTTGAGCTATAGGCTGGACTGTTTTCTCTGGAGCGTCGGAGGCTGAGGGGTTTACAAAACTATGAGAGGCATGGATAGGGTAAATAGGCAAAGTCTTTTCCCTGGGGTCGGGGAGTCCAGAACTAGAGGGTATAGGTTTATGGTGAGACAGGAAAGATATAAAAGAGACCGAAGGGGCAATTTTTTCAAGCAGAGGGTGGTACGTGTATGGAATGAGCTGGTACAATTGCAACATTTAAGAGGCATTTGGATGGGTATATGAATAGGAAGGGTTTGGAGGGACATGGGCTGGGTGCTGGAAGGTGGGTCTAGATTGGGTTGGGATATCTGGTTGGCATGGATGGGTTGGACCGAAGGGTCTGTTTGGGATATCTGGTTGGCATGGATGGGTTGGACCGAAGGGTCTGTTTTCATACTGTACCTCTCTAAGAGATATGGCATCTGCCATGGATCGGTTGATCGGATAGGCAAATTGCAGTGGGTCAAAAGTAGTGGGGAGGCTGGAGTTGATTAATGCCATGACCAGCCTTTCAAAGCACTTCATGACCACTGATGTTAGGGCCACTGGACGGTAGTCATTGAGACATGCTGCATGAGACTTCTTAGGGAGAAAGTGAGGGCTGCAGATGCTGGAGATCAGAGCTGGAAATGTGTTGCTGGAAAAGCGCAGCAGGTTAGGCAGCATCCAAGGAACAGGAGAATCGACGTTTCGGGCATAAGCCCTTCTTCCTAAGGAAGGGCCTGACCTGCCTGACCTGCTGCGCTTTTCCAGCAACACATTTTCAGCTGAGACTTCTTAGGCACAGGAATGATGTTGGCCCTCTTGATCTGCGCATGCTCTGAGTGTATGGCCTGGTACTCTGCCTGGTCCCATTGCTTTCCTTGGATTCACACGAAGGAAAACTGATCTGGCCTCTGATGCAGTGACTGTTGGGATAGGTTCATCAGGAATAGGTGTTACCTCTCTGCCGAAATTCTGCTCAAAGCAATAATTTGGAAACATCGTATCAAAAGCAGCAAAAAGAAAATTGCAATTAATTTTCCCTCAAGTATCACTCTGATCTTTATTGTTTAATTTCTTACTCAACTGATAAGGTCACAAGCATTTATTTTCAGTGGCTTTCTGTACATTCACTAAATGTGTTCCTCTTCCTTTATGTCTCTAAGAAACATACAGACACTGGCTACCTCACTAAATGTTGTCACTGAACTCGAAGCAAAAAATCTCCAGAGATTTTTCCAGTCACTTTGACTACTTTTAGACAAATAAACAGCACGTTCGCTGGTATGAATCTTTATTTACAAATTGAAACTGCTTCAGGTTTCTGGAACATAAACAGAAATTCCTGGAAAATCTCAGCATCTGGTAACTTCAGTCCTAAAGAAGGGTCACCAGACCCGAAACATTTATACTGATTTCTCTCCACAGGTGATGCTAGACCTACTGAAATTTTCCAGCAATTTCTGTTGTTTATTTCAGTTGGAGATGCAGTGGACAGCAAGGAAGGTAACCTCAGAATACAACGGGATCTTGCTTAGATAGGCAAATGGGCTGAGGAGTGGCAGATAGAGTTTAACTTAGATAAATGTGAGGTGCTGCATTTTGGAAAGGCAAATCAGAGCAGGATTTATACACTGAATGGTAAGGTCCTGGGGAGTGTTGCTGAACAAAGATACTTTGGAGTGCAGGTTCATAGTTCCTTGAAAGTGGAGTAGCAATTAAATAAGATAGTGAAGAAGGCATTTGGTATGTTTTCCTTTATTGGTCAGAGCATTGATTATAGGAGTTGGCAAGTCATGTTGTTGCTATTGTTATGACACAGGGTAAACTTTTCTGCTTAATTTAAAGCCAGCCACACAGAACAGATTTATCCTGTGCAGTAATCTGTGAAAATTTGATTGGCCAATAACTAGTTAAAGTAAAAATTAACAACTTTATTTCTTAAAGTATAACAGAGAATAATTAACTAACAATAACTCCTCACAATTCCCTCTTCTAACCTTTGTTACCTTCCCTTCTATAATACTAGTCCGATAAACTTCCAATTAAGACTTACAAAGCAACACTTCTTATCTGAAAAACAGGCAGGTTTTCGTTCTTCCATTTGGATCTTCCTACGTCGTCATCTTAAGGATTCTCGATAAAGGTACTTTTAAGAGAACTATTTTTCAGGCAGTCTTTTTACATGCTGGTAGCTGGGCAGTTCTCCTCTCAACTGTTCACTTGTCATTGTCTTTTAAGATAGTCAACAGACTAAATTCAAACTGGATTGGAGTTTGGTATTTTTTGGGGTATAACTTAAATTGATTGGCCTAATTTGAATCTGTTTTGTCCTTTCTAGGCAACCAGCTAATTTAGCTTTCAACCTTATTGCGAATGCTTGGTGCTGTCAGGGTAGCTCTACCAGCTTTTAACTCTCTTTAAAGGTACAGTACATACACATCTTCATAACATTGTACAGGATATTGGTTAGGCCACTTTTGGAATATTGTATGCAATTCTGATCTCCCTCTAATCGGAACGATGTTGTGAAACTTGTAAGGGTTCAGAAAAGATTTACAAGGAATTTGCTTAGGTTGGAGGATTTGAGCTATAGGGAGAGGCTGAATAGGCTGGGGCTGTTTGTCCTGGAGCATCGGAGGCTGAGGGCTGACCTTTAGAGGTTTATAAAATCATAAGGGGCATTGATAGGGTAAATGGGACTAGATTAGGTTAGGATAATCTAATCTTGGCATGGACAAGTTGAACCGAAGGGTCTATTTCCATGCTGTATATCTCGATGACTCTACTTCTGGCATCTGCTGTTCTTTCAGTCTTTTGTTAAGGTTGTTGAGTGAATGGGCAAATGCATGGCAGTTGAATTAGTGTGGATATCTGTGAGGTTACCCACTTTGGTCGCAAAAAAGGAAGGCAGATTATTATCTGAATGGTGATAAACTGGGGAAGAGGGATGTGCAACAAGATCTGATTGTCCAATCATTGAAGGTAATCAGACAGGTTCAGCGAGTATGAATGAAGGCTGATGGTACACTGGCCTTCATAGTGAAAGGATTCAAGTACAGAAACCGAGACGTGTTGCTGCAATTGTACAAGGTCTTGGTGAGACTAGATCTGGCATATTGTGTGCTGTTTTAGTCTCTTTATTTGAGCAAGGATGCTCTGCTATGGAGGAAGTGCAACAAAGATTTACCAGATTTCTGGGATAGCAGGACTCACATATAAAGATAGTCTGAATTGGTTAGGACTACATTCACTGGAGTTTAGAAGATTGAGGGAAGATCTCATAGAAACCTGAGAGATTCTTACAAGAATAGACAGAATAAATGTAGGTACGATGTCCCCAGTGATCCCGAAGTACAGAACTAGAGATCACTGCACAAGGATATTGAGTAGGCCGTTTAGGACTGAGATAGGGAAAAGATCTTCATCAAAAGAGTGTTGAGCTTATGGACTTCTTTGTCACAGGAAGTGGTTGAGGCCAACACATTGAATGTTTTCAACAGGGAGTTAGATACTTCTTTTCAGGCTAAGGGAATTAAAAGGTATGGGGAGAAAGCAGGAACAGGGTACTGAGTTGGATGCTCAGCTATGACCATTTTGTGTCGCAGATAGGGTCAAAGGGCCAAATGGCATGTTCCTGCTCCTATTTCCTGTATTTTAATAGGTAGCATGCCTAATCATTTGGAATCTTCATCGCATGCCTCATGTGCAATCAATATCTGTCACTTCATTGCACATATCCACATTGTACCATTCCCACCCACTCCCGCCATGCCCCCATGCTATACCTGTCTCCCACTTACTAGGGATTGTCATCCTTAAAATAGAAATGGAGCCACTCTCAGCATCTCATATATTCCCTGCTTACTGACCTTTCATCAGAACCAAATGAACCCAAACCAAAGACTTGAGACAAGGAAACACACAAAAACTGACCCAGATGAGCACATTACGCAAATACCAGGCACACACACATTATAACAAGGCTTTATTGATTTGCATTACCTCACTCTGAAAAAGAATGCCACCAACGTCTAAAACTATGTTGCTAAGGAAATGTTAATCCAGAAAAAATAAATTAGGATACTTTATTACATTTTATTATTTATGTATGTAATATAAACATTTTTCCAATGCTATTCCTCAACTGGATGTCTTTCACTGATACCTTCTCTGGCCATTTTCTAAGTAGATTGACCTGAACATTCATCTATTGATTCCAAGGCCAATAAGGTGGGGAAAAGATTAATGCAAAACTGAGGTCTTGCTCTTTGATGTTCTTAGAATCTTGCCTGTAACACAATATCTCTCTCAAAAGCAGTGTAAACCTGAAAATAAAGTGAGATGTCTGTGCTCAGACATGATCATGGATAGAGTAGTTTCTCATCCCAGATCATAACAGTATATGAAAGGGTTTTTGGCTCAGAGAACTTGGCAGCTGTTTGGTTTATTGATATTTCCCAATAATGATACGAGAGAGAACCTTTCCAGTGGAACTGAGATGACTCGATAACAACTTACTGGAAAAACAAAGGTGTATTGTAATCACTTGACCTAATGACCTAAGCTTTCTGGAAAGCATTAAAGTATTCCTTGCCTATTAGGTAGCAGCACCATTTTACAGCTATTATAACTGTTCGGCATCACCACCAACTGTCTGATCACTTAGCTTGATTGATGATATTTGGCTTAATACAATCCGATCCCAAAATAAAACTGCAAAGTCTGATTTCCTCTTCATTCACATGCTTGCTTAATTCCAAAAGAACAGAGGGGTAGAAAGAGAGAGAGAGGGAGAAAACAATCATTGCATACACTTGATCTTTCTGGGCTTCCTTTTGTTTTCCTTGGAATTCTAAGAGATCCATGTAAGGGTTACATGGATTAAGTGCCCAGACATTTAGTCAGCAAGAACGTTCTCGTTGTTACTCTACAAATCTGACCCAGACGGCAAGGAAGGTGCTGGCTTCCAGCCACATGTTGATTTATGTATTGTTATTGATATGTTTCAAGAACAGGGTTATGAAAGCAAGTACTTGAGCAAAACAAAATACTATTCTATGTTCATATTTTAATATTCTACAGTTTACTGAAGAATTTCACCATAAATCTAAGAAAAATGAGGGTAAATTATCTGCATCACTTATCAAACCAAGTAGTGGACTTCACTGGTTGAAGGAGCACAAATCAGGTTTATAAATAATCTGCTTTGACTTTATGATAAGAAAAGAAAATCACCCAGAAAAAGATTTTGAAAACAACCTTTCAACAAATTTAAACAGGGAAATCTTCAGATTCCCCGTCTCTCTATCAAGGTGCTCTTACCCTATAGTTCATTATATGCATTCTAAAAGTGTTCTTACGATGTAATATATTTGAATTTTTAGAATGCATTTGATAAGATAGGCCATTTCCATCTTGGGCCTAGTAATAAGAGCCCATGTGTTGAAGCAAGTATAATTGCATGAATAGCTATAGAATAAATAATTGGGCAAAGACCTAGCAGATGGAATAAAATAGAGAAATTTGAAGCTATAGACTTTGGAAAGAAGAATAGAGGAACTGAATATTATTTAACTGGAGAAAGACTGCAGAAAGCTACAGGATAGAGAAATTTGGGAACCTTGTGCATAAATCTCAAAAACCTAGTAATTCAGGTTCAGCAGGTAAGAGGAGAGGCCAATTGAGTGTTGGTCTTCATTTGAAAGAGGATGGAATATAAAAGTGGGGAAGGTCTTGTTAAAGCTATACAAAGCATTATTCAGATCACAGCTAGAATATTGCAAACACTCTATGGCCTTATCTAAGCAAACATATTCTGGTATTTTGAGGCAGTCCAGAGAAGGTTCATTGGGCTGATCTTATGTCTGGAGAGATTGTCTTATGAGCAGAATTTGAGTTGGTTGGACCTGTACTTTTTGAAATTTAGAAGAATGAGAGGTGACACTATTGAAACATTGAGATTTTTGGGGACTTGCTAAGCTAGAAACAGAAACTCTCCTTGTGGGAGAGTCTGGGACCAGAGGGCATCATCTCAGAATAAAGGGGCACCTACTTCATACAGAGATGAGGAGGAATTGCTTCTCTGAGTGGTGAAGCTGTGAAATGTTTTACTGCAGATGGCTGTAGAGGCTGGATTGTTAAAAATATTTAAGATGAGATAAACAAGTTCGTAATCAAAACCGGAATCAAGGGTTATGGAGAAAAACAGGATATTGAAGCAGAGGATTATCAATGATTAGCATGACCACATTGATACCAGAGCAAACTTAATGGGCAGAATGGCCTACTTCTACTCTTCTGTCTCATGGGCTTCTTAGTGGAGATAGGTTTGGAGCAGAAGGAAGAGACATTGTTAGAGGCACACAGGATAAACCACATCAACAAGGAAGAAGGTGCTTTCTATTCTCCAGACTTTAATCACCATACTCAATGACATTTCAAAGAGTTCTGCTCAATAATGCAATTATTCAGGCAGTAAGGGAAACAAGAAATAGTTATTTCTTCCTGATCTCCTTTAATCTCCTCAAATACAATGATTAGCTTCATTGTGAACCTTGTCTCCATGAGATTTCTTGAACCTATTATTTTGCAGAAGCTATTGTGAATGGCGATATCTAGATATCATAAACCTTTTACAGGTCACATAGCATTCAATGCATGACTTAAAAGTTTCTAGCACACTCTTCAATGCTATGCAGGACTGTGAACAACTGGATCCTAATACTTACTTATAACAACCTGTATCTTCAGGGGTTGATTGGAAATACCACATGCAATATCACTGGGTGAGAGGTTGGCAACATGAATATGAAGATTCTAGACATGCAGTTAATGCTGAATCTTGAATCCCTATGCCCGATGATAAGTGTGAGAGTAGACCTGTTGGTGTCAAATAGCTAATGTAGTTCCTAAAGAACATCACAACCAAGCACCCGGATACTGCTTTTCGTTATTTTCTCTGAACAATTCCCCATAGACTTAAGAACTGTCGTCAACCACTTACACCTGAAAGAGGGACTCTCCAGTAGTAGGAGAATAAATGCATATACTCATATTGCAATCATCTGCCACAGGTGGTTCTGCCTTGCCAAACTGAGTATGTACCGGGTTCTGAGAATGGCATTCCTCTCTACAATGACCCCCATGGTGTGTTTCTTAACATCTGGCCTTAGATACCACTATTGCTGTAAGTTTTGCATAATCGGTTTACTTGTCTTCCCATGTCCCTGACCCTATCCACTCCTCTTTCCCCTACCCTTTTTCTCCTTCTTTGTCCAAATGGTGTCTATTATTCCTATCCCATTGCTATTTTCTAATGCAATACTTAGCGCAGCACAGATATTCGGCGAAAGTGAGGACTGCAGATGCCTGGAGATCAGAGTCAAGATTAGAGTGGTGCTGGAAAAGCACAGCAGGTCAGGCAGCATCCGAGGAGCAGGAAAATTGACGTTTCAGGCAAAAGCCCTTCATCAGGAATTCCTGATGAAGGGCTTTTGCCTGAAACGTTGATTTTCCTGCTCCTCGGATGCTGCCTGACCTGCTATGCTTTTCCAGCACCGATTGGTGTATGGACAGCCCCTATACCTTATAATTCATAGCGATGGCAGACCCACAAATCAGCAGGCAGGAATTCCCCTCTATGATCATTTTAATGGAGCAAGGTTGTGTTCAAGTTTCAAGTCCATTATTATCAAACAAAAATACAATGGGATGATTCTCCTCGGTTTGAGGTCTAGGACCTCCTTTTAGACAGGAATTTCAAGCTAGTTTTAAAACACTGCTGTAACAAGACTGCTTGACTAAATTTTTGTTCCAAACTGATAAACAGACTCTTAGCCAAGGAGACAGATGGGTGCAGAAAGAAAAAAAAAATGGATGTTTTCAAAATCCTTCTTGAATTGGAGCCAGATTCAGTTTCATCTTGCTCTCCATCTGACATTGTTCATATGGTGACTGTTTAAACCTATCACACAAAATCCTCCTTCCTTTAAACTTAATATTAATACATTTCCATTATATCTAGATCCTTACATATCATTTAAGGCTGTTCCCTCATCATGCTAAGTGGAATCAATAGCTTTCATTTAATCATGTTATTCCAGTGGAAATACTGTGAAATGGATCAGCTAATTTTCCTAACACCATGTAATTTCTGTGAGTTTTCCTTTCCTAAAGATGGAAGATGGCCGCCTTTTTAAAGTCATTTCAATTCTGTTTTGTTACAAAAATAGCCTGGGACTATGAAGCCAGACAGATGATAAGCTGTGCCCATGTCTCCAAGATTGAAGTTCTGAAGACATAGCTGCCATTTGCGTCAGGCCAACCTGGGGACAAGTCTCGGTCTCCAGTCTTTTCCTCTCCTCTCACCAGCTGAAAGCAAGCAGCTGGCCTCTGCTCAAAGTCTTCCTGAAACAGCACGATTATGTTAATATCTTAATGACATTGTGCTGCCTAAATTGAATTAAGCATCAGCTAGGAGTTCAGTTGATGCAAATGTATAAATTAATTCACTGGTGTTTATAAATAGCCTGACAATAATTTATGGAATGGTTTCATAGCAGATCTAGCAAGATGCCCAGCAGATGTATGTTTCTAGTAATCTGTTGTTACACAGCTGGATTGCCAGCAGATTAAAATTGACCTGACTTGTTACAATCTATATGATGGATTAGCTGTAATATAATGTTATGTTAGAATGCTCTAGGAGGAATATTAAAGTTAAATCAGAAATGAAACTGTAATTCAAGTACATTTATGTTCAATACATCAAAATAAGCTAATAAGGTAAAAAGTACAATATATTCAAAGTTTGTGAGAAGATTTGTAGCTCGGGTGCTCGTTGCGAACAAATCAACGGAACACCCATGGGCTCACTGATCTCGGGACTCATAGCAGAAGCAGTAATGCAAAGGTTAGAACAAAGTCTTACCACAAATTCAACCCAAACTCTGGGTCAGATACGTTGATGACACCTTTGTAAT